>NC_136916.1:103072923-103396539 GCF_949752795.1 Hyperoodon ampullatus
GGGAAGCCCTAACTACAGGGTTTTTGTAGATGCCCTTTATCAGGTTGAGGAAGTTCTCTTCTATTCCTAGTTTGCTAAGAGCTTTTTATCTTGAATGAGTGTTAGATTTTGTCAAATTCTTTATGTCTATTGAGATAATGATGTGGTTTCATCCTTTATTTATATAGCTTATTACATTACCTGCTTGAAAATGTAATTGAAGTCTATTATTGTTGAATTGTCTATTTCTCCCTCAATTTTGTCAATTTTTGCTTCACATATTTTGGTCTCTGTTGTTGGGTGCTTTATGTTTATAATAGGTATATCTTCCCCCAAAATTGACTTTTACAATTATAAAACGTCTCCCTTTTTTCTTTTTTCTTTTTTCACTTTTCCCCAAGTGTTTGTTTTCTTTGAAATCGAAGTATAGTTGGTTTACAATATTATATTAGTTTCAGGTGTACAGCATAGTGATTCAGTATTTTTGCAGATTACACTTCATTATAAATTATCACAAGATAATGGCTATATTTCCCTGTGCTATACAATATATCCTTCTTGCTTAGGCATTTTATACATAATAGTTTGTCTGTTAATCCCATACCCCTGTCTTGTTCCTACCCACTTCCCTCTCCCCTTGGTTAACCACAAGTTTGTTTTCTGTATCTGTGAGTCTGTTTTGCATATACATTCATTTGTATTATCTTTTAGATTCCATATATAAGTGATATCATACAATATTTGTCTTTCTCTCTCTGACTTGTTTCACTCAGCATAATATTCTCAAGGTCCATCCACATTGGTGTAAATGGCAGAAGCTCATTCTTTTTTATGCCTGAGTCCCTGGGCTTTCCAACCCTCTGTGTAGCAGTGTGCTGCCCCATCAAGCTACAGAAATGCCTACAAACCTCTTCTTTCATCCTCATTTCTTATCACATGAAGAAACAAACACACTTTTCTCTTAACTGTCATGAGTATCTCTAGTAAATGCAAAATATTTCAAAAGAAAAAAAAAGAGAGGGTGAGAGAAAAACAAACTCTGAAATTAGACCAGAAATATTGAGGAAAATGAATTCATTCTTCACTGAATCTAGAATTGGGGAGTCATTTCTGATTGGGTTTTTGTTCCCACACCTTCACCTCATATCCACATGGGATTATCTTCCTCACTGTCTCTGTGTCCAATAATGTTCCAGAGAGTCATTAATAACCACTTCCTGAGCACCTGCCATGGGCCGGAGGACACACTGCAGAGAAATACCTCCTGCCTGTAATTCACTCTTCTCTCATCATGTGCACTTGGCATTTTTACACAAAAATGGAATTATCGTTACCTCATAACCTGAGTGTTTTCAGGGCTTGTTTGTAAGCCTTTGCTTTAGGCCTAGATCACAATCTTTTCTTAGCATGTGTCCAGACTGATATATAAGCACATCTGCTGTAAATGAAAGGACAGCTCATTAGAAATCGACCACCAAGGGAAAACCCTGATATTATTTACACATGGAATCAGTTCCCATTCTGCTGGGGCCACAGATGCAGTTCCACGAGGGCTGGGTCCATTTCCCCCTTCCTCTTCTTAGCCTTGGCCTCTGAAAGGCTCACTGGTGTCCCCCTCTCAAGGAGATGGGAAAATGAAGGGTCATTTTGTCATCTGTGGAGGTTTGTGATCTCTCTGTGTTGAAAGGATTTATTTATAAAATTTGTTTGGAAAATTATGACAGAGGGAGTCAGACGGACACACATACAGGATGGGAGGAACACAACAGAGAAAGTGAGGGAGATGATGCGGATGTTTAGACAGAGAGGAAGGATGTTGAGAGATGGGACACTAGGGGAGAGGCAGATAAACAGAGGCAGGGCACACAGAGGAAGGAGAGAGAGATACAGAGAGCAAGGGAGACATCAACAAATAGGGTGGGGAAGCACACACACAGAACACATGGGGTGCCTGCACACACACAAACATGAAGAGAGAAACACATGCAGAGGTATCACAAAGATGCATGGAGAGAGACAGAAGACAAAGATGTAGATGGGGGAAGAGACCTACTGATGAAACCCCTTCCAGCCAATGCTTAACCTATTCCAAGAACGTGTGATAGTCTAAAAGAGCTATGGGTTAATAAGTTTATTATTTATAAACGTGTTTCCACTTACGAAGGAAAAATGATGGCAGACAGCCAAGGGTCATTTCCCTTGATTTATGAAATGGCTTTAAAATTGAATCAGAAATTCTCTCCCTTTGCTCTGTTTGTCGGCAAACTACAATTTGTGGTCGTCTGTACAGCGACTAGCCCAGGCAGCAGTCCATGTGCCCAGCATGGGGCAGGGAGGAGCCAGGACCTAGTGGACACTTGTCAGAGCCCTGTTGGGGACCCACTGCCTGAGCCGTGTCCATATTTGTGGTTTTAGTGGAAACAGCCGCACAGCAGCCCCTGTCACCCTGCCGATAGAAGAGGTCCTGCAGACCTTACACGACTTGATTGCCTACTTCCAGCCCCCGGAGGAAGAGATGCAGCATGAGAACAAGCAAAACAAGCTCCGCTCACTCAAAAACAGACAGAATCTTTTCAAGGAAGAGGTAAGTCCAAAACGTTACAAATTGAGATTCTCTTTGTGTCCAGAGCTAAAGTACCCCCAATGACTACAATTTAGCTTCGTCTCCATGCGTGCACGTGTTTAAGAAAGAGACAGAGAACAAGAGAGAGAGGAAGCTGGAAAGAAAAGGATTCACTGGAAGCCGCCCTTCCCTGTAGGCACCCCTGATCACATTAGCAGCAAACATTGTCGTGCTTGTACGTTGGCACGTTCAAACCAGATTAATTTAAAGCCTCAGTGTCACCTGTGTATCCAAAATTCATCTTCCGTAAATCTCAGCTATGAGAGTATGGCATTGGCTGTGATCACCACATTTTGGAAGATGTCACAATTACCCTGGAAACTTGTTGAAAAAATACAGATGGCGAGGTTCCACCAAATCAGAAATGCCTGAGGAGCTGGTTTGAGAGATACAGATGCTGCTATGTCTTAAGTCGAACGCATCTAAGTCACTTGGGATGGGGCCCGGATATAGGGGAAATACTAACTTGGGACTCTAGGGACCCTGGCCCTAGTTCTGGCTCCATCCCTGGCTGTGTGTGTCCTTAGACAAGTCATACCTTTTCTGAACTTGGACGTGATGATTTGGCACTAATTTGAAGGTCATGGTCATATTCCTGCATCCCCCCCATTCCTGGGGACAGGGCTCGTCCCTTGGGCGTTTCCAAAGTTGATGGCGTGGGAAGTAGACCCCGTCCCTACCCAGCTTTCTGATGTGAGCAGACTTTGGCTGGGGGAACATTCTGTGTGCCTTATAGATCTGCTGAAACTACACTTAACACGTCCCTCCTGCTGTTTAAGAACAGCTGGGTACCGATATTTTTACAGGGTGGCATAGTATTGTAAATTAGCTGAAAAGTCGTTTAAAATCCTCTTTTAGTCTTATTGTCTCTAAATTCCACCTCTTTTCAAGGGGATGGGGAGATGTCTTGTACATCTAAGAGAAAAATAGGTCCTATATCCAGGGCTCTTTCTGGGTGAGTCAGAATCATTTCACGCCTGACACAGGGCAGGCGTCTGTGAGACTCATTCATGCTCCCCCTTCCTCAGGCTGTCCTTGGATTGAGTTAAACACGTGGGGAGCAAAGCCGTCAGAGGAGACTGCTGATACTCCCCAAATGGATGCTCTTTAGGTCTCTGAGGCATAAAAATGCATGTTTTGTTTTGGGGAGGAAAAAGCAACATCCAAACTGGCACCATGAAGGTCTTTTTGCATATTAGCATTATCAGCTTTAAAAGGTGAATGATATTGGAGAGGAAAGAACAAAAGGGATCCCATGATCTTAATCAAGTCTTTTTACTTTTTGCCCAACTCACCTTCACAGGGAATGTTGGCCCTTGTGTTAAACTGCATTGATCGCTTAAATATCTACAATAGCATAGCACACTTCACAGGGATTGCCAGGGAGGAGAGTGGGATGGCCTGGAAAGAAATTCTGAACCTCCTCTACAAATTGCTGGGTAAGTACATACCCAGAGCCCTCTCCCTGGGAAGGTGGCCAAGGGTGGTCTGTAGGTATTTCCATGGGACAAGCTAAGACTGTCATCCAGCCTCATTCTTTGGAAGCTTTTGTTAAATCATTTGATTCTAAGCCAGCCATTCATTCTGTTAACTGGTAGATTATTGTACTTTCCAAACTGACAGCAAGATGTCAGCAAGTAGAAGCAAATAGTGATCAGTTTTGCCAAAACTACCTGTGAAACCCTTAACAGTCACACTCCCCGAACCTCAATTCTTCATCTTTAAAATGAGGGAGCAAGACAAAAATACGTTTCAGGTACCCTCCAGTTCTAGACCTTTGACACCTGCAGTTTGAGGATGTTTACCCTCTTCAGCTGTGTACCCTTTCACTGTCCACCTGTTGAGCAGTCATGATTCCTGCTGCTTTGGCCTGTTCCTTATTTCATTTTGGTGGAAAGAAAAAGGCAAAGAGTAGGGATGTTCCAGCATCCAGCCTTTCTTTTCACAACTATGAGTGTAGGGTGACCTTCCGGTGCCTGCTGTAACTGATGCCATCACATGGGCCCAGGCTGCAGGAGGAAGACAGCATCAGCCTCTGCAAGAAGGTGGCCACCAGTAATGGCTCAGCCATAGTAACATGGCAGCATTTTAGTACTTTGCTGTGATGTAAATGTCCCATTGAGAGGAAGTCCTTGGAAAGCTGAGCAGGCCAGAGGGGAGGCCAGAGAAGTCAGGTTAGACTCATTCTCCATGTCAAGGGTCAGGCTGATTAGATTGCCACTTTATTTAGTGACCTCATAAAGTCTCTTCCAACTCTCCCATTTTGTAGTGATGTGGCTCGAACTCAGTAGTAATTATTATGATAATAGCTAACATTTGTTGAGTTCTGTATGCCAGCCAGTAGAATATCTCTTTTTGATCCACAGAGCAACACTGTGGGGTGTAGGTACTATTACCAATTTATTGATGAAGAAACAGATGCTCAGAAATGCTCATAACTTATCCAAGGTCACGCATGTTGTAAGTGATGGAACTGTTTTGAGCCCAGACAGCCTGACCCCAGAGCCTCAAGGTTAATCCCTTGCTGGGGCCAACCCGAAAAGTGGGGTAGGAGCTCAGACTGATTTCTGCCCTCCAGTGACCGTGGAGGTACAAAGCAGAGGTCCTGAGGAAGACATTTCCTTATCCAAATACCTTACAAACATCTGTCAAACCCGTAGTCTTTGAAAGCCAACAGCATGAAGAACAGGCTACTTGGGGGCCAATCAACTTACATGGACTTATTCCAGAGTTGCATCTACAGTACAGGCCTATGGGGGGAAGGTTACTTGGTCTAGACAGGTGGAAATCTAATGACAGCATATTCTCTCTCTCCCTTTACAGCATCACCTACCAGTGGTCCTCAGATAACGAACAAGCATCAGAATCAGCTGGAGGGCTGGTTAAAACACAGATGTTGGGCCCCATCCCCAGAGTTTCTGGTTCAGTAGATCTGGGATAAGGCCAGAGAAATTGTGTTTTTAACAAGTTCTCAGGTGATACTGACATTCCTCTCCAGAGATACACTTTGGGAACCACTGTCATGTACTGATGTGTTTTAGATATTTTAGAGTTTCATGTTTTGTTATTACTTGCCTATTAGTTTAACCAGCCTTTTCAGTTGTGTTCATTTGGATGCCTTCCTTTAGCACTGAAGAATAGCAAGTCTCTAGCTAGATTTAAGAAAACATTAGAGGAAATTGAATTCTTAAGCCAGTAACCAAGCAGATATTATTTTCTTGCTTATCACTATCTGGAGTAATTTTATTAATTTGTGTGTATATTGTCTCTCTCTCCTGTTTCATGAAGGCAGGGAATCTGTTGTCGCATTCCCACTGCTTTATTCCCAGCAAGTAGACAGATGCCTGGTACACAGTAGAATCTCTGGAAATATTTGAGTGAATGGTAGATTTTTTACTCTCCAAAATGTAGAAACAGGCTTGTATCAAAGGGCTTGGGAGGGGAAGAGTGTTACTCTATTCTTTTTAGTTGCTAAGCAGGTGGAGTATTGAACAGCACCCCAAGTTCTCAGGCCCATCACTGTGCCCTTTAACCTGCATGATCAAATGTGTTCTTGTTCACAGCTGCTCTCATTCGTGGAAACAGAAACAATTGCGCTCAATTCTCCAATAACCTTGATTGGCTAATCAGCAAATTGGACAGACTAGAATCTTCCTCAGGTAAGATTTGACAGGAAGCATAACTGGAGAAGGTGGGGTTTTTAAATTTCTGTTAAAAAAAGAGAAAACAAAGTTGAATCTGAACAGTTCTTTTTTCCACTGGATTGCAAGCAATCCTCAATAATTACTTCAACGAAAAGAAATATAGAGTCCTAAATTCTCCTGGCACTCTTATAACTTTATTGAACAACTTTAACCCATGCTTCAAATACCTTTCCTTTTCTGCTTCATTTTTCACTTTGTGCCTTCATCTCCACCCTCTGGGTTATTGACTTGCCCTCTCCACACCCCAGGGTGCTGGTCCCCTTCTAACTGCTACTTGGACTGTTATTCTCTGGGTCTGGACGTAGTGCTCTCAACTCTTTGGTTAGAAGCAGGTCTGAAGGATGACCAAGAACTTAGAGGAAATGATAATCCTCATACCCCCTGAATCACCCTTAACATCCTATCTAGAGCTCTTCTTGGTGACTCCCAGAGAATTTGAGCCAAGAAGAGTGGTCATTGTTGGTAAGTGACCATGCCCTGAGGCTCTGCAGTTTGCTTCCCCAGAGATGAGAGAACATGAAAGGTGTGGGCCCCCATCTGGGAAGCTAAAAGATTTTTAATGCTCTTTTCATCATTTAGAGATGGCAGGAGCTTGGACAGGCCAAGGCAAGGCTCCTCCAGGACCATCCACCTGACTTCTTCCAAAGCCTCTGTTTTCTTCAGTGCCTCCACCCATGGGCCAGACTACATTTTAGGGTATTTATGAAAACCTTGAAAGAAACAGAATCAAGAGGAATCTTCTCAATAGAACCAATAAAGATACTGGCCAACTACTTCCCATGCATTTCCACCCCGGTGTTAACCCTGTAGGTGCTAGGCTCCAAGGGCACCTGTTAGTTTTTCTTCAACCTTCACTTAATACAGAAAACCATCCAGTGTGCCCAGGAAAGGGGACAAAGCCAGATAGTCTTTATTTGTGAGCTTATAGTTTACTGACATACCAGTGCATCTAAAATAAAAATTCTGGGATGATTCCTAGAAAAATTCTTATTCAAGGAACACTCAGACTATTTTCTAAATTACTTGAATGACCTTTAGAATTCATAGTAAACTAAGTATCCCATTTTCTATCTGTTTTTAAATTAAGTATTGCTCGGTTTGATCAAATTAAGAATTCTATTTTAAAGCTGCTTCTCTATATTTTGACACAGAAGGATCCTGTCTTTGTCCAGGAAGAGGGAGATGGGGTTAGTGATGAATAAACTCACTTCTGAATTACAGACTGGTTGGCCCCAGAGGCTCCTGAAGTGAGCCATCTGAGGTGGCTCCATTTTTCTTCTGGCTGGAAGTATTTAATAGATTCAAAGAAATGATGATACTCTGTTCACTCAGGATGGTCCTTTTATCCTCAGGTTTCTAATTATAGTCAGTTCTGCAGATTATTTAATGTCCAAATGGTTTTTGTGGTATTCGTGTAGGTATCTTGGAAGTTTTGCACTGCATCCTGATTGAAAGCCCAGAAGCCTTAAACCTGATAGCAGAAGGCCACATCAAGTCAATCATCTCCCTGTTGGATAAGCATGGGCGAAATCACAAGGTGGGTATAGAAAGAACCCCAAACAGTGATTGACTTTACCTGGCTTTTCCCTTTCTGCCGCTTAATAAGTGTTCTGTGTTACTGAGAGGATGTTGACTACTCTCTTTCTTGGCTCTGATTTAAAATAATAATAAGACTACCTTTGGAAACTGAGGTCCTGAAAGACCCTTCCTCCCTAGGAGCACACTCCGAGCCAGTCACGCTGGATCTTGGGTGGTCCCCTCAGTTTCCACCAGCTTCCCAAGCCTGGCTCATCATTACCCCTTAACCCGCAGCTGGCTGTGTATGGGGCTGCTCAGCTCCATACAAGGCCAGCTGCAGGATTCGTGCCCACCCTCGGGTCTAAGAGCGTTAGTGGTGAAACAGCTAATACCAAGCTTTATAAAGAAGCTGTACAGAAATCAGATTTAGAATAATGTAGAAAGTCTTGGCAACATGGCATGTTCTTAAATGAAATCAGACTTGCCATGAGTCAAACCAGGTGAAGTAAATGGATCTGCATGAACAAGCCGGAGGGGGCAAGCTGTGGGGCTCTCCCTCTGATACAAAACAGGTGTGTGACCTTGTGCCCCAGTCATTTCAGCTGTAAAATGGAGCCATCGCCAGCTCACTTGTGAAGGTGGAATGCCATATCAAGTTTTTCTGAGGTCTCTTAAAGTTCTAACATCTCCATTTTTATGCCATTATATCTCTAAGACACAATGATCTCGGGAAAGTCTATTAAAATATATCTTATCCTGACCCTTCGACATCTGCCCCATATATGGGGGTTGCTGTGATGACTTGTTAACGAGCAGGCAGGTACTCCAAGGCTGAGGGGGTGCATTTCAAGAGCAGATGGCATAATTGGGTGTGAGGGATGGCCGCTGGGCTCATGTGGAGTGGAGAGAACCCAGCTTGGTCACTGGCCCTCTCTGCTCACCATCAGCTGGGGGCACTGCACATCGGAGACATGTCTCAGGTGGTCCAGGAGAACAAGCCTCCGTTGCACTGCTTGGATGATATGTATCATCTTTAGGAAACAACAAAAAAAAAGCTGTGGTCTTTAGCATCTGTGAAATTGCCTGGCAAAGAACAAAAAGAAATATATGGGGTCTGTAATTGCTTTTCCAAATGTGGTAAACCAAAAGCAATCATGAGGCTCCTGCTTCAGCCCAGCTTCGCTATGTTCCAACATGTTCCTTCCTGTCTGCAAAGTGTAATGAGGGTAATTGATATGCACCTGAGTAACCTGTGGCCTGAGCCATGAGCTATGGGCACTTGTCAAGAGGAGCCCTTAGACAGGAAATTTGCCCTCATTTCGTTGCTCCCAGGGCTGCTTTACAATCACACCACAGAACACACTTAGTAAATAACCAGCTTTGCGATGGCTTCTTTCAGCTTTTCCAGAAACCATCAAAACTGTATCTTCAAAACTTAGTTCAGGTGCCACCCCCTCCATGAAGCTTTTTCTGAATCCCAGTTGGACCTGATCTCCTCTCCGCAATCCTTGTACAACTGTGCACACTGTTACATGGTGTTTTCACTCTGCCTTTCCTTATATTACATGTATACTTCTCTCAGAGACAAGTTCCTTTACAGCAGGGACCTTGTAAACCCCATAGTGCCCAGCTCATATGTTATACACGACAGGCATTTAATACATGTTTGTTGAAGGTGTAATGAATGAATTAGAGGAATGGACGTGTAGAGACAGAATCTACTCCTGTCTCATTTTGATTGATTGGATGGCAGCTCACATATACGTACAAGTCTCATCTCATCCAACAGATGGCTATTAGTAGTAAGAAACACACTTACTATGTTGGTAGCACCAATGTTATTGGGTAAAAAGAATTACTGAAAATTATAACAGTTACCCTCTAATTTTCCATGGAGTAAGCATGTAATAATAAAAGTAAAATATGCCCTTTTCACCTGTCCCCCCCCAACCTACCTTACTCCAAACCTGCTCAGTGTTATCACAGATTAATATTTTTTATTATCTTCTTTGTTTCACAAGGATTTGGAGCCACCTATGAGAAACATGCATGGTAAAATAGTAATATCATTGGTCCTGAGAAAGTATAAATCAGAACTGAAAAGTTAACCTGGGGTGGGGATTTGGGGCAGGAGGGGGTTGGTGCAGAAGAGAGCACAGGGAAGCAAACCATTAACTCCCACAGACCTGCTACAGTAGCTCCATGAAATCACCTCTGAGTTCCCAGGCAGCCAATGTAGACACGTTCCCAACCACCCAGTTCACGCATCCACAGCGAGAACAGAATCTGTTCCTTGGGCAGCAAAGCACTCATTTCTCAAATATACAACTTGACAAAAAATTCACAGAATTAAGTACATTTTGCATTTTTAAAAATTGTTTTTATAGATAAGTCTGAGGACAAAACTGCAACAGCCAAATGATATGTCCATGGATGTACAATACCTATTTCTTACCTTGAAAGCAGAATTCCCACAGGAGCCTGTGTCTGGGGTAGTGAGTAATGGAGATTAAAAGCACAAGAGAGGATCTTAGATGAAATGTGGTGTCATTGATGAAAATGATTACAACTAAGCAGCAAATGAACGCCACAAAGTGGGCCAGGGAAATTCTCAAGTTGGGCTAGTGTGCAGATTAGAGAAGCCTAGTTCCTAAGACAGACAACCCCAAATTCTCACAGCGAAGTCATTGTCTGAGGCCGGCCAGTGGGAGGGCTCCATGCTGTGGTTGTTCAGAAACACAGGCTCTTTCTGTGTAGTGGCTCCACTGTCCCCCAGGACAGGACTTCACACACTGTCATGTGCTTATGAATCTCTTGGGAATCGTGTTAAAATGAAGGCTCTGATCTGGTAAGTCCAGGGGTAGGTCTGAGCATCTGTACTTCTGGCAAGCTCCTAGGTGATGCCAGCACTGCTGGATCCCAGATGGAATAAGGAGACCCTTGGAATTTGTAATCCTTCCTTGGATCTCCACATCCAGCTGGAAGAGAGAGGGAGTATAGGGGCTAGGCCTGAAACCAGTGTACATCACATCCACCACTTTCCACTGGGCCAGAACTCAGTCACATGACCCCACAGAACTGCAAGGGAGGCTGGGAAATGTAGCCTCTCTGTGCTCAGGACAAGAAGAAGGCAGAGTCTGGTGACCACTGGGCAGTACCTGCCACAGCCAGCCACTCATCCCAGAGGTCACTGGGATGCTCCCTCTCTGTCAGAAAGTACAGATGACCCCTAGCACTGTGTGCATGTCCCCCATGTGGACTTGCCCATCTATACTCCCTTCACTTTTTTTTAAATTTTATTGTAGTATAGTTGATTAACAACGTTGTGTTAGTTTCAGGTGTACAGAAAGTGATTCAGTTACACATATACACATATTCATTCTTTTTCAGATTCTTTTCCCATATAGGTTATTACAGAATATTGGGTGGAGTTCCCTGTGCTGTGCAGTAGGTCCTTGTTGGTTATCTATTTTTTATATAGTAGAGTGTGGGTGTTAATCCCAAGCTCCTAATTTATCCCCTTCTCCACGTTTCCCCTTTGGTAACCATAAATTTGTGTTTGAAATCTGTGAGTCTGTTTCTGTTTTGTAAATAAGTTCATTTATATCATTTTTTAAAAATTAGTTTTCACATATGAGTGATATCATACGCTATTTGTCTTTCTCTGTCTGACTTACTTCACTTAGTATGTCATCTCTATGTCCATCCATGTTGCTGCAAATGACATTATTTCATTCTTTTTATGGCTGAGTAATATTCCATTGTATATATGTATCACATCTTCTTATCCATTCCTCTGTCAATGGACATTTAGGTTGCTTCCATGTCCTGGCTATTGTAAACAACACTGCAGTGAACATTGGGGTGCATGTATCTTTTTGAATTATGGTTTTCTGCAGGTATATGCCCAGGAGTGGAATTGCTGGCACCCTTCACTTTTAAAAGAACCCATTTAAACTTTTTCAGAAAAGGGAGTTTGCCTCTATTTCCCATTTTACCCAAAGAAGTGCCTTCTAGAACAAAGCCTGAATGATGTCAGCACAATCTTTATGGCATCATTTATTTGTAGGCGACATACTACTCCCTTAGTCTGTGTGCTTTTCACCGAGCCTTTTTTCTTCTCACTGTTCCTATTGTATGTGGATTAAGCTCTGCTTTTCTTCCGACGGTGACAGCAAGGCTCCTACAGCTGTCACTCCAAGGCAAAACAGATGAAAATGTGCGATAGGCTGGATGATAAGTATTTCATTTCCTGGCCATCTATGGCTCTTTTCTTAGAGTGGGAAATTATCCTCTGGATTTCCAGTGCCACAGTCAATATGCTTCATGGAGTGGTAATGGTGAGAGTCCTCCGTAAAACTGCCTTTGGGGTTCTTTTCTGCTTGTCCCGTAATTGTGCTTTGTATTTATCTGGAATGAAATTGACATGCAGGGAGTCAGGTAGAAAATTAGTTTGTGAGAATTATGGATACAAATGCCATCAACAACCTGAAACCATCCAACCCCACCAAGCCTTGAGTCTTCGGTGGTCACTTTGTGAGACTGAACTGCGGCTGCCCCCTCCCTGTCAGCCCAGCCTGCCACAGTCCTGGCCATTATTTAGCCACTGCTGTTTGCACAGTCCTCCCCGTAGGGGAGAGAGGGAGGAGAGTGCCTGGCCCAGCAGTTTGCTCTGCCACAATAGAAACAGAAAATCTGTATGAATGAGGATGCAGCACGAGGAGGCAGGGCAGACAGGCCAGCACGTGGCAGAAGCGGCCAGAGGCTGTTCCCACTTCCCAGGTGGCTGGAGAACGATGTGGATTAGGAACAGCTCACGATGGGTCTGGTAGATTCAGGGGCCGCCTGGTTTGCTTGCTCTTGTGGTTTGCTCTCACCCTAAGGGGGAGAAACGGTAGGTGAAATGTTTTTGAATCGGGATTTCTAGGAATATAAGGGTATCTTAGTGGACTTTGATAGTATCACAGCAAGAGACCCAAGACTCGGAATCTGCCCTGCTCTCCTCTCTACCCCACCCACGTGAGTCCCAAGCCTGCTACGAGCAAGGGACCGTAGCCAAATGGGAATCGCAGTGTGTTTCAGGAAGCACTGTATGAATGCCTACTGATCTTCTGCAGAGGGCCCCCGGGGCCAGGCAGGAGCACGAGTGTCAGCTTGAGGCCCACGGAGGGCCTGCTAGCACCTACCCTGAGAGGAAGTTGTGCCTGGGTTTTGTGCCCTAGGTGACTCACCTCTCCCTAGTCCTGGCCCTGGCTGGGATATTAACCTAGACAGTCTGTCTTCAGAGCTTGGACTCTTACCCACTCTAATAGAACAGTGACCACAGGTGACATCCCTAGTTTGGAGGGATGGGGCACAAGATTAGGGCAGAGCAGTTAGAAAGAAGCCCAGCCTCATTTTCCCGAGGGGCAGCAGGCTCCCGGGCATCACTCACTCATGCCTGGTGAGACAGGTGCAGCTTTCTTGACTCTAAACAGGTCCTCGCACCTGTCACCTGGCCCCCACCTTCACGAGACCTGCTTCCTTCATGTGCTGTGGCCATCAGGTCCTGCCTGCTGTGCCCTCCCAGTGGTCCTAAGGTCTGGCGGCGTGTGTCCTGCTGCAGGTTCTGGATGTGCTGTGTTCCCTCTGTCTCTGCAATGGGGTCGCAGTGAGAGCCAACCAGAATCTGATCTGTGACAATTTGCTGCCCCGGAGAAACCTGCTCCTGCAGACGCGGCTCATTAACAATGTGACAAGGTAAGGCCACCACCGTCATTCCAAATGCCCATCTGGTCCTCAGAAAGGAAAGGAAGAGGGCTGATCTCAACTCCAAAGCCACCTGCCCATCATTTCTGTGCTGATGCAGCCGCGTAAGATGAGACCAGGCAAATGTGTACTTTTTTAGGGCCTTGTACTCCACTCCCTCCAGCTGAGTTTCTCAAACTTCCAAAGGTAGAGTAAATATACCATCTGAGGGCTAAAGAATTTGGCCTTGAGAGAGGGGTCTACCATGTTTTATATTAAACATTAATGCATCTCTTATACCTTCTTCCTAACATATTTATTTTTATTTTGCTGTACCAACTTATTTTTCTAAAAATCTTTTAATAGAGAGGATGTCCCATGTTGAGACCATGATTTCTTGTGTCCTCTGGCACATGACCATTTACCCCAGGGCCATCTGTGAAGGCCAGGATGAAGCTCACAGGCCCATGCAGAACCCTGGCCTACTGGTCCATACATGCGGCCACATGGGAGTCATGAACTCACTGGGCCTGGACTAGGGAGCAACTTCAGCAACTTTCCACCTAGGCCCGCTCTCTACCCTGCAATGTGAGAAAAGAACCTCCCCTCAGAAGTGTACAGCAGGCTCTGGTCTGCAGGCATCACACAGACTTTCTTCTGGGTACCAGTCTGGTTTTTCCCTTGTGAACCCAAAACTGACATAGCCCCAGCCCAGGCCAGTGGACCTCTAAGAGTAGTATTCCAACCAGGACAACTCCAAGTGGTTTGTGCCAAGCTTTTTAACCATTTTTGCTGGATACATTAAAACCTCTATCCCTTAACAAAGTTGCATAATAGTGATGTCTCCACACCCCTCTTCCACCTTTTTTGTCATCAAGCTTGAATTTTTTTTAGCTTTATTGAGGTATAATTAACAAACAGAAGTGTAAGATATTTAAAATATACGATGTGATGGTTTGATACACATATGCATTGTGAAAGGATTCTCCCCATCGAGTTAATTAACACATCCAGCACTTCACACATTTACCTTTTTTTTTTTTTTAATGAGAACATGTGAGTTCTACTCTCTTAGTGAATTTCAACTATACAGTACAGTGTTATCAACTATAGTCACCATGTTAAATCCTCAGACTTTATTCATCTTATAAGTGAACGTTTGTGCCCTTTTACCAATCTCTCCCTATCCCCTCAATCCTACCCCTGCTCTCTGGAAACCACTTTTCTGCTCTTTCTAGGAGTTGGACATTTTTTATTTTTTTATTTTTTTAGATTCCACAGTTAAGTGATACCATGCAGTATTTTCTTTCTCTGTATGGATTATTTCTAATAATGACTTCTTAATACTTTCAAGATGCCATTGTTATTAATAAGGCCTAGGGGGAAAAGCTGATGCTATGAAAATGGTTTGGGGGTGCTTAAACCAATTTACCAGAAGATGGAACTTGAGTAGGTCAGTTCTTTCACTTAGAGAAGGAAACAAGGGTTTGTAATCATACAACTCTGTATGATGTTTTCATCACCTTTACCTGTGGATGGCACTCAGTAAATGTTGGTTGCCTTGAATAGAATATTTAAAGAGATATCCTTTATATTTTATAAGGGAATTAATGTTGTCCTGACACCTCCCACTAAGAACTTGATCCAGTGTTAGAGGCTCGAAGCTTTTTCTACTTTAGAACAAGACAAAAATCACAAAATTGCTCTTGCCTTTGGTTTAATTGGGCCGATGCCTCCTATGGTCTGGTTCATTTTGCTTTTTTACTTCTTAAGAGTCTGTAGATGCCACCTGTCCCATGTTTAATTTCAGTATTCGGCCAAACATCTTCCTGGGAGTCGCTGAGGGCTCAGCACAGTACAAGAAGTGGTACTTTGAGCTAATCATCGACCAGGTGGACCCCTTCCTCACAGCAGAGCCCACACACCTGCGGGTGGGCTGGGCCTCTTCCTCAGGCTATGCCCCATACCCCGGAGGCGGAGAAGGATGGGGGGGCAACGGTGTTGGCGATGACCTGTACTCCTATGGCTTTGATGGACTTCACCTTTGGTCAGGTGAGCACCTTGCGAAAGCTTTGGCCCCTTATCTCTTCCTGAGGATGATTGATGCTCAAATTGTTCAAACTGAGATGGTCACTTCTTGTTGAAATGATATAGACTCAAGTCTCAACTAATTAGATGGTTAAGCAGGAAGGGTATCACATCTGAAATGAGACTCTCCTGCATTTAAACCATGAGTCTGGCACTTCAGCTGCATGGTCTAGTACAGATTATTTAACTTTTCTCAAGCTCAGTGTCTGCTTCTGTACAATCCTAATTGCATAGACTTGTCAAGATTATATGGGTAAACGGAAGGAGAAAAAGACTGAGCATTTACTTACTGGGCAGTAGGCTACATATCTTTTGTATGTTTTTTCTCTCATCTTATTCTTACAGTGACTCCCTAAGGTGGATAATATTGATCTCATGTTACAGACATGGAAACTGAATACAAAGATGTTTAATTAACTTACTCCCAATCACACTGGGACGGATCCACATCTGACTACAAGTCCTTCATTTTGTCGATGCAATATATTGCTTCATGGTACACTTTGTAAGGTGTCTGGGTCTGTGCCTGACACACACTAGATGCTAATCTCTTAAAGGAATTCAAAGCTTCCTTTTTTTTATATAGACATTGATGCTTTCCCCAAAGCATGTCCATGGCCTGTGCCTGTGGACGAATGGGTTGGCTTCTGCCTGGGTGAAAATGTAAAACTAACCCTCAGGTTTTCACCCACAGCAGAAGCTCTACTCTTCCCATCTGTTGTCCACAGTGTGTCTTATCTGTATCTTTTGTAAAACTGCAACTGGAGACATTGTGTCCCTTATAGAAATTCCTTAGGTAAGCGTTGTGCTGTGTGCCTTTTACATAAGGAACCAGGACACACATTTCTCCCTAAATCCAGTACCAGGGAAAAGTTTGTCTCCACAGGACAAAACTATGTATTTTCTTTTTTATCTGAGAACTACATTATCCATCATGCTTTCCTTCTTCCCTTAGCTTCCAGCTAAAACCAGTAGCTCAGGTCCTGGTGACATGTTTCTTACAGTTGCTCTTTACTTTCAATTGATCAGTATGTTTTTTTTAATTTTGTGCTGTTTTATATTCAGTATAAACATTTTTTAACTTTTAGGAATGGTGTAAACGTATTTATTTATGTACTTCTTTATCTGGGATCATTTATGGGAAGAAATTATCTGTGTCTGTTTTTGTGTGTCCCAGGGGACAGTGTGGTACAGACAGAAGTGGGTACAAAAGGGCAGGATGATGGATTAGAGTGAAGTGGCATTCTTGTTCTCATATCCTCCCAGCTTAACCTTCCCTGGTTCCATTTTCATGGGGGGTGGGGATGGATCTTCTCCTCTTGGTTCTCAGAGCCCCATTGTAGAGCCACTGTTTCCGTGGTGATACGGTCATAGTAGCCTTTAGCTTAGATTATCATCAGATGGCATAAGGCTCTTAGGAAGTTGTCTCTGGGGAAGTGATTTGAAAAGAAGGAGTCCTTATGCTCACACACATCTACAGCTCCTGAGTTTGATAAAATTGAATCTGTGGGGGAACGAGTGGGATTGAGGTGAGAAAATCATTACCTCCTGCCTGCTGGTTGCCACTCAGCTCCTGCCCTGTCCTCATCATGAGCCAAGCGTATTCTCTGGATCCCAGGCTGCACCTAACGAGAACTCTGGATTGGTTAAGGAAATACGAAGTCACCAAGACCCTTGGATGAAGCAAAATGTCCCCTAGTTTCATAGAGAAACTAACCATTCTCAAAGGAAAACATTTACTCCATCTTTTCTAGATTTCGCAGCCCTCCATGCCCCTCCGTGGGGCACTTGGCATATCCCTTTGTAAAGTCTGCAGAATAAATACATCAGTGAGTCAGGAGACAGACGACCCACTCGTTGTGCATCCAGAAAGAGCTGTTGTCAATGCATTTCAGGACATGGACATCCATCCAGTTGTGTATTGTTCCAGGAGTGGACGGTGCCCAGGAGTGTACAGTGTTCCGTTCTTTCCTCTTGTACACTCAAGACCAGGAAGCCAGATATGCTGAGCCCACACGGTCATTACTAGCAAGGGCTCATCTGATTGGAAATACAGGGGAAGGGGGCTTGGGATTCAGGTTTTCAAAAGCTGACTGTGGCTCTCTGAACATTAGTCACATAGTAATATAACTCCATATAGGTGCATTTGGGGGACTTCACCCCTCAGCCTTCAGCATCTGGTGAGATGTAGAGAAACCAGCATCTACAAAATTGACACCTTTCATGTTCACTAAAACACAAAGCTTCCTTGGGTTTGGGCATCATTCTGAATTCTCCAGCCAGCACACAGGGAACATATATCTTGCAGAAGGCACTACAAATGAATATGTCATTGTGTGCTCCAGCAGAAGAAATAAGGTTTCTGTTAATGGCTTCTACTAGGACAGCAGTGAATTCTGGACTATCTGATGAAAGGGTAATTGTCTGATGTAAAAATGAAGTGAAGTGGCGCTCTAACTTACTACAGGAGGGAAAGGAGGGTGGCTAGGGAGAGAGAGTGGAAACTGGTCTGACAATTTTTCTTCTTTTCCTTGAGATGTGAATGCCCAGGTCCATTACCTTTATTTTTTTTTATTGGAGTAAAGTTGATTTACAGTGTTGTGTTAGTTTCAGGTGTACAGCAAAGTGAATCAATTATACATATACATATATCCACTCTTTTTTTTTAAAGATTCTTTTTCCATATAGACCATTACAGAGTATTGAGTAGAGTTCCCTGTGCTATACAGAAGGTCCTTATTAGTTATTTATTTTATGTATAGTAGTGTGTATATGTCAATCCCAATCTCCCAATTTATTCCTCCCCCCCTTATCCCCTGGTAACCATAAATTTGTTTCCTACATCTGTGACTCTACTTCTGTTTTATAAATAAGTTCATTTGTACCCTTTTTTTTAAGATTCCACATATAAGTGATATCATATGATATTTGTCTCTCTCTGTCTGACTTACTTCACTCAGTATGACATTCTCTAGGAATGGGAGAAAATATTTGCAAACAAAGCAAGAGACAAGGGGTTAATCTCCAAAGTATACAAAAAGCTCATGCAGTTCAATATCAAAACAAACAAACAAAACAACCCAATCAACAAATGGGTAGAAGATCTAAATAGACATTTCTCCAAAGAAGGCATACAGGAGGCCAAAAAGCACATGAAAATGTTCAACATCACTAATTATTAGAGAAATGCAAGTCAAAATTACAATGAGGTATCACCTCACATGGGTCAGAATGGCTATCGTGAAAAAATCTACAAACAATAAATGCTGGAGAGGGTGTGGAGAGAAGGGAACCCACCTGCACTGTGGGTGGGAATGTAAATTGATACAACCACTATGGAGAACAGTATGGAGGTTCCTTAAAAAACTAAAAATAGAACTACCATATGACCCAGCAATCCCACTCCTGGGCATATACTCGGAGAAAACCATAATTCGAACAGATACATGCACCCCAGTGTTCATTGCAGCACTATTTACAATAGCCAGGACATGGAAGCAACCTAAATGTCCATCAACAGGAATGCATAAAGAAGATGTGGTACATATATACAATGGAATATTACTCAGCCATTAAAAAGAACAAAATAATGCCATTTGCAGGAACATGGATGGTCCATTACCTTTAAACTTATCTATGTGCACAAATTAAGCCACTGCCTTGAACTGGTCATTAACTACTTATTAAAGCACAGGGGATGTTGCTGAAGTTGGAAAGAATGGCAGAGCCCTTAACACTTTGTCAGTAGAGAAATTCAAGGAGAAACAGCATGGCTTTGGAGGTATGCCTGGGTTTGAATCCCAGCTCTTCACTTATTTGGTTTTTTTAACCAGGCAAAAAGACTTGGTTTCAGAGACTTGGTTTCCTCAGATAAAATGAAGATGATACAAGGCTCTTAGGAAATTTAAATGAAATGAGGGATGTGGATTTTTTGACACACACTAGATGCAAAGTAAATATGATTTCCCTTCCTTCAGTGTCTATGAAGTCAACCATCATTATAAAGACCAAGTCCAGAGTTCCACATGTCTCACTCAAGATCATGAGATTAGCCCCCATCCTGAGGGGGAAAAGAACCCAGGTTCCATGCTGAATGGGAAAGGAAATTTTGAAGTGACATCCTGGGAATATGAATGAGCTTTTTCTCTGTGTAGGGGGAGGGCAGCCTTAATCGGTCTTTTTAGCCACCAAAGCCTATGAAGTCACTTTCAAGCAACAGCTGTACAAATATCCCCCATCTCAGCCCTGCCCAGACCTCTCTACAGACTCCTGAGTCAGCCCAGCCACTGTGATTCTCCTTTCAGAGGAATGGCTCTTTGCTTGTCATCATCTTCTCTCTCCTGATGTAGCCTTTATATATGTAGCCTTTCAGAACTGCAGTTGGGGGTGAATTTGGCTCAGTGCAGCCTATATAATACGTCACTGGTTAGGGAGCAATTTCACAGGAGGAAATCACACCTACCCTTCCCTTTTTGCAACTTCTTCCCTTGCAAAGTTGGAATAAGCAAAGGAATTCACCTTCCCAAGAGATAAGCAATACAGAAAGTAAATGAGTGGAATAAAATTGTATTTCCTGATTTCTTAGAACTTCTGACTCATGAGGACAAATTAGCTCTACAGTCAGACTTGGATGAGAGGGTCTTTACGTGTCTACCTACTAAGATGAGCTCCAGGGTATCGGTTCATCTATCAAAACACACCCTACTGTGACTTGGACTTTTCCAACCCTAACACTGTGTGGAGAGGGGTCAAGGAGTAGCTGTAGAACACCAGCATTTTTATGTGTTTGGATCTTCTCACTTTCCAATTGCCTGAATATTTGTGTTTACGTTATAATGCCAAACTCTGCGGTGCGTGGGTTGATGGAAATGCTGAGCATCAGTGTTTCCAGTTGTGTACATTACTCATCAGATGAGACGAAATCCCTCAGTATTACATCCTTGGGTTCATGCGAAGATGTACGGCATATGATAACATGGCTTTTCCCTTTATCTTAAAAATGCTAGGCTTGGGGCTCCCCTGGTGGCACAGTGGTTGGGAGTCTGCCTGCCGATGCAGGGGACGCGGGTTCGTGCCCCGGTACGGGAAGATCCCACATGCTGCAGAGCGGCTAGACCCGTGAGCCATGGCCGCTGAGCCTGCGCGTCCGGAGCCTGTGCTCTGCAACGGGAGAGGCCACAACAGTGAGAGGCCCGTGTCCCGCAAAAAAAAAAAAAAAAAAAAAAAAAAGGCTCAGACTATGATTTTGATTTGCCTATGGATGCTCTTAGCAAGTGTTCCAACAGCAACTTCTACTAGGCACCCAGTCTCTTAGAATACGGGAGTTAAAAGACAGTGTCCTTCACCACAAGGACATAACTTCTCGTCCTGGTGGTGGTTTTCAAAGGAGAGAGCAGACTGGACAGGAGAGGTACTCCCAACCATCCTTCCTCAGTAAGGCACTTGGTGCTATGGCGTATTGAAGGCTAAATAAAGCTCAGAACTCAGTCTCAGGTGGCATCAAAGCACTGCTGTATGAAGAGCATCCCCCATGAAGGTTGCTCTTTATCTTTACTGGCTGAGGCTCAGACTGGCACAAAAACCAACAGTGAATTGTGAGAGGGTGGGATGAGAGGGCCCTGGAGTCACAATTCAACCCTGTCAGTTTTGTCCTAGTTGATGTGGATCTCAGAAAGCTAAAGGTCCTTCTCGTTTGTATTTTTATCCAGTAAGGATCTCGATACTTTTAAAGGTAGTTGTCCAACCCAGCATTTCGATAATTCCCTGGTTTTCCCAAATTCATGGAAATCTCTCAGGATTTGTGCAAATGACTACAGTGATATTTTCCAGAAGTTAAACTAATTGAAAAAGAAACAGTTGAAACAGGAAAGATTGGTTTTTACTGGTTTTTACTTAAGAACTCTTAAGAATGAGACAATTATGGCAAAGTTTGCTGAGTTTTAATACCAATAACAGACTTGAATATGATAAGGAAGGAAAGATTCTGGGACCCTGGGATAACTAAACTCCATAAAAGGAGCTGAGAGGACTCAGTCTTGTCAAATGGAGACATTAGAGAGGTATCAAACCTACACACTCATCAAGTTTGCTTAGATTTGTTTTGTTTTAAATAGTGTTGACTGTAGGTCCTACAATGAGGAAGTTGTTGTTCATTCTCAGTGATGAAACAAGGTATAAATTTGTAAAAACAGAGTCTGAGGCCATCCCAGGCTAATTTGCCAATATGCATTGAATATATTAGGTGCTGTTGCGCTGTTGCAGTGCCGGCGGTCCAAGTTCTACATCCTTTATTCCCCTATCATCCCTCATCAGGCCCCCATAAAGCCCCATGTTCCAGCCTCACCAAACTCTAGCCATTCTGCAAATGTCATACACTCATACACTCCTCTTGCATAAGCTGTTCCTTCCGTCTGGAATGCTCTTTTCTTTCTCATTTATCTAGTGAACCTTTCATTCTTCAAGTTTTAACTTGTTCCATACTCCCAGGCTGACCTTGCACCTTGTTCTACCTCTAAAGGCATCTCGTCATGTACACCTTCATTCCAATAGTTATACTGAATTGTAGTTCTTTATTTGAATGTTTATTTTCCACAAGACTATGGATTTCTTAGGAGCAGGAACTGGATCCTCAGTCTTTGATCCCCAGCCCCAAGTACAATATCTGGCACAGTGTAGAGCCTCATTACTGTTTGTGGAAGGGTGGGAGGGAATACAATATGATTTTGTCAGTCAACCAAAACAACCACAAGGGGGTACCTACATTTTTTTATTAAGGAGAATGTAGTAGTTTCACTATTTTAAAATCCACCACTTAGTTTGGAATCTATTACTAGAATAGCAGTAACCACTGAAAAAGAGTTCTAAACTAAGATTAGGAATATTACATAGCATAGATATATGTACAAAACTTATGAACTCACATAGTCATCATAAGGGGATTTTTTAAAAATTGCCTTTTCATGGCGTATTATGAAGCTATTAAAAATCTAGTTTCTAATGAATATTCCATTATACAATCAAATATTTGCAATGTGATAAGTAGAAAAACAAGTTACAAAATCTACAATATCCCAGTTTGGGTGAATATTTAAATATATGTGAAAAAGTCAAAAAATTTATTGTAACATTTTTTTCCTTGTTTATACTTTTCTGTATACACAATTAACATTTATAATGAATGTGTATTGCTTCCATGATCAAGAAACAAGATATACCTTTATAAATGATTTGCTTGAAACCCCATTTAATACCTAACTTTTGCCCCTTTGTTGCTCCCTTTCCAATAGAACTGAAAACTTGGTAGGGGGATGGGAGAGGCAGTTACAATAATTTACTTCTAGAACTTCCAGAATGGGATGGTGTGACATAGAAAACCTAAGAAGATTTTCTCACTACTTTAAGTTAGGTCAGGAAATGACAAATCATCTTATGAAAGATAGGCAACAACAACAAAAATCAACCAATACAGCATATAACTGACAATGTGTTTCCCTGCCTCACTGAAGTAATAAAATTCTTTAAAACAAGCAAGCAAACTATGCTGCACCATTTTGTGTCTGGATGGCCTTGCTCTTACTCACTTGGATGGCTCCTGCATCCGGTGTCGAGGTGGCCATGTCTTTTAGAGGAAATAGAAGAGAGCAGGGTCTTCGGGCATCTGTGAATAAACACACACACATAACACACTCTAGGAGCCACACCCAGCAAAGCGGTTTGCCCGTTACTTCAGACACCAGGCCAGAATCTGAGCACACGTTGAACAGGTTGAATTCTTGTTTGTTCTCATTCCTGGCAGCTTGAGACTTTCCTCTGGGACTCATCTCGTCTTGGGCTGCCTGTTCACAAAGCTTAGGAAACCATTTCTCATTGCTCACCTCACCTGTGAGCATCTCCCCAGAGTCCCACACACCTTCTTCCTGTTCTTTGCTCACCAGGCCGCATACCCAGAGCCGTGGCCTCCATCAACCAGCACCTCCTGAAGTCGGACGACGTGGTGAGCTGTTGCCTGGACCTCGGAGCACCCAGCATCTCTTTCCGCATCAACGGGCAGCCTGTGCAGGGGATGTTTGAGAACTTCAACACAGATGGGCTCTTCTTCCCTGTGGTGAGCTTTTCAGCAGGTGTCAAGTAAGTTATGGCTGTGATTTCATGGAGAGTAGCTGTTCCCCCAGCTCCCACCACTCTTATGAGCTGGCGAGTGTGGTAATCTCCTTCAGGGCTTCAGCACCATAAGCCAAACTCCCCGAAGAAAGTGATGGTGAAAGGGGAGGAGCAATTCAGAGTCACGTGTATATATTTGTGGGACATGTACCTCCTGCCAGCGTTTATGTTATGTCCTCCAATAAACAGTAAGATGAATAAGATAAATCCTATGTAGAAAATTACCTTAATAATTTTAGAAAGTATTTCATGCTCATTACAAAAAGATTTGAAAGATATAGATAAGACAATAAATATCACCCATAATCCCAATGTTTAGTTCTAATCTCTATTAGTATTTTGGTGTATTTTCTTCAAGTCTTTTATATTACAGATGTATGTATTTTTTAATTGACAGCACTCTAAAAATGAAGTTTTGTCTTGATTTTTTTTCATTCAGCAGTAAGTACGGAGCCTTTTCCTGAGTTATTAAGTATCCTTCTCAAAATGATTTTTTTGGCCAATAATATCCTTTTATTTGGCTGTCCCACAATATAACCATTACTTTACGTTAGTCTTCCATGCTTATTTCTTTTTTATTGTTGTAAATGAAATTATCATGAACATCCTTGAGGATAATTCTTTTGTCTGCATTTCTGTTTCATTCCTCCCAGAAGTAGGTCAAAAGGTATAATCTTTTTAAAGTCTAAATTTACAGTCGTGTGGCCAAAGAGATTTTCAGGAAGATTGTATGAACAGTTCAGAATTCATTATCAACAATGCTGAAATCTAAAAAACTCTGAAAACCATACATTTTTTTCTTAACTCATTTCACCGCAAACTCTGACCTGAACTTATTTTGTGTAAAAAACTGTCATCAACAGAAATGAGGCTGTTTTCAGTCCTTCATGTATTCAATTTCTTGTGAATATTTACATGCTTAATAGCAAAAATGTATGTGTTTGATTATGGGGTACAGCCTCTCACCTAGCTGGAGGTTCTATTTAATATATACTACATGTCTTATTTTCTGTCTTCTTTAAAATCTAAAGAATTCTGAAGTCTGAAACACAGCTCCAAAAATTTCAGATAAAGAATTTCGGCCTGTAGTATCATTTAA
This sequence comes from Hyperoodon ampullatus, assembly GCF_949752795.1. Taxonomy (NCBI): domain Eukaryota; kingdom Metazoa; phylum Chordata; class Mammalia; order Artiodactyla; family Ziphiidae; genus Hyperoodon; species Hyperoodon ampullatus. The sequence goes on from NC_136916.1 coordinate 103,097,822, forward strand.
AGTAACATATGGGAATACCCAACTGATTGGTTCCCCATTAACTTTTACTGTTATGGGTTATTTTTAATCTTTGCCAATTTGAGAAAATTGTGTCTTAAAGTTTTAACTTCCTATTTGTTTGATTACTGATGTGGTTAAACAGTTCTTATGCTTATTGTTCTTACATGTTATTTCAACCCAATATTTTTTTAAAATTCTGTGTTCTCTGCCTTTCTGGTATTAATTTTGGGAGCAATTTTTTATATATTAAGATTATTAAACTATTATTGCTTTCAAATATTTTTCCCAGTTTGGGATTTACCTTTTTAAACTTAGTTTTTTTCTTGTTTTTTTTTTTGTTTGTTTTTTCCCTTTTACAAAAATAGTGCAAGTCAAAAAAAAAAAACAAAAAAAAAACAAGAGCCCATAATTGTACCACCCAGAGATAACCATATTACCTTTTTATTTATACATCTCAATAATTTTAAATTAAGTTGGGCTTGTACTATGCATGCTGTTGACAACTGCTGTTTTCATTGTTCTACCCCTTTCCTTTTTTTTTTTTTTTTTTTTTGCTGTACGCGGGCCTCTCACTGTTGTGGCTTCTCCCATTGTGGAGCACAGGCTCCAGACACGCAGGCTCAGTGGCCATGGCTCATGGGCCTAGCCGCTCCGCGGCATGTGGGATCTTCCCGGACCAGGGCACGAACCCATGTCCCCTGCATCAGCAGGCGGACTCTCAACCACTGCGCCATCAGGGAAGCCCCTTTTTTTTTTTTTAAACATCTTTATTAGAGTATAGTTGCTTTACAATGGTGTGTTAGTTTCTACTTTATAACAAAGTGAATCAGCTATATGTATACCTATATCCCCATATCTCCTCCCTCTTGCATCTCCCTCCCACCCTCCCTATCCTACCCCTCTAGGTGGTCACATAGCACCAAGCTAATCTCCCTGTGCTATGTGGCTGCTTCCCACTAGCTATCTGTTTTATATTTGGGAGTATATATTAGTCCATGCCACTCTCTCACTTCGTCCCAGCTTACCCTTCACCCTCCCCATGTCCTCAAGTCCATTCTCTACATCTGAATCATTATTCCTGTCCTGCCACTAGGTTCTTCAAAACCATTTTTTTTTTAGATTCCATATATATGTGTTAGCATACAGTATTTGTTTTTCTCTTTCTGACTTACTTCGATCTGTATGACAGACTCTAGGTCCATCCACCTCACTACAAATAACTCAACTTCTTTTTTATGGCCATTGTATATTTGTGCCATCTTCTTTATCCATTCATCTGTCGATGGACACTTAGGTTGCTTCCATGTCCTGGCTATTGTAAATAGAGCTGCAATGAACATTGTGGTACATGACTCTTTTTGAATTATGGTTTTCTCAGGGTATATGCCCAGTAGTGGGATTGCTGGGTCATATGGTAGTTCTATTTTTAGTTTTTGAAACAACTTCCATACTGCTCTCCATAGAGGCTGTATCAATTTACATTCCCACCAACAGTGCAAGAGGGTTCCCTTTTCTCCACTCCCTCTCCAGCATTTATTGTTTGTAGATTTTATGATGATGGCCATTCTGACTGGTGTGAGGTGATACCTCATTGTAGTTTTGATTTGCATTTCTCTAATGATTAGTGATGCTGAGCATCCTTTCATGTGTTTGTCAGCTATCTGTATATCTTCTTTGGAGAAATGTCTGTTTAGGTCTTCTGCCCATTTTTGGATTGGGTTGTTTGTTTTTTTGATATTGAGCTGCATGAGCTGCTTGTAAGTTTTGGAGATTAATCCTTTGTCAGTTGCTTCATTTGCATATATTTTCTCCCATTCTGAGGGTTGTCTTTTCGTCTTGTTTATGGTTTCCTTTGCTGTGCAAAAGCTTTGAAGATTCATTAGGTCCCATTTGTTTATTTTTGTTTTTATTTCCATTCCTCTAGGAGGTGGGTCAAAAAGGATCTTGCTGTGATTTATGTCATAGAGTGTTCTGCCTGTTTTTCTCTAAGAGTTTTATAGTGTCTGGCCTTACATTTAGGTCTTTAATCCATTTTGAGTTTATTTTTGTGTATGGTGTTAGAGAGTGTTCTAATTTCATTCTTTTACATGTAGCTGTCCAGTCTTCCCAGCGCCACTTATTGAAAAGGCTGTCTTTTCTCCATTGTATATTCTTGCCTCCTTTATTAAAAATAAGATGACCATAAGTGCATGGGTTTATCTCTGGGCCTTCTATCCTGTTCCATTGTTCTATATTTCTGTTTTTGTGCCAATACCATACTGACTTGATTACTGTAGCATTGCAGTATAATCTGAAGTCTGGGAACCTGATACCTCCAGCTCTGTTTGTCTTTCTCAAGATTGCTTTGGCTGTTCGGGGTCTTTAGTGTTTCCATACAGATTGTGAAATGTTTTGTTCTAGTTCATTGAAAAATGCCATTGGTAGTTTGATAGGGATTGCATTGAATCTGTAGATTGCTTTGGGTAGTATACTCATTTTCACAATGTTGATTCTTCCAATACAAGAACATGGTATATCTCTCCATCTGTTTGTATCATCTTTAATTTTTTTCATCAGTGTCTTATAGTGTTGTGCATTCAGGTCTTTTGTCTCCTTTGGTAGGTTTATTCCCAGGTATTTTATTCTTTTTGTTACAGTGGTAAATGGGAATGTTTCCTTAATTTCTCTTTCAGATATTTCATCATTGGTGTATAGGAATGCAAGAGATTTCTGTGCATTAAATTTATTTCCTGCTACTTTACCAAATTCATTGATTAGCTCTTGTAGTTTTCTCGTAGCATCTTTAGGATTCTCTATGTATAGTATCATGTCATCTGCAAATAGTGACAGCTTTACTTCTTCTTTTCCAATTTGTATTCCTTTTATTTTTCTTGTCTTATTGCTGTGGCTAAAACTTCCAAAACTATGTTGAATAATAGTGGTGAGAGTGGGCAACTTTGTCTTGTTCCTGATCTTAGTGGAAATGTTTTCAGTTTTTCACCATTGAGAATGATGTTGGCTGTGGGTTTGTCGTATATGGCCTTTATTATGTTGAGGTAAGTTCCCTCTATGCCTACTTTCTGGAGGGTTTTTATCATAAATGGGCGTTGAATTTTGTTGAAAGCTTTTTCTGGATCTGTTGAGATGATCATATGGTTTTTATCCTTCAATTTGTTAATATGGTGTATCATATTGATTGATTTGCATATATTGAAGAATCCTTGCATCCCTGGCATAAACACCACTTGATCATGGTGTATGATCCTTTTAATGTGCTGTTGGATTCTGTTTGCTATTATTTTGTTGAGGATTTTTGCATCTATGTTCATCTGGCCTGTAGTTTTCTTTCTTTGTGACACTTTTGTTTGGTTTTGGTATCAGGGTGATGGTGGCCTCGTAGAATGAGTTTGAGAGTGTTCCTCCCTCTGCTGTATTTTGGAAGAGTTTGAGAAGGATAGGTGTTAGCTCTTCTCTAAATGTTTGATAGAATTCGCCTGTGAAGCCATCTGGTCCTGGGCTTTTGTTTTTTGGAAGATTTTTAATCACTTCTCAATGTCAGTGCTCGTGATTGGTCTGTTTATATTTTCTATTTCTTCCTGGTTCAGTCTCAGAAGGTTGTGCTTTTCTAAGAATGTGTTCATTTCTTCTCAGTTGTCTATTTTATTGACATGTAGTTGCTTGTAGTAATCTCTCATGATCTTTTGTATTTCTGCAGTGTCAGTTGTTACTTCTCCTTTTTCATTTCTAATTCTAATGATTTGAGTCTTCTCCCTTTTTTTCTTGATGAGTCTGGCTAATGGTTTATCAGTTTGTTTATCTTCTCAAAGAACCAGCTTTTAGTTTTATTGATCTTTGCTACTGTTTCCTTCATTTCTTTTTCATTTATTTCTGATCTGATCTTTATGATTTCTTTCCTTCTGCTAACTTTGGGGGTTTTTTTGTTCTTCTTTTTCGAATTGCTTTAGGTGTAAGGTTAGGTTGTTTATTTGAGATGTTTCTTGTTTCTTGATGTAGGATTGTATTGCTATAAACTTCCCTCTTAGAACTGCTTTTGCTGCATCCCATAGGTTTTGGGTTGTCATGTTTTCATTTCATTTTTTTCTAGGTATTTTTTGATTTCCTCTTTGACTTCTTCAGTGATCTCTTGGTTATTAAATAATGTATTGTTTAGCCTCCATGTATTTGTTGCCCCTTTCCTGTACCAGTTGGATGCTGTATTAATTATTTTAGTCTGACAATACATTTTAACATTTGTAAGGCAAGACCTCATTATAACTCTGTTGTCGCAAAATTTTCTTAGCCATTCTTGATACCTGCTTGTTAAGGAGATCGTAAGTGATTGAGTGGGAAACTAGAGTCAATACAGTTAGAATCACGCTGGTTTCCATTGGAAAGGGCCATGAAAAGGGGAGAGTTGTGGAGAACAGACACTTAAAGCTGGGACCACAAAAAATCCATCTGAGAGCTTCTAGTATCCAACTGATGGGACTTCCAGAGTGAAACCACTGTGATAGGTCTCAGTACCTCTGGAAAACGGATAAATCAAGGCATATTCATATATTTTCCAAAAAAGGATAAAACTTTCATTCTGTCTCAATTAAATAGACTATTTAGGAACAAAGAATTATCCTTTGGATATGATATTCAACTTTTGGAATTTGACACAGATATGTAAACATACATACTATCCAGCAGGCGTCCCCAACCCCCTGTTAGGAACCGGGCCACACAGCAGGAGGTGAACGATGGGCAGCAAAGCTTCATCTTCTGCTCCCCACTGCTCGTGTTACCACCTGAACTATCCCTCCCCAACCCCTGTCCATGGAAAACTTGCCTTCCACATAACCAGTCCCTGGTGCCAAAAAAGTTGGGGACCGCTGGTATACAGTACAGGTGTACCTCGTTTTATTGCTCTTTGCTTTATTGCAATTTTTACAAATTGTAGCTTTGTGGCAAGCCTACAAGTCTATTGACACCATTTTTCTAACAGAATTATTTTTTAATTAATGTTTGTACTTTTTTTTTTAGACAGAATGCTATTGTGAGCTTAACAGACGACGGTATAGTGTAAACATAGCTTTTATATGCACTGGGAAACCAAAATATTCATGTGACTCACTTTATTGTGATACTTGCTTTATGTTTTGTCCGGAACCAAAGTCACAATATCTCCAAGTTACGCCTGTAATGTATGTTTGCAAACATACATAGCAACACCGTATACACATCCTTACACAGGTACACACCCATATATAGACATATTTATAAACATACCCATGTAGATGGATATAATATATTGAAATTAAGCATTTTCATTGTTTGAGGTTCTTGTAACAAATGGAGAATCACTATAGTAAAACCTTACTAAGGCTGTAAATATGCCCATCACAGGTTAAGCCAGAGACTCTAACATCAACCTTAGGAACCATATTCTAAAGAGTTGAGAGTTCTTTATCTGTGTTTCTCTGTGCTGAGAATATTTCCATGAGAATTTCACCCCAATTCTCCCTTTTGAAGTGTGACAGAATGTATCATTCCTTTTTCTATCCATAGGGAGCATGTAGAAAACAAGAAGTGGTATTGAAAGACAGAGGCACTGGAAACACAGAGAAAACTGATTGGAACAAAGGCCCTCTGGCAATCAGGGGGAAAACCAGCAGAAGCCCCATCATACATCTTTCCCACCCCATTCCCCGGGAGCAAAGAGAATGAGCAGAAATCTAAATCCAACATAACAGCATTTGGATCATCCACCTGTTGGCTCAGTCCCTTCTCTGGAGAAGCAAGGTCCCTGAGCAGTCAGTTCTCAGGACTGCATTTGCCTGGGTAGTTAATGGCCTTGGTCACCCAGCATCAGTGCCCTTCCCTTTTTTATTTGTTTTGACCAAACCCTACTCACTGGGTTTCACTAATTTTCAAAGAAAGCTCACCTACTTCCCAAGCATCTCATCTGAGAGAAGTGCTTAGCTAGAAGTCAAATCTCCGGAGAAGAGGTCTTTGCCCGTCTGCTGGCTAGTGGACTTTTCTGCATATTCTGTGTTTAGCAAACAGTATATCCGATCTCAGTCGTTGCATGACTTTTAATCATTAACTCATCCACCCACTCCTCCTCAGGTCAAAGAGATAGGAATTTTTTAGTGTGATATGATTTTTGTTGTTGTGGATTTTTTGAAATCTTCTCTTTGCAAAGATTGTGGCTAGAAGGGGAAGAGATAGGGGGCTGAAAGGTATTCATATGTAGAAGATGTTTCTAGTATCTTGTGTCTAGGTCAGCAGATCATGCATCCTTCCAGTGCACAGGAGAAAAGAAGCAGAGTTCCAAGATAAGAACAATGAGACATTTAACCCATTTAGAAGGCACAACTGCTGAGAGAACTTAAGAACTAGGGGTCCAGATGCATTGACTTGAAAAGTTAACAGCTTAGACATAAGAACCTCTTGCTCATAGCAATTGAATGAGGGTAAGCTGAAAAGTTATATCAGGGGACTTGATGTCTCTTAAGCCTCCTTTCTATCAGGAATATATCACCTGTGTCATATTCCTGTCTTTGGTTCTCAGAACCTGATATGGTCTGAGGAGAGATGGAATCACAGTTGGTTGCATACTTGGGAAATACATTTTACTGAAATACATCCCAGCCCGTCACACGAAGTCTTTGCTCAGGGTCAGTGCTGGTCCTGTGTTGGTGTAGCCAATTCTTTTATTTTCACTTATGAGCAAATGAGATCAATATACCAGTACTTACACTTATGTCAATTTGTAAAATATGATTTGGTGCTGAAACCCAGCACTTCCTCTCTGTACTACTTTAGTTCAGTTGTACAAAAAGCTAGAAAGAGAAAACAAGATATTAATCCAAGTTAAAGTACCTTATTGAAAATAAATGTGTTTAATAACAAAATTGAAAAGAAATTATTGTTTTCACCTAATATAGTAGAGTACTTGCCTAGTTTCATAGTGTCCCTCCCAACAAGGTACAAGGTTATTCCCATCTAGAAAGAGATTCTTCTCCCATCATACAAACATTGAGAATTGTTTCTCATATTTACTTTCAACTTCTGTGAGGCCTCTAAATTAGATTTCTCTCCTACGGCCCCACTTTCCTCCTCAGTCTTTACCGAGGTCATTGTCTTGAATTTGTGACCCCACAATTATTTTTATAATTAAAAACTATGTTGTTAATAATACTTGATGAGGCTGTCCTTGCCAGCAGTCATTGGAGAGCAAAACCTTTTTCAATTAGATTTACCCACAGTGAAGTTAAAAGCAGCCTGAGTAATTACTAATAAAATCCACAGATCAATATGTGCTCTCTTTTCTAACTATTATGAATGTGCCTCCTTAGTTTCCTTCCCACTGTGGTTTGTTTGTGGAGGGTATTATTAGTGTAACAGGTCCTCAGTGTAACAACCCTATTCATTCTGGGACAGAATTTGGGATGAGCCATGTGTACCTTGGAGCCCACCCAAAAGGTTGAATTACTTAAATACCAGGAAGCTCTTATTAAAAGATAATCTCACCCTGCCAAGCGGTTTGATGGCATGGGCCACACAGAGAACATTACACAGAAGCCACAGTGTGTCGTGAAATTTGGGAGCTACTTTTAGTTTTGCAGAAAATTGATGACTTAGTCACTGTAGTAGAATATATTTTATAGCTATGGTTAAATTCCCCGTAGATCTACTTAATCTTCTTATGTAAATCTTTTACCAGCCCGTTCTCATTTATAAAAGCAACACTATCCAAAGATGGTTGGTATTTGCGGTTACTGTTTGTTTTCTGTTGGTATCCACCAGGCTTGGCTAAAATTCAGGTAACCAGTAGCTTAGCTATTTCCAGCTTGCTGTGGTCAATGCTGTGGAAATTATTACTGAGATAAATATACTTTTGCAGAGAACATGATGAGTGTTGGCTGGGTTGCCCTGGGCTTTCATCAGGCACTGGCCAGAAAGAAATATGAATGTGAGAGCATACATAACTCAAATTCTTCTCCCGTCTTAACGATATGGACTAAAGATGCAATTATGAATCATGACTTATGAGTTGAATTTAGGTCAGCAGAAGCTCGCTAATTCTTTCTCCTCCTAACCACAGCCTGTATCTTTTTCTTCTTTGGAAAACTATCCCAACTCCTGGGAGGGATTCGATAAGAATAATGGGACATCTAGTAGACTAAAATGATTTCACAGTTTGCTAGTACGCTATGAATAAGGGAACCTAGACATCCTTTTTGAGCATAGCAAAGGTTTGTCTTGATTTTTACTCTATTTTTTTTCATGGATCAGTCTTTCAAACTTGGGGGTTTGCGATAGGTATTCTCATCTATTCTGCAAACTGGCAAACAAAAATGCACAAATCTTAAACGATGAAATTGGAAATGCTAATGAGGATTTTTCAATGCAATTTTCTCTGTTTTTTTAAAATTAGTATAGTCAATAAAAAATTCCTCTACACATCCTCAAACTTCACTACTCCCAGGCGGCTATTACTGAAGCTATTACTCATCTCTAAAATGGAGAAATCTAAGGGCACAGTCACTGACTGTAATCACTTTAGGAAGAAAAAAAAACCTTGCAGAGCTGATGGCATGTCTGAGTTATAGGAAGAACCCCAGAAGATGATACATGTGCTTTAGTGGAAGAGATTAAATTGATTAATGAAATTGATTTTTTAAATCTATTAATGTAGAGAAAAATTGGAGGGTAAAGAAGAACTAATTTTAATGAGCTCCGTTCTTAAATTATCTTTTTATTTTCAATTTAACATTTTTTGCGATGCTGAGAGATTCAGTGGAACCCAAGGAGCAGGGAAGAATATACTTAGAGAAGAGAGGTTTATATTCTAATTGGAAATTTAAATCTTTTAAATTTCAAAGGATTTAAAAGATAAACAGTAAGTGCCAGATAACAGATTTATTGGAAGAAGTAGACTAGATAGGTGTAACTTTTTTTGCTTCTCTTTCCACCCCTTCAAATCCATGCTCTGGACTCCTGGGTAAGTTCTTGGGCCAGTTATATAGCCTTCATTACTTCTTTTAAGGCCAGGGACCATCTTGCCGAGACTTTAAAAAAAAAAATTCCATCTTCTGAGTAGTATAAAAACTCCAGATTTGTATCCAATTAATATTTGAGCCCGACACCACTCCCCCTGCAGTTTGAGGTCGGGCTCCTCTTCAGTTAGCTAGCTCCTTTCTCATGCCCCTCCAGGGTCTAGGGTCCAGCCCAGACCCAAGATGACTGGGGGATGGGCACATCTGATAGAGTTGGTGCAGCTGCCTTGTGGCATCAGGACTTTTGTAGTGGTTGCACAATTGCTGCTTCTTTCTCTTCTGAGGCTCTTTTATACCTTTCTTGGAGAGCACCAGGCTGGAAGCATCCAACTTCAGTTCCCTTGACTTGGCTTTACCACCTGTGCTGGCTGCTCCCTTCTGGCTGACCCCAGACCTCCCCTCTCCCCTCTCCCTCCAGCTGCATGGGCCTCCTACCTCCCCCAGCTCCTGGGTTTCTGATCTCTGCTCAGTCATTTGCCTTTCCGGCCAGAATTCCTTTCTGATGGCTGGCAGCTGGCTCATTTCCCCCTCTGCTCTTCACTATCACTAGGCAGATATGACTCTCACTACATCCAGGGGGTACTCACAAACTTCTGAGGAGTTCCTTACAGCCCTCATTTGACTCCTGATGGGAAAGAACTCCCATCCCTTTCTCCCTGATGGTTTTCTCCAAATGACTTCTTTGCCTTTCTTATCAGTGTGGAGGTATGGGGTGGGCTAAAGCTGAAAAGGTTTCACAGTTTTTTGATGGATCCTCATAGTTGGTCCAGCACTTCACTTCAGGATGAGAAAATATTGGCATCCTCTGAATTAGTTGCCTTTGGGACCTCTGCTAAAATGGAGACAGAGGGGATCCCGTTTTAATATCCTCAAATAATTAAAGTGGGCTTCAGGTATTTTCTTTCTTTCTTTTGATTGTTTCCTTTAAACCTGTATTTTATCCCCATTATTTCCTTTGACATGGACAATCTGGGTGTCCCAGAGAGAGTTCATGAGGACCACCAGTATTGGTGGTGGTTTGCTGGAGCCCTTCCCACAGACTCTGGGCAGCGAGGGAAGGATCCACAGATGGCGGGTGTGCCCACACCGGCTCCCGTCCAGTCCCGCCTGCTGGGGAGCAAGGCTCCTGTCTGGCAGGACTTGGGAAGCTACCCAGAACCATTCCTTCCGCCCACTGAAGCACAGCATAATGGCGTTGGAAGACGCATGCTTCAGTAAGCAGTAAACGCTGATTTCTGGCTACGTTAATTTTTCATTTTACAGTCTTTGTGGCCATTCGAGGTGATAGGATTAAGCTGTAAAACCAGATTATCATTCTCCTTTTAATAACTGAATATAAAAGCAGCACTGTTCTCCCTGAGTGCCACACTGGCTTTCCACCTTTCTTGATTTGTTATCTATCCAGAAGACAACAGCAGATTTTAAAGCATAAGAGAAGTGTTAAAACTAAACGGAACTGGCGAGAGAGCTTATGAATAATTAAATCCATCTAGACATCCTCGTAAGAGATCATTTGCTTGGCCTTGGAATCTGTACGCTAGTGAGTAACGAAGAATACAGTTGCTGTACATGCTCCCAGGAAGCTTCAGCTCTTCACAGGAAGGATGCTCAGTGAGAAGGGAAAAGCAGAAAACTTCCCACACAAATTCTTTGTTCAAAACAATCTAGTTTTATCCCATAGTTTCAACATGTCAGTAACACAATCTGTTATGTTGCAATTGAATTTTGGAAAGTTCTCAATAAATTTTTAGTCTTAGTCATTATTTCCTGAAGTTTTACTAAATTAGTAACATTGCAGGCTAGTGACTCAATTTTGTTCTTATATCATTGTTCATAGTCTTAATACATATAGATTGTGCCCTGTTATATAACATTTAACGTAGGAACATTCACAAGGGACAATTGTGGTTCTAATTCTATATCATTGTTGCTTACTACTTAAAAATGGGAAAATGGGAGGCTTCATATGATTTCTGTAATTAACTTTAAAACAGCATTTTATAAAATGCTGTTTGGATAAAGATTTTGTTTATATTGGGAAGGGGGGAAAAATCCTAAATGTCTTTTACTCAGAGAGATTTTCATTTTCCAGTTTTGTCATTAGGCTACACACAATTACAGTTACTCAGCCAACACTGAGACTCTCTTGCAAGGCTGCCCCACCAGAATATTCCAGTTAAGGGACGTGAGATCTAGTGGAGAGTGTTGTTGTTAGAGCTTTGCTAGATCATAATCTTTCCCGCATATACCTCACCCCCCTTCACACACACAGGCTCACTCCATCACCAGTTCCTAACAAAATTGGGATCTAACTGCTGCTTTCCGGCTTGGCCTTCATCACCTTGGTCCAACCCCCCCCCCCCATGTCTCACTGGGACTAGATTGGTGTCAGGTGCCTCCTCCATAGAGCAGCTAGGAGAATCCTGTATTTCTTCCTCCTTAAAATCCCTCAGAAGCTGCTCACTGGGAAGAAAATCCCAGCTCAGAGATTTTGCCTGATCTAGCCCTGCCCCCTGCCACCTCATCTCTTAGCCCCTTGGGCTCTCCGTGTTCTCACTCACACTGCCCTCCACCCAAGCACTTCCCTACCTCAGGGCCTTTGCACGTGTTGTTCCTCTGCCTGGAATGCTCTTCCTCCAGATTTTGAACTCATTGGCTCCTCCTTTTCCCTCGGGGTTAATAAAAATATCTCCCCCTCGGAGAAGCCTTTCTAGCCTCCAATCTAGGACCCTCCTCCTTCCCGAGTTGTTTCATTCTCCCTCTTTATTCCCTCATCAGATGTCTCCCAATCAGTAATTATCCTATTTGTCTCATTGGATGCCTGCTCTGTGACACCAGGGACAGGGTATTCTTTGTTCATTGCTGAATCCCCAGTATGGAGAACAGTGCAAGTCGTATGGGCTCAGTAAATAGTTGTTACACAGAGGGAAAGAGGGAGGGAGTGAATAAATGTAGCTGCTATGTGTATGGATGGATTTTTCCTATGTAAAATTATTGTTGATCCTGCAGGGCTGTGTATCTTGCCATGTCTTAATTATTTAAAATTGCAGTCATATTTTCTCATCAGTTTAACATGGTTGCAGTTGATCTGCAAGAGCTATATTTCTAGTCCCAAACCTAAGAGCCTATGACCCTCACTTTCACCCTCTTCTTGCAGAGGATCTATGGGCTCTAACCCTAACCCTAACTTAATAATGCATATGGGGCTGAAATTCAGCCAGAATGCTGAATTAAAATATTGAAAGACTTTAGTTTATTGGTAATTAGTGCCTGCCATGACTGTGGCCCCCCAAGGATCCTTCCCTCTTCCTTGGGAGGCCCCTGTGGGCACTGCTGGAGTGGGCCAGAGCATCAGGCCTGGATGGCAGCAAGGCAGCGGTGCCCCTGAGAAGGCACTGTGACCCTAGTGAGCAGACACCTGATGCCTATTTGGCCCCCCCATGGCTGTAACCACCTGCTGATGCTTCCTCACAGTCACCCTCATATGGCTACTTTGGGGAACTGCAGCCTCTTCAGTGTTATCATTTCTATTAATGCCTCTTGGCATGTATACCATTTCTGTTTAATACTCTCGTGTTACCTGATCTTTTACCTGCACCTTAAAATGGGAATGTCCTATTTTCCCAAAATATTTATATCATGTTTTCTTTCATCATTGTGTGAGTAAACTCTCTCAAGTAAAAATACTTAAAGTTCTTGTGCTGTAGTTTGAATGTGATCTTTTCAGAAAATAATGTCATCATCATTATCACTGTTACTCTTTTCAAACTGTAGTAACAATAGCTACAGTAATGATTCCTCTACTAGAGTAAGATGAACTTGATTTTTAAAATCTAGTGGTTTTAAAGTATAAGTTCATTTTTAAGAACTCAGCTGACATGGTCAACGGAGAATCACGGACACTATGAATTGACAGTCAGCTTTCTCTCCACTGCTTTGTTGTGTACTTTAGAGTGTTTGCTGTGATGAATCTGAAATCATTCACTTCCCCAAAAAATAATTTGGGTGGGGAGAGCTGATCTTTAACTTTCACTTATTTGGGCTGGCATATATATTTTTTAACCTCTCTCTTCCTGGTTTCTCCAAATAACACAGAGTACGTTTCCTGCTGGGGGGACGTCATGGAGAATTTAAGTTCCTGCCTCCCTCTGGCTATGCCCCTTGCTACGAAGCCTTACTTCCAAAAGAAAAGATGAGATTGGAGCCTGTCAAAGAGTATAAACGTGATGCTGAAGGAGTTCGAGACCTGTTGGGTACCACCCAGTTCCTCTCCCAAGCTTCTTTCATTCCGTGCCCCATAGATACCAGTCAGGTAGGTTTGAGCTGCCAACAGAAGGCAGCCCATGGAGATGATGTAATAGGGTTAAATCCTCCTTGCTGCATTGTCTTTGAAACATTCTCATCATACATTCTACAGAGTTGTCGTGATGTGTGGACAACCATTACTCTTCACGTTTCCACCATATGCGGCAGTTGAGCTCTTGAAGGATTTTGCAACCAATGAACACGGTTAAGCACTTGCTACATGCAAGGCACTGTACTAGGTTCTGTGAGGCATAGGCAGACGTGTGACCGTATTCTCTGGGAATGCACAACCAAGCTGAAGCGATAAGAAGCAAATGTGTTATTTTTTTTCAAGTCCAAATGTAATATGCAGAATGATCGTGTACACAAATAAATGCTAGAGACGTCCTTTGCGCTAGAATGTTTCTAAAAGTCTGTGTAGAGAAATGGCATTCAGTCAGGACCTTTAATAAACTTAAATGGGGAGGGGCCTCCAGGGGTGAAGTAACAGGAATGGGATGAATAAGAGCCTGGAAGTAGAAACACAAAATAGGGACAGGTGGCAATGAATATTCTCCTGTGGCTGGATGCTTGGAGGAGGAGCAGGTAGGAGAAGCGTGGGAAGTAAAACTGAAAGCAACAGGGGAGAGCGTGGAGGCCTCAGAAGGTGCTGGTAAATGGACATTTTCTTTTTTTTTTTTTTTTAAGTCTTTATTGGAGTATAATTGCTTTACAATGGTGTGTTAGTTTCTGCTTTATAACAAAGTGAATCAGTTATACGTATACATATATCCCCATATCTCTTCCCTCTTGCATCTCCCTCCCTCCCACCCTCCCTATCCCACCCCTCTAGATGGTCACAAAGCACCGAGCTGATCTCCCTGGGCTATGCGGCTGCTTCCCACTAGCTATCTGTTTTACATTTGGTAGTATATATAAGTCCATGCCACTCTCTCACTTCGAAATGGACATTTTCTTTCCCTTCCCAGGGTCTCTGTTTTGAGAGACACACATTCACACAGTTATGATGAGGAACATACAACAGCTTTCCAGTGTCTCTGCCATGCCAGTGCTATTCACATCACTATTCTAGATGTTAGAGAAAATAAATGTAAAGGCACCTTGTCTCTGAGGCACTTCGGATAATAGTTTGTAGGAGTATGGCTCTTTAACCTGTAGATGGTCTCTAGAGTATATTTTCCCATAATATCTCTATGACCCTATTACATTCAGCTCTGTGTGCGTGGTCATGCGTCTGCTTCTTACCTCCTGTAGCTAATGATTGTGAATTCTCATTGTCTAGAAATCAGTGTCTCTCTGCCTGCTTCACAGAGCCTAGTACAACACCAGGAATATAGCTGGAGTTGAGAATGTTGATAGGAAATGAGGTAGGAGTTTATGAGCCAGAGGTGATCCTAGGAATCGGATCATCTGCTTGCTGTGTATTTTAGATAAGAAGTTTGAGGGCCAAAGAACTAAACTAGCTTTTCTGTGGACACAAGGTGGTTAGTGCCCAAGCAGGGAGAGGTTGTACTCATGGACATGATTCCTACTTCTCTGTGCTGCCCTCCTTACCAAGTTATCAGAGACGTATGTATTACTCAGAAAAGGCTTTCTGGAGGAGGCAAGCCTCAAAGAAAGTTCAAAAGAATGAGGGGAAGTTTTGATGAGGGAGGAAAGGAGGGCTGGACCAGAGTGAGAAGAGTTTGTAAACATACAGAATAGAAGACTTGAAAATCAGAGAGTGGAGATAAATCAACAAGCCAGATGAACTTTGATGTCTGGACCCAAAGCTGAATATGTATAGACCCTGGAATGAGGGAAATGTTGCTGGGAATCAAATAATAAGGAAGTTCTCATTGGAAAGGTGCAATTTATTATTTTGAATGAGACTTTGTAATTTTTTAGAATCTATCAGTCTGTGAAATTATTGTCTAAAGAGACGTTAAATACAAGATACACAGTCAACTCCATCCTGCTTGGGGCACATCAACCAGTTTGCAGATAAAATGTTGTTGACTAGATCCCTGTCCTTCAGTGCTACCTGTGTCCAGTGCTTGAAGCACCCCCAGGCCCTTGCTGAGCACTGTGGGGGAGGAGCCCAGCTCCTAGCAGCCTTCCCTGGGGACGTCAGTCTCAGGCCTCAGACACCCAGGAGGCAGTTACCAAGCCAATATTACTCTATCCCAGCTAGTCACCAATTGAGGTCACTGAAATTATGATGTAGGATTGTTTGTGGAGGCTTCTTTCCACATTTCCCCCTTTTGCTGAAGCAAGTGGTTCCTTCACATGGAAATCCCCCTTCAGGCTGTGATTAATTTAAACAGGTTATATTAGTTAACCAATAAAGCTCAAATACAGTTGTCATTTGTTTACTAATAATTTTCCCCACTTTGCGCCTTATCAAAACATTATGTCACTTAACTTTGGCTTTTCAATAATAAGTTGGTTTTTTTTTTAAAGAGTGTCTTTAGTTGAAAGGCCAGTAGTGGTTATGACACATAAAATATTTTATTGCTACTTTTCTCTGTGGTCTCCTTATACATCACTGACTTAATATACTTTTTCTACAAAAACATATATATATACATTTTTTCCATGAGCTCCCCTCCTTGAAAATAATTGGGATTTTTGCAAGTAGTGAAAACACTAATAATCATTATAATAGAGCTAGAATTGTAGGAGCCAGGGAGGTGATACAGAAGGGAAACAGGTCAAGTGTGCAGGCCCTCCTAAAGCAGGGGGCCATTTCTTAGCCCCAGCTGACTAGTTGCCAGGCAAAAGTGTGGGGCCAATGTTAGCAATCTTTCATCTGGTCAAGGGAAATTAGAAATCTGGATTTTTATATGAAGTCTCCTATTTCTTAGGAGCTATCAACTAATAAATGAAAATGGCAATAATTAATTGTTTATTGTTATAATTATAGTAGTAGTAAATTAAAGAAAGAGGGGGAAAAAAGAGAAATTTGAGTCCCCAGTTTGTGACCTTTGTGGAGAGACATGAGCAAGGTACCAGGAAAACACAGAGAAACTTTTCCTGAAGGTACCTGGGGAAGACCTCCAAAAGGTAGTGAGGCATTTGAGCTAACTCCAGAAGGATAAATACTGAGGGAGTTTGTATTAAGACCAGAGCTGGACAGCAGTTAAAGGGGTAAAGACAGATTTTTGCTTAGAAGTTATTGCAGTAGGGGAAAAGGAACTCCACTATAGAGCTGGGGTCAGTTCTGAATACAACACAAACAACTGGGGATTTACAGCCAAGGAGCAGGTTTGGGGTGGAGGTGGGGTGGGCATGTCAGTGATGGAAAATTAATAAGAGGAACATCAGGGGTTGGGATGGATTCTTGCTAAACTGATCTAACAGGATTCATACTGAGGGCAGGTCAGATAGATATGATATCACCTGGGGGAGGATGGGGGATGAATAAGTTTGATCAGACATGGAGGGTGATCACATATCAAGGGTGTAGGTTGTCACTAAACTAATTTAGCAAGATTCTAGCTAAAACTGGGATCTTGAGGACAAGGCCCAAGGATCGAGCCTAATCAAAAATGGCTCAGAAGCACCCATCTAGAGCTTGGTCCAAGGAGAAAGTCTTTGTCATTTGCCATGTGGCATGGGGGTGGGGGGTATACATATTATGTGTATCATGGGTAGTACTAATAAGAATTAAGGTTGTGTGTGCAAGGGCACAGAACTGAGCGACAGTGTGACCTTTGGGGAGAATTTCAGGAGCTTTGAAAGGATGTGTTTGGGAGGACTGTGACGAGAGGACTGAAGAATGGCACTATATGCTTGGTTAATACACCTAGTCTGTGTCTTGGGAGTGTCAAGGGGCACTTGGAGGTACTCAGGAGGAGAGTGTTTTGATGTGGTTGTGTTGTCGTGGGCTCATCACTCTGGCTGCAGTGTGAAGAATAGATTGGCGGGGAGTTGGGGAGACCAATTGTAAAGCACTTGCAATGGTCTGGGTAGAAAATAACGAGGTTGAGTGACGTAGAGGAGGGGAACCTTCAGAAAGATGATTAGGAAATAAACATGTTGGATTTTGTGACTGATTAGATGTTGGTGGGGGATGTAATGCCAAGAGAAAAGACACTAAGATGACTTTATGGTGGGGTCATTCAACGAAAAGAGAAAATACAAATAAGACAAGAAAAAGGTTTTGAAGGAAAAATAATGAATTCAGCTTTGAATAACATGCTGAGTTCACTCTGGTGGGAAAATCCTGCAGGTAGTTGGAATAGTAGGTCTGAACTTCAGGAGAGACCATGGCTGGAGGCTGGATGGTCAGGAGTGACCATCTACAAGTGGATGAGATCTCCCGTGGAGAGAGTATAGAGGAAGGGGAGATACGGTCCAGGGGAAGCCAAGAGAGGAAGGAATCTCTAGAAGTAGCCCCTCCTGGGTGATGTGTAGAGAATTCAGCTGGGGCACACGATCTGTCTAGATTTTATGACAGATTTCAATACGGTTGATTCTTGCAGTTCTCACTCCTCACTTATTCCTTTTCCTTTTAGGTTGTTTTACCACCTCACCTAGAGAAGATCCGAGACAGGCTGGCTGAAAACATCCATGAGCTTTGGGGAATGAATAAAATAGAGCTTGGCTGGACTTTTGGCAAGGTATGTGTTTGAGTGGCCGGGCCAGGGTGGAGGGTTGGGTTGCCTTGTTACCTGGAAGCGTTCTTCAAAGACTCAAATGAGAAACAAACCTCACAAGCCCAAACCCACTGGTTCTTACTGACTCCCATCCAGCTCTCACTGGGTACAGCAGCCTTGCTTGGGAGTTTGTTGAACTGCAGTCAGGAGTGCTGGGGAGACCAGCTCTGCACAGACAGACGCAGGAGCCTGTCTCCTTCTTTCTCCCGGATGCTGGTCTTTTTCTTCAGGGAATATCGAATGTGGTCAACCCTTAGCTCCTCCTTCAGAGCCTCAGATCTCCCTTTCTCTTCAGAAAAAGCTGTTCTCTCTGCCTGGCTAGTGAAAAGAAGCTGATTCATTGTTGTGAATCAGAATTTGTTTAGTGTGGTTTTCAGATGCATCACTAAGATTAATGGACACGCAGAGGAGGTTAAGGAATCTCTTTCACTAGAAAACATTTTTCAAAGAGGATGTAAATTAACTTTGTTCTGTGACTTGTGTAAGGTCGTGTCTGAAGGCAGAAGGATCTGTGATTCTGAAACTTCCTACAACCCTGACCCTCTCCGATTATGCACATTCCAGCTCAGTTACTGAAAGTGTCCCTGCACTCTAGCACTTACATATTGATATAGCTCCCATAAATACTCTCCTTATATATGACCACCTCTTTGCTGTATGCTCTTTTTAACACCACAAACCTCTCCTTTGAGAAAGAATTACAATTGCAATTGTAAATTTATTTCTATGATGATTGTATTACTACTCCATCAGACTGTATCCTTCATGGGGCTGGGGCTACCCCAGCTCACCATTGAACTCCTAAGGTCTAGCTCACTGCCCACCACATAGTAGACATTCAACAAATGTTTGTGGAATGAATGAATGAATTAGTTAATGTCTGGATCTACACCGTCCAATACAATAGCTATGGGCCACATGTGGCTACTGAGCACTTAAAATGTGACTAGTCTGAGTTGAGATGTGCTGTAAGTGTAAAATATACATTGGATTTTCAAGACTTTTTTGAAAAACTAATATAAAGTAGCTCAGAAATAATTTCTTATATTAATTACTTGTTAAAATGGTAAGGTTCCAGGTGTATTGGGTTAAGTAAAATACATTATTAAAATTCATTTCACCTGTTTTTTTCATTTGTTTGTTTTGTTTTGTTTTTGTTTTTTGTTTTCTTGCTTTTCTCATATGGCTACTAGGAAATTTGAAATTACAAATGTGGTTCACATTGGTGGCTGACTTTGTTCTTCTGTTGGACAGTGCTGGCCCAGATTCTGTAGTCCTTTATCTTCTGAAGAATGCTACCCTGCAGTGGCACTATGGTTCCATGAGTTTTGGACAGGCAGGAGCATGGCTACCACACATAAAATAGCTTCTCTGGGAAAGTATGTTCGGAATGAAGACACTTGACTAGAAGCAATCAGAACACAAGCCACTGGCAACCTGGGGACGGCGTGTATCATTTATTAGAGAGAAGATTGTCTATTTACCTATCAGCAAATAGCTGTCTTTGTCTTACCTGATATGAATTACCTGGGCCATGTTTCAAAGTGTGTCCTTTTCTGTTTCCCAAGGCAGTGCCAGTTGTCAAAACTTAAATTATATTCTTTCTTATATTGTCACCTAGATACGAGATGACAATAAAAGACAACACCCCTGCCTTGTCGAGTTTTCAAAGCTGCCTGAAACTGAGAAGAATTATAACCTACAAATGTCAACTGAAACCTTAAAGTGAGTGTTTAATTGAATTGAATTTGGACTAAACAGTGAGTAGATGACTTAATGCCTTATAACTAAACTACAAACCTGTTGTCTCTCAAAAACATGATGCATTCTGACAAATTAGCCGGGATGGGGATTATTCATGCCATGAAAGGATTCAGCATAGTGAATAACACGTCTACTATTGTTATTTAGCATATATAGTTCTTTAGAGACCATTTGCTATTTGCCAGGGACAGGGAAAAGGTAGGCAGAAAAAAAAGAAGAGAAACTTAGAATCAAAGGACCAAGTGCCTCTTCTAGTTCATGTGTAATCAAGGAAAGAAGATAAGATATATAGTAGGTTCTAGGTCATACTGAAATTGGACAACTTAACCTCTCTAAGTCTCCATTTTCTCATCTACAAAATGAGGATAGTAATAGTTCTTATCTCTATATAATTGTTGTAATGGTTAAATGAGATGATACATATTTTTTAAAAGATAAGGTATTTCTAAAAATGAATGGGAAAACATGGTTTAATTCACAAAAATTCAATTTAAAAGTAACTTTTAGCTTCTCTGTGATCCCACCTGTGGTTTAAACCCTGATTCAGATCTTCATTTTTTTAGCCCCATTTTATATCTCCCTTCTCAAATTCCCTTTGTGCTTGTTACCTGTGCTTCTCTGCATTGTATTTCTCTGTCTGATAGTTGGTGCAGAACTTTTTAACACTGTGGTTTTGCTGGCACAATGATGCTCTGTCAGGTTGCTTTGTCTCATAGGCTCCCCATACGTGATGTCTTCCATCACACCGACCCTTCTTGAGGATGTGGCTTTGGTACCTCACGGTGTCCAACACAGCTCAAGACACTTCGTACAGGGAGCACGTGGGAAATACTTGCTGACCTCTGGGTTCTCCCAAAGGGGCTATTAACTAACTTTTTGTTACATTCTTGCTACCGTCTAAATCACGAGTTGGCAAACTAAGGTCCACAGGCCAATCTAACCAGCCACTTATTTTGGTAAAAAAGTTTATTGTAACAAAGCCAAGCTCATCAGTTTGTGTATTTTCTATGGCTGTTTTCACTCTGTAATGGCAGAGGTGAGTAGTTGTAGCAGAGACATAAGGACCACAAAGCCTGAAACGTTTCCTATCTCGCCCTTTACGGAAAAAGTTTGGCAACCTCTGGTCTAAGTGAATGAATATTGTCTGTTTTTATCACTTCAGACACAGGTTAGGGTTCTCACTGTCCTTCACCTTGCAGTTGACCCTTGTTTTCTCTCTCCGTTATGTCACAGAACCCTCCTGGCCCTGGGGTGCCACATCGCTCATGTTAACCCGGCTGCTGAGGAGGATCTCAGGAAGGTCAAGTTGCCCAAAAAGTAGGTGATCATTTAACGGTCAGAGACTTTAATGCTTCAGTCTGAATTTTTAAACTGGGAGGACAGGAGGCCCATGCACAGAGGCAGGTGACGGCCCCAGATACTACTAGCGCCAGCTCAGGATATCTCCACCAGGTACCTAGACTGCCCTGAAACCCCCAGACGGAAGCCGGCTGAAGTAGGGTATTTCCAGTGCTTCTGCCTGGACCTACACTACTATCTACTATCATTAGTTTTGAGCCAGGAGATGTGGCTCTCAGATGGATACGCTATGTTGGTCTATAAGAATAGCAGTTGGCATGGGAGCTTGAAGATCGTCGGTAGCCACAGCAGAGATTCAGTCCTCTGTCACTGGGCCAACCTTGTAAGTCCCTTGTGGAAATGTGTGTCCCTGCCAAGATTTAATTTGGCCCCTAAATCTGCATGTGTCCTCTCCCTCTCATCCGTGCATTCACTGAGCCATGTGTACTCACACATTCAGATGCGAGCCCACAGGCGCATCCCCTGGCTCCCTTGCTCACCCGCACATGTGCCAGCCTCGGGTGCACACGCATTCACACCCAGGTGTCGTAATGACTTATGAGCCAAGGCAGCGCCAGCTCTTAATGAAATGCTTATCTTCCCCTTCCTCCCTGTGAAACTCCCAAGCTGCACTCTCAGAGGCAGCTCCTCGTGCCAAGAGCAGCTCATCTGAGAGGCAGCAGCTGAGGGGTGGCTGGGAGCAGTGCTCAGCAAACAACACATGTTAACTCTGCCCAAAGTCAGGCATCCCTAGAAGGTGGATGAGGGGCAATATCATGCCTACAGTCAACCTTGTATCTCGCGCTGCTCACAGGTTCTTGGGTCGAGTAGTGCTGGTCTGCAAGTCATCACATTTAGGCTCTGGCCCTGATCTGGGCAGTCCGTGGTCTTGGGGCCCTGGATGCCTCTGGACTCACATTGCCACGTGACTGTGGTCAGTTACCCTCCTGTGAGTCACTCCACACGGGGCCCTGCTCCTCTCCACTCACACAGTGCGTCTACCTGGACTCACACTGGGCTTTTCCCATCTTCACGTTATCTATCAAATTATCTATCGAATTACAGACATGTGTGACTCCTGGACTGGACAGCAAACCATGAAGATTACTTCAAGCTCACAGATTCTCTAATGTTATGATTTTTTTTAATTCTCAAAATGAAGGTTTAGTTTTCTAAGACTGAGTGATCATTCTTTGCTGATTTGTAAGAAACCATTTGGCTCAAGGTCCTGTCCATGCCAATGTGGTCATAAAGCTTTTGTGCTTTTGAAGCGAGACCAAGGAGCTTCGGGTGATGTTACATTATACTGAATGTGCCATTGTTTGTAGGGCAGAGTTGTTTTCTTAGGAGTAAGAGTGGATTTGCACAGACCATCCACTTTCTCCAACAGTCGCCTTGATCTGTGACATGCATTGGCAAAAAGGGTGGTGGATGAGAGTCTTCTTCTAAAGACTTGAGATAGAGCTGAGCTGTCCATTCTGCCAAAGATAGAATCTGTGACTGTAGCCTTATTTTCCTAGTGTTCTGACCCTGTGCTATTGGTCTAAAATCTGGAATGGGGGAGTCGTACAGTTCTGTTCAAAATATATATTTTCCATTTACTTGTAGCTACATGATGTCCAATGGCTATAAGCCAGCCCCTTTGGATTTGTCTGATGTGAAGCTATTACCTCCTCAAGAAATTTTAGTGGATAAGCTTGCAGAAAATGCACACAATGTTTGGGCAAAAGACAGAATAAGACAAGGATGGACCTATGGCATTCAACAGGTGAGAAGTGCTGGGTCGGGTCTGCTGGAGAAGCCAGGAGATGTGATCATGCATTAAAATGCCATTTTGCTTTGGTGGGTATTAGATTGTAAGGTGGAGGTTGCCCTTGCACTCTGTTCCTCATGCCTCAGCACATTCATTATTTATAGAATCATGGGACTGGATGGAATTTGTAATGGCCACATTGATATTAACTCCAGGCATAATTCCAGTTTTTCAGCAATGGATAGGCTTACTTTTCCTTTGTTGGTCTGGCCCACTTGTGATCATGTTGCCCTATGTATATGGCCACTGGCTGCATCTTCTCTCATTCCCCATCTTGTTGCTTGCCTCATGGAGTGCTGAGCTTTCATGCACTCTCCAAGGCCAAGGTAAGGCTCACATAAATCCGTGTCACAGCTCAGCAGTATTTCTGGGATGGTCCCAAGTATCTACCACTGAAGGGGAAAAGGAGGAGAAGCTAGCCCAGGAGAGAGGCAGACTAGCCCACCAAGAAGCCTGTGCCCCCTTACTTCAGTCCACAGGGCCAAGATTCTTGGGCAGGGTTCTTAGTTTATCCAGAGGCAGCCTGAGAGCCCAGCAAGGAATTAAGTGGAGTTTGGAACCAGGGTTCGGCCCAAACCATCTGGTACACCTCTCCCTCTGAAATGCTCCCCTCATCTCAGTAAGTACCGGGCTCATTATCAGGGAAGTTCAGGGATAGCTGTGTGCACACATGTTCATTCATTCCTGAGCCTCCAAACCTGCACATGTCTGGAACCAAGAAGACCACAACTATGAAAACTGTGTCAGGGAAGGGAGTTGGGGGTTCAAAACAGCATGTTAGGTTATGATGACTTGTCACTGCTGTCATTATTGTCTTCTTAGTCCCCATTAAGGAACCGAGGAGGACTGTAATACAAATATGTGCCTACTACAATGAAATGGCCCCACTGTGTCTCTGCCACCTTTTCAGATGTTTCTCTGTGAGCAGAGATGTCTATTAAGAACTGTTGGGACTTCCCTGGTGGCTCAGTAGTTAGGAATCCGCCTGCCAATGCAGGCAAAACAGGTTCGAGCCCTGGTCTGGGAAGATCCCACATGCCGCAGAGCAACTAAGCCCGTGTGCCACAGATACCAAGCCTGCGCTCTAGAGCCTGCAAGCCACAGCTATTGAGCCCACGTGCCACAACTACTGAAGCCTGCATGCCTAGATCCCATGCTCCACAACAAGAGAAGCCACCGCAATGAGAAGCCCGCGCACCGCAACGAAGAGTAGCCCCCGCTCACCGCAACTAGAGAAAGAAAGCCTGCACACAGCAATGAAGACCCAATGCAGCCAAAAATAAATAAAGAAAATAAAGAAAAAAAAGAATCTGTTGTGAGGAGGCCATAACTGTTTGAATCATGGCATGATCTTTCATAAGGGAATAGTTACGCAAACCCCCATCTGCCTTGCCTTGGGAATGGAGGTTTCTAACCAATTTCATGACACGTCATTTTATTCACAGGCTGGCATTATTGAAATGGGTTTTTTACTGCTAGTTTTGAATGTTAGTACAAATTTTCCATTTATACTCATTTAATCTTGAAGCGGAAAATATGTACATTGGTAAATATCAAGGCACTGGGACAAGAGCTAGCAGACTCACCCGAGGAAACCAGGACTGTTGCTGGGAGTATGTGAGTGGGACAAGCTCTTTGTAAAGATGATAATGCATTTTCTCAGCATCTCTTTTCTCTGGCTTCACACAGGATTTAAAGAACAAAAGAAATCCCCGTCTGGTGCCATATGCATTACTGGATGAGCGTACCAAGAAGTCAAATAGGGATAGCCTTCGTGAAGCTGTTCGAACTTTCGTTGGTTATGGCTATAACATTGAGCCATCAGACCAAGAACTAGGTAATCAGTGGAGATTGTTCCCTCTGGCCCCAGTTTACTAAACAGGTCTTCTTCTGGCGGAATGCTAACTTTCAACAGGTCTAACTTGCACTATTAGAAATGCTGGTGGTGCTAAAGAGTGCTAAACTCAATGGTGTATTTTAGAAGTGGGGGGAGGGAGGAGGGGCCATGTTGATAATAAAGCAGTGTCCCATTGACAGATGTTTCTGTAACGAGCACGTCTATGACATAATCCCACAGGGAATAAGTTATCCTCCAGCATAGCTGAGCGTTTCAGGATATTTGGTCACAAAACCAAGTTACCTTTATTTCTCTTGTTTTCCAAACGTGAATATCAGCTTACTTTGGGGCCAGGTAATGTCATCTCTAAATTGAATTCTAGCACTGATTAAAATCACCAGCTTATGATTATTTAACATGTCACTGCCATCTCATACCCCAGGGGATACCATAGGCTAGTGGGGCAGTAAAACATGGTTAAGGGGATGGATTTGGAGGAAGACAGACCTGGGTTCAAATCTTTGCTCTCCTTGGTTTATGGGGTCTAAGACCTTGAACAGGTGAAGCTCTCAGCCTCAATTTCTTCATCGGTAAGAAGAAGACAATAATACTGATTTCATAGGATTATTGTGAGGAAAACCTGAGATTTAGTTTCTACTGCAAAGCAATCACTCACTGAATGGTAGCTTGTATTGTTATTATGATATGATGATGATAGTGATGATTATATTATGAACAGAATGCTGTATCGGCTCCTAGGAGATCTGTCATCAGCCTTTGTTGTTGAAAGTCTTTTGAGGAATGCTCCCTGAATATTAAACCTATGTTCTCTCTCTCCCTCCTGCGCCCTCTACTTCCTTTTCTTCTCGATAGCTGACCCAGCTGTGGAGAAAGTCAGCGTAGACAAGATCCGCTTTTTCCGGGTAGAGCGCTCTTATGCAGTGAGATCTGGAAAGTGGTATTTTGAGTTTGAGGTGGTGACTGGAGGAGACATGCGTGTCGGCTGGGCCAGGCCAGGCTGTCGGCCTGACGTTGAGCTGGGGGCCGATGACCAAGCCTTTGTGTTTGAAGGCAGCAGGGTGAGTCTGGCTGGTGTCTGCATGTCCTCAGTCCGGGTTTCTCTGCTTCAAATATTTCCCCAGAAGTGAAAAGTGCTGAGTATCTGGATCTCTGGCTTCAAAAGGGAGGAGCCACCACACTGGCTAATTGAGACCATAGAATGATCATCGCTTAGTGTTTATCCCTTCGCTCTTTCCTCTGGAGAAGGGGAGGGCTGCACACTCTTGTCCTTTCCATAGTCACCTCCATATCTGCCTTGCCTCTGAGCCGATGTTCCCCTCTGCAGGGGAGGCTCACAGAACACTGTGCAGCCAGTATGAGGGAAAATCTTACCACTTTGTCTTAGAGGGAGTTCGGCTTGTTTTCATAGCTGACTAGGTATTGGGAGACTCAGGCCACCTTTTCTGATGAGCCTTGTATACCTTGGTTTCATTCATCTGTAGATAGACCACTTCTCCCTGTGAGTTGTCCTTGGTAGAAAGGGAAGTGCCTTGTAGAAACCAGGTACCACTGCCCATGAAGAGAAATTATTCATGGGGTCATTTCTCCAGTAGTACAGGGCCCTCTAGGCTAGGACCTCCATTTCTCTAGGCCCTCGCTCTTGTTTTCTAGGGCCAGCGTTGGCATCAAGGGAGTGGGTATTTTGGACGGACCTGGCAGCCAGGAGATGTGGTTGGATGTATGATTAACCTGGATGATGCTTCAATGATCTTCACGCTGAATGGGGAGTTGCTGATCACCAACAAAGGCTCTGAGCTTGCCTTCGCTGACTACGAGGTTGACAATGGTAAATCCACCAGCTTTCCCCCCTTCCACCTCCACGGGATGAAGGGAAATCCAGGGAGCAGGGTGAGATCTTCTCCCTCCTCACTTAGGACACACTGACCTTTGCAGATTTGAAACCCTGGTGGTGAAGATGAGATCTTATACTATCATTTTTGAAGAATCAAGACAAATAATAGTGATAGTTGATGTGTGCAGTGTAAATGTAAGTCTGAACTTGCCGAGAGACTGACCAAGGGGCTCTCCTCTAATCCCCTGCCCCGGGCCTTGGCATGTTAAGGTATCTCACATTTCCCGGTATCACAGAGGAAATGCTAATTGCATGTGGACTAATATCCCTGGCAGGAGAGAAAAGTTGGTGAGTTAAAGAATTATCCTCATATTCTGAATTGAATTGTCAATCTGAATGTCTGTGTAATTGAACTTGATGCTTTGATGAGAATCACTGAAACACAGAAGTTTGACTTAGCTGTTCCCTCGAATGCAATAGAATTTATTTTGAAAGTCAAGGATGCTATGAAACCCAAGCACAGTTGCACTTGTTCATGGCCGTGAATAGACTGCAGTCAGGGCAGTGCTTCCAGCTACACAGAGGAGCGATGGGCGCTTCTTATTTCCCATCTACAGAGCTACGTTATGTGCCGAGGCTGTTGGCACCAGGAGAAGGGAGCACTGGACTGTGAGTTAGCTGACTCGCTCCTAACAAACTGTGTGGCTCCCAGACAGGCTTGGCTTGACTTCTCTGGGCTTTGTCTCCTTCATCTGTACCAGAAAACAGGATGATAGACTGCGTAAGTGCCAACCTCCTTCTCAGCTGTAAAATTCTATGGCAGTGACTTAATACCAGCTGTGATCACACCCCTGTGCTTGGTGCTTTGCCACTTTCTGCTGCTTCAGTACAGATGAGAAGGAGGCAGGGAGGTCGAGAGGAAAAGAGGCTGCTCTGGGTCAGGAGGCCTGGTTTCCTGTCCTGCCTCTGCCCTTCCCACCTGTGACATCTCGGGTTGACTTTATTTAATGTCTTTTTACCTCATTTCGCCCTCTGTAAATGATTAGGGTTCCTGGCAGCTTTAAATTTCTGAGACTTTACAAAAAGAAACAGTCCTCCCTCCCCACCCTGAAAGTTAAAAAAGATAAAACTGCACAGGCAAGAGCAGCAGAAATATATGAGTTTTTTTTGGGGGGGGGTGGGTACACGGGCCTCTCACTGTTGCGGCCTCTCCCGTTGCGGAGCACAGGCTCCGGACGCGCAGGCTCAGCGGCCATGGCTCACGGGCCCAGCTGCTCCGCAGCATGCGGGATCTTCCAGGACCGGGGCACGAACCCGCGTCCCCTGCATTGGCAGGTGGATGAGTATGTATTTTTAATACATATAAAATATTATGTATTTACAATGTGTTTTAGCTTTACAAATCACTTTCACACTTTTTGCAGACATCTATTATCTGCAACATGCATATCCAACTGTACCTTAAAAGAGCTTTAAAGATTTTTCTAAGAACCACATATTTGGGGTAATAGAAAAGTTGCAAGTCAACATATTTTCCTAGAAAGACAGGATGACTGAAGCCAGATGGGGTCATATTTTAATGCCTTCTAAAAAGGTTTAATATCAAAGTTTTGAAAAATATGTTCTTGGAAACAGCTGGGAAAGATGTTGCCAGCAGAAAGAATGGTTTATGCACTGGTTCAGAGGCAAAGAGGGGGAAATCATGTCGGTGGGCATGAGGGCAGCGGAGAAGAGCATCCTCTGACCCTGCTCTTTGGAAACAGATATTTACCAAGTACCCATCACAGGCAGTGCCTTCTTCATGAGACTGGAGGAAAACGAAGAATTAGAAGATTCAGATTCATCCCCAAGGAGCGTAGCTCCCTAGAGCAGGAAGAGCACCCCAGCCTTGATGCAGGCCATTTACCCCAGAGGGAGTTGTGCTGTACGAAGTTTTTAGTCCTTTGGGGGAAGGAATGGGGGCAGGCACTACAATTCTTGGCTGGTTGTTTTCCTCTGGGTTATTTATAAGTTGTCATCTCCATCCTCTCCTGTATCATAGATTACTCTTTTTTTTTTTTTTTTTTTTTTTTGCTGTATGCGGGCCTCTCACTGTTGTGGCCTCTCCCGTTGCGGAGCACAGGCTCCGGATGCGCAGGCTCAGCAGCCATGGCTCACGGGCCCAGCCACTCCGCGGCATATGGGATCCTCCCGGACCGGGGCACGAACCGGTATCCCCTGCATTGGCAGGCGGACTCTCAACCACTGCGCCACCAGGGAGGCCCTCATAGATTACTCTTATCGGCCTCATTAGAATTTTCCTAATCATTGTTCCCTGGCCTGGACCATCACAGCTCACATTGTTATCACCAAAAGGCATCTGGAAGCTCAGAAGCTTCCACGGTGAAACCTTTGCTATTAGTGTTCTCTTTTATCCCATTTAAAGGAAAGGAAGAGAAAGTTCTGCACATGGTGCCAGGCCTCAGAACATGCTGTCTGGAAGAGGCTTCAGTGCTGGTGTCCTGTTCTGCCTGTACCAGGCACTCTCCTGGGGCACCTCCTGCCTCGCTCCAGCTTCGGCGTCTGCAGGGGCAGCCTCCCAGGCTCTTCCTGCCACTGGCCTGTCAGGGTTTAACAGATCCCCCAGCTCTGCTGGCAGCTCTTCCGTAGGCAGCAGATGAAACTTCCTTGTGGGCAGTGTTGCTGCCATCTGCGCACAGACACACTGGTACCCAAGCTTCCTCTGTCATTCTCTCCCCGGATGGGTGCTATGACAGGGGAATGTGGCCTCTTGTTTCCTGTGTTTTCTACAAGGCTTGCGACCATCTCAGTGCTGTCCCCGAACACCATCTTTGTGAGGCTTAGAAAATTAAAATTAATGGGTAAAACGTGAGCTGCTGGATTGAGACTCTCAGAAACAGCCCAGGGATGGTCTGGACAGTCATTTAACCACCTCTCCCCAAGATCTGAGTCTTTCCATTACTGGGAGTGATTTGCTCTCATGTCTTTCTTCAGCTTGAAATGGACTAAAAATGGCTCCATGGTTGGGATTGTGTAGATAATTGGTTTCTTTCCAAGCTCCTGAATTATAAAAAGATGACCTCCTGGCTGACTCTCCTCCTAATCACAAAGCCGTATGAGGCCTTGTGATTCAAAGTTTATCAGAACCTGGGGTCCTCTGCAGGATTTAAATGCGTGTGTTCTTGACATACCTTTCCTAGAACAGGAATTCTATGCACATCTAGGTTCCAAGTAAGGCCGTTTGCAAATTTTCTCCTCAAACCTCTTCAATGATGTCAGCATAATTACTTCTGCTAGGCCGCATATAGGGATGGAGTACTGCTTTTCCCCTTTATTTTTCTGTTTTCTTACTTCTCCCGTCTCATTTGAAGCTAGGGATTAATTGAGTTGTGTAAATCCTTGGGTGTGCACGACATTGTTCACAGTAATGCCAGGTAGCCTTACCAAGTGGATCTGTCCATCCAGATCAACTCCAGGGAGCCGTGTGGCCACTTGAAGAAGGCAGCCCCTCTCCTCCAAGGGGCCTGGAGCGCTTTGTGGTTGTAGGTCTCCAGCTGCCTGATCTAGAGGCAAACTAATCAACTACACGACACTTAGGAAAATCATCTGAAAAGTGAAGGAAGAGTTCATCACAAAGCCAGTCACTGGAGATAAGAATTAGAAAGCAGTCATCCGGGCCTCAGTCCCCATTGCTTGCTCTGGACTGCTCTTGGGCAGCCTCGTTCACATGCTGGCTTCACATACTTACCAAGAGACAGAACTTGAGCAAGTTATCAACTTGCTAGGCCTCGTTTTCCTCATCTGTAGAATGGGCACGATAATGAGCTAAATCTGTAGAGAGCTGAGCCCAGGGCCTGACACCTAGAAAGTACTTGATAAATATTAACTGGTAGGGTTTATCATCATTGTTCCCCTTTATCTGTCTATCAAGCAGAGTTATCAAGTTACATGAAATTGTAACTCCTCAAGTAAAGAAGTTGTAGAAATGGAGCGGAGTCGCTCCCCCAGGTGGAGGGAGCTGATTAAATATATCCAGTTTTCAAGTCTTCTTCCCCAGGAGAAAGTGCTGGTGCCTTATGAAGATGTAGCTTTGCTCTCGGTCCTTTCTGGAGTTTCTCTTTTCTGGCTCAAGCCTGGGATTTAGCTTCTCGTCTGCTGCTGTACAGAGCTGTCCCCGCTGTGCCCACTTAGTCCCGAGGAGGTCCCTGACACTCCCTCCTGTTGCTTTGACATCCTCGACTTTTGTTTCACAGTCTGTTTTCAGTCAGTGTTCAGCTCTCCCCCCACAGAGATGGCTTCTGCCTCAGAGGGACAGCGCTCTGCTCTGTAATGCGTACAGCCCTCTGCCCTAGGACATAACTGCTGTTTAAATCTGGGGCATTCACCCCCTGTAAGCTTCACCCCCTCTCCTGCACACTGACTGTCAGCTGCTCTGTGAGTCAGAGGGTGTGGGATCTTTTCCCATTTTGTCACTTGCCCTTCTTACAACCTTGGTCAAGTCTGTTAGCTCCTCAAACCTTCAGATTTATCTTCAGCAAAGTACTGTCCCCTCTGCTGATGGCTTAGGAACAAAGAGGAGCCCAAGTTCCTTAGAAAAAAGACCACCTGCAGATATGACCTTTCTTCCTTTCTGCATGCATCTTGCATTGTCAGGGGGTCTATAACTAGGAAGTCATTGATATGGTCTGGGTTATTCAGAAGTCCTCATTGTTTTTGAACCTGCTGCTTACTTATCCCATCATTCAAGTTATTGGAGAAGAAAGGGAAAGAGAGACTTCCTTTTTTTTTATTGATTTTATTGAAGTATAGTTGATTTACAATGTTGTGTTAATTTCTGCTGTACAGCAAAGTGATATATACATTCTTTTTCATATTTTTTTCAATTAGCTTTATCACAAGATATCAAATATAGTTCCCTGAATGCTTATCCATTCTATATATAATGGTTTGCATCTGCTAATCCCAAACACCCAAATATCCCTCCCCCACCCCTACCCCTTGGAAACAACAAGTCTGTTCTCTATGTCTGTGAGTCTGTTTCTGTTTCCTAAATAAGTTCATTTATGTCATATTTTAGATTCCACATATAAGGATATCATATGATATTTGTCTTTCTCTGTCTGACTTCACTCCCTATGATAATCTCTAGGTCCATCCGTTTTGCTGCAAATGGCAATATTTCATTCTTTTTTATGGCTGAGTAATATTCCATTGTATATATGTATCACATCTTCTTTATCCATTCATCTGTTGATGGACATTTAGGTTGCTTCCATGTGTTGGCTATTGTAAATAGTGCTGCTTTGAACATTGGGGTGCATGTATCCTTTTCAATTATAGTTTCCTCTGGATATATGCCCAGGCATGGAATTGCTGGATCATATGGAACTCTATTTGAGGAGCCTCCATACTGTTCTCCATAGTGGCTGCACCAACTTACATTCCCACCAGCAGTGTAGGAGGGTTGCCTTTTCTCCACATCCAAGAGAGACTTTCTTAAGATGTCCTAACTCAGCTCACATCATGGATGGAATGCTTCAAAATCATGTCTCCAACATAAAACTACTATAGTGGTACTTTTCCAGGTTGAAAACCAAAGTACTGTCTTGCAAGTGGGGATGTCTTACCACACAACATTCACTCTTGTGCGTTCCATTTGTTGTCCCCGCTTCAGTAAGCTGCTGTTGATCAGGATGGTTTCTTTTCCTTCCTTCACATCTTCTCATAGCACAGAGCAGAGCCCGCTGGGCCAGTAGGGACCCAAAAGTTTTGCCAACAATCAGTCCTTATTCCATACTGGAATCAGATCTCCAAAGATTCCTCATTTATAAAAATCTCTGTCTCTAGAAGGGGATAGTTTCATCTATCCAAGTCTCGAATGCCATGCCAGAAACATAGCAATGCTCAGGACGGTGCATGAATCTGTGCCTGTCTGATGGACCAGACGGTCTGCCTTACCGAGTGGTGGGACCACCAGTCCCTGGTGGTCCTGGGAGGAGGCTCTTTGTACAGACGTCACCATCATTGCTAGGATTTCACTGGAGCTCTCTTACTCAGAAATAGTATTAAATAGTGTCCTAAATGAGTTCATAGTTTCTGAAATCAACCAGCTCAGCTTGGGAGGGATTTATCTTTCACTTATGAGACTTATTTACATAGAAACTTGGTGGCTTAGATAATAGTATATAAACACTGGTTTTAGGAGGAGTGCATTTTTTTTTTTTTTTTTTTTTTTTTGCGGTATGTGGTCCTCTCACTGTTGTGGCCTCTCGCGTTGCGGAGCACAGGCTCCGGACGCGCAGGCTCAGCGGCCATGGCTCACGGGCCCAGCCGCTCTGTGGCATGTGGGATCTTCCTGGACCGGGGCACGAACCCGTGTCCCCTGCATCGGCAGGCAGACTCTCAACCACTGCGCCACCAGGGAAGCCCAGGAGGAGTGCATTTTGCCTTTGGTCTCTCTGAGCGACTTACTGTTGAACATAAATTCTCTCAAAATAGACCTTTAAATGTCCCCTTAAATAAGCACCGCCATCCTAGGAGTGACACGGTTTTCCTTGTAGGGACTCCAAGCCCTGCTTTAGCCACCAGCCTCCGAGCGCTTCCTCCTTTTCTGAGCTCTCCTGGCAGCCTCAGCTGCCCTCTGGCTGCCTGCCGCACATCTTCCCAGATCTGGGATAATTAGTGCTTTCCCAGTTCTGCTGATTTGTTGGTCCACAATTATGACTCATAAATAGCCTACAAACAAGAACACCAAATAATCTGAACTTCTGCCTTGGGTCTGTTCTGCCTGGCAGTGTTATAGTATGGTGAGGATACAGAAGAGAGTTTGGAGAGGCAGTCACTGTAAGAGTGAACAGAGTTTTCTATGTCTCCTGCTTGAAATCTCGCTTTCCTGCTTAGGAGGGGGCTACAGCAGAAGGCTGGGAGGATGGGGTTTGTAAACTGTATTTTGTAAACAAGCAGAGTCATTGTGTTAGCATCCAAAACTTCTCAGGAGCGTACTCTCAAAATGACATGAACCATTAGACCTCTCAATTCACTGGGGAAGATGCTGAGACCTAGAAAAGTTGGGTGGTTTACACCAAGTCATTCTTTAGGCATTGTTTTTTGGGGGGGCAGTATTTTAAATTACCTAGGGCCTAAGATATGGAAGCAAGCTAAGTGCCCATCAACAGATGGATGGATAAAGATGATGTGGTATGTGTCTATACACACACACACACACACACACACATATACATACAATAGAATATTATTTAGCCATAAAAAAGAATGAAAATCTGCCATTTGCAACACCATGGGTGGATCCAGAGAGTATTATGCTTAGTGGAATAAGTCAGACAGAGAAAGACAAATACTCTATGTTATCACTTATATGTGAAACCTAAAAAATAAAACAATTGAAGGAATATAACAAAACAGAAACAGGCTTACAGATACTGAGAACAAACCAGTGATAACCAGTAGGGAGAAGAAAGTGGGGAGGGTCAAGTTAGGGGTATGGGATTAAGAGACACAAACTACTGTGTATCAAAGAGATAGGCAACAAGGATATATTATTGTACAGTGCAGGGAAATATAGCCATTGTTTTGTAATAACTTTAAATGGAGTACAATCTATTAAAATAT
The DNA here is from genome assembly GCF_949752795.1 of Hyperoodon ampullatus. Taxonomy (NCBI): domain Eukaryota; kingdom Metazoa; phylum Chordata; class Mammalia; order Artiodactyla; family Ziphiidae; genus Hyperoodon; species Hyperoodon ampullatus. Next base: position 103,132,029 of record NC_136916.1, read on the forward strand.
TGAATCACTATGTTGTGCACCTGAAACTAATATATTGTAAATCAACTGCACTTCAAAAAAAAAAATATATATATATATATATATCTCCAGAGATAAATAAAATAAAATTACCCAGGGCCTAAAATCAATTTTAGCTAAGGCATAGATAAAGAATTTCACTTTTTCTCTTATTGGTTTTACTTTTCCAGCTGATATTTATTTATGTCTTAAGAAGAATTTTACCTAGATGATTGTTTTCTTCAACAAATCATTTTGAACCAGACTCACTTTTCTTTCCCATATACCAAGGGCAGCCATAAACTCCACGTGACCTCCTGTTGTTGAGTTTATGTGCCAGGAAGAAAGAAAAGGTCGCTGTCCCGTCTTTCCTGCTGAGACTCAAAGCTGTTAAGGAAGCAAAGGTTCCGCTTCCTCCCAGCTTCCCAGGACAATCCTGCGGGCTGACCGGGCTCTCTCACCATTCTGCAGGCTTTGTGCCCATATGCTCTCTGGGCCTGTCTCAGATCGGCCGCATGAATCTTGGGATGGACGCCAGCACCTTCAAGTTTTATACCATGTGCGGCCTCCAAGAGGGCTTTGAGCCTTTTGCTGTCAACATGAACCGCGACGTGGCCATGTGGTTCAGCAAGCGCCTCCCAACATTTGTCAACGTGCCCAAGGATCATCCACAGATAGAGGTAATGCTGCACGTTGCGGGGACCCTGGCAGGCCAGGGGGACCAAGGCCCTGAACTCCCGCTGACGCTCCTGTCCCCAGGTGGTGCTTGCCTCAGTCCACGCCCTGGCTGCCCCTACCCCGGTCACCTCCTCGCTGGCCCTCAGAGCTGTCGTTGCAGGTACCTTAGTTGGGGCAGCTCAGTGGCACCTTACAAGTGGTAAACACCTTGCAGATCCATCCCCAAACCTTTGGGCCACAATGTTTTCTCCAGACATTCCTATACCGGTATTATAGCAATACAGTATCCAGAGACCTTAAACGTTGTTTTCCTTAAAAAGTTCAGTTCCTGCGCTCAGGATGATGTGTTCGAAACATGGTTCTCTATTGCTCATAACTTGATGTCTTTTAGGCTTTGTTTAATTCCTGCAAAACCGTCTCCAGGTTTTTAAGTGGAGGTGTCGTAGTTGATGATGATGCTCCCGCCTTGTCGGGGGAGCAGAGAGGCAGAGAAGCCAAATATTGTTAAGGAGACGGATTCGGATTCCGGTTCTACATCTGCTCGCCTCTGTGTCACCCAGCCCCACCATGTTTTTTTCATGGCGTAGGGGTGGGATGGGGGCTGATGGGATGTCAGCCAAGTCAGCTCCACCGAAGTGTTAGATTCACTGGCTTGATTCCCCCAGACCGTAAGTCCCCTTCACTCCCCGCCCAGTTTGAATTCAGCAAGTATCCATTCTTCATCCTCCGCTTTTCCCCACAGTCTTAAATAGTAGAGACTTTAACTTCTCTGATCCCTACCTGGCCATTACTTTAGAAAGCTGGCTCATAACCTTTTGGGAGGTCATGAACCCCTTTGACAAACGGATAGAATCTAGAGACCCTCCACTTAGAAAAATATACAAACCACACAAAAATATGTAAGTGTACTCATGGACCGCAGGATAGGAACTGTTGTCTAGAATGCAGGGAGAGGTGCTCAGATCATAACAAAATTATTATTGTCAGTCTGTTTACTTCCTCTGCTCCTCCCTCCCCCCACCCCTCCCCCCCGCCACACACACACACTTCGAAAATCCAGTTTTGATCTCTCATCCTCCGGTGCATCCCCTGCAGTGCTTGTGCCCTGGAGCTGGGAATTTCCTCCGTATGTAGAGGGGTCTCCAGGAGCTTCTGGCTGTAACTGTGGTAAAGGTGGGAAAGGCACTGGGTGGGAGACAGTGCCCCCCAAGGAAACTTTGATGTCTCTTCTTGAGCTTTGGGCTTTCTGGTGCCTTCTCCCTTAGATGTTCTCATGCCCCCCTGACAGGGGAAACCTCTGGAAAGATTTTCTCCTTTAGCCACTTGTCACCTTCCTAAAAGGTCAGCATCAGTAAATACAGCACTGCATTACCCCCCTGCCTGGCATCCTTGACCTTGCAGAAAGCCCGGTGAGCATTTTTAGATCCCTAATTTAGATCCCTCATTTCCCCAGCCAGAGGCAGATCTGTGTGACGTTTTATAGGGCACGGTCCACGTAAGGATGAGTGTAATGGTTTGTTAGCACTCATGACAACCTCTGTAGTTCTCATTAAGCCTTGACGTAAGTAGTCAGTGCGGGGAGGAGGTGTGGGTCAGAGTCAGGCTGTGTCAGGTGAGGACCATGGCATTTCCAGGTCGTGAGGATCGATGGCACCGTGGACAGCCCTCCGTGCCTCAAGGTGACCCACAAGTCGTTCGGCACACAGAACAGCAGTGCCGCCATGATCTACTGCCGCCTGAGCGTGCCGGTGGAGTGCCACTCTTCCTTCAGTCACAGCCCGTGTCTGGACAGTGACGCTTTCCAGAAGAGGTGAGAGAGGGGCCTCCAGCTCTCAGAGGGGCTCGGCGTGTCTGTTGCAAAGTCAGTCTTCTGTCTGTCTCCTTCTCACTCTACCTCGGCACAACTCACAGGGCTCCTCTGTGAGTAGGGTTCCCTCTGCTTTCAGTCAGGAAAAAATGAGGATGGGTGTGCACACAAGCGCATGCCCGTGCACATGTGTGTGTGTGCGGTGTATACTTAGGGGACCAGTCAAGCTTAACTGGATCACATCCAGGCAACAAGTTTCTGTTCTTCCCAAGCTGTCTGAGTCCCTAGCCTCCTTGCAACCTATAATTCGTATGTTTTGGGAGTAAAAAGAAGGTAAGTGCACGAGAGGGTGCAATTGTTGTTGCCTTTGTGTGAAATTAGAAGCTTCTGTAGGCAAATACTGCCTTCTTTGCATAACTATGGCCAGTGTCCAACCCAGCAGCTGTGTGACTCGTGAGTGATGTGACTTCCTCCTTCCTGATAAGGAATATATTCCTTGCTATCTTTCTTCCCGTTAATGTCTACTTTTTATTGTTGATGTATATCTGGTCCGGGTTTCCTCTAGAGTTTTACGATCTACCAAGCTTTAAACAAGCAAAGCTGCTTAAGAGAACAGGATAATGTATTCCAAGGTATGCCTGCCTACATTATTAGCGTCTCCCAACCTCCCCCTAGCTCTAACTTACATCTGGGCTGAGAGACAAGAGTTGGAAGTCACAGCCCTGCCTGGTGGTATCAGGTTGCAAATGAACAAGTCCCAAGACCAGTCAGGATCACTCATGTATAAGAAAGAGCCAGCTTCTTAAACTTGCCTTCATCATTAAAGGTAGATCAGTTGCCTGTCAGACTTGTGGGCTTCTCTATAGACCTGAAGAACTAAAACATGGATTTCTCCCTCCCCCCCAGGAAACAGATGCAAGAAATACTCTCTCATACAACAACAGTAAGTAAATGTGCTCAATTATGGTTTTAATTATTTGATTCTTTGTTGTGCCTGGTAATATGCCCCCTACAGCAAAGATCTGTCTGGAGATCCTCTTTAATTGCCAATTACTCTGTCTTTTAATAGCCTCCTTGATGCTTCCAGAACATATCTATGGCATTTCTCAAGTGGCGGAAAGAGAAACAGTTATTCAGTGCAAAACAGAACTCTACCTGGAGCATCTAATTGGGCATCATTGTGTAACTGGTGCCTATTTGCCCCCAGGGACCCAGCACTGCCTTTCTGATTGAAATGAACATCAGTTGGGGGAGAAAGGGGAGACTCGTAATGTAATCCTGTTGTTTGCTCTTTTATGTAAACTTCTATGAATCAGTTCTCCCATCTCTCTGAGCAGTGCCAGGAATAATGTTGAAAGCAGTCAAATGAGAAAAAGGAGCGGGGAGCCAGCCCAGAAGATGGAGGATGCTTTGGGTTCTTTTTCTTCAAGCTAGAGAGTGGTCAGAAAGCAATGCTTCTTAATTTCTTTCTTTCTCTCATCCTTCTTTAGCACCTGACCAAAACACACACACACACACACACACACACACACACACACACACACAATTCCTTTGGAAGAAATGCATGTCACCCCTCCTATAAAGTTATCCTACAACCCCAAGTTCGTAGGTTAACTATCAAGAGTATGATTCTTGCAGCGGCATGTCACACACTTACTATGTGCAGGACACTTCAAGGAGCGCATTGTATCACCTTCCTTCTTAAGTTCCACTGCAACCCCAGGAGATGAACAATAATTCATGCGCTCTAAGGCACAGAGAGGACAAATGACCTGTCCAAGGTCACATGATTAATAGCCGCCAGTGCCAAGATGCCAGCACAGGTGTGTCTGGCTGACCCTTTTCCAATCAAAAAGTAGGACAGGGCTTCCCTGGTGGCACAGTGGTTGAGAGTCCGCCTGTCAATGCAGGGGACACAGGTTCGTGCCCCGGTCCGGGAAGATCCCACATGCCGCGGAGCGGCTGGGCCCGTGAGCCAAGGCCACTGAGCCTGTGCGTCTGGAGCCTGTGCGTCTGGAGCCTGTGCTCCGCAATGGGAGAGGCCACCGCAGTGAGAGGCCCGCGTACCGCAAAAAAAAAAAAAAAAAAAAAAAATAGGACAGACTACACATAAAAGGACTTCATTTGCACTACTGATACTATGTATAAAATAGATAACTTATGAGAACCTACTGTATAGCTCAGGGAACTCAGGGAACTCAGTGCTCTGTGGTGACCTAAATGGGAAGGAAATCCAAAAAAGAGGGGATATATGTATATGTGTGGCTGATTCACTTTGCTGTACGGTAGAAACTAACACAATATTGTAAAGCAACTGTACTCCAATAAAAATTTTTTAAAAATAAAATAAAATAGAAGCAAAATAGAAAAAAAGAATAAAGGTGCTCAGTTTCATAAAGAAAATGATGAAGCAGTCACGTATCTCAATGCTTTAGTTGTTATGATAACAGTGATACAATTCACAAGAATTGTTATCTTGCCCACCATTCTTGCCCACCAAGAATGGCTTTAATTTTCAGCCCTGCCTGTCACTGAGTCTGATGACCACACAAAGCACATTTGGCCCCATTGTGGGCTTTTTCTTTTGTAGCATCTTTTTGAAGACAAAAAAACGTAGACTTCCTGCAGAATTGGAAAGTGTAGCCTGAGTTCTCTAACCCCCGGCCCCCAGGGCAATTTCATGGCTCTTCTCTCTGAAGGCAAAGATGTGCCTGGCTCTCCCTAGCAGCCCTGGTACCCAGAAGAGGGTTAGGGTTCTGTGCTGACCATTCTGAGTGGCTGCCCCTGATCTCGGCAGCAGCATCTTCTGGGCAGAGGGTGGTATATTAGATGCCTGATTTTTTAGGCTAAAGCACAACAGAAAAGGAAAAAATAAGGAAGCCAGATTCTCTCATCAACTCTTCACCCAGTCCAGAGTGTAGGGCAGTACACCCCCAGAACAGTGTGTGCTTTTTAAGGGAGTCAAGGGAGTCAAGGGGGCTGTTGCATAATTTCTGCCTCTTGAGCCTGCCCCCAGCTCCCCGCAACAGGGGTGGGGGGGTCACTCACGCCCCGCTGTGGTCTCTCCCCAGCAGTGCTACTACGCAATTCGCATCTTTGCTGGACAGGACCCCTCCTGCGTCTGGGTCGGATGGGTGACTCCTGACTATCATTTGTACAGTGAAAAGTTTGACTTGAACAAAAACTGTACCGTGACTGTTACTCTGGGGGACGAAAGAGGCCGGGTCCACGAAAGGTAAGAGGACTCCTGAGGGGCAGGGTTGGCCCTCCCCTAGCAGTCTTTTTCCCTTCCCCTGACACCCCAAAGAAGGAAACATCAGCCTCTATTATAAAGGGAAAATGAAGCACAGGCTTAAAATCCTTAAGTAAATGGTGGGGGGGTGGTGGGGGACTATGGTGGGAGAAGTGTTACTAGCCAAAATAAAGGGCAATTTCATCACATGTATAAAACATGACCCAGGGATGGGAGATACAGATGGACAGTTGGGAAGCCTGGGTGCCCTCTCAGACTCCGTGACTTCTAGGCAAGCCCCAATTTCTACAACATCAGAACAAGACAGAGAGAAATCCCTGGGTGCCTGAGGGAAGTCAGTTGCAGAAAATAAGAAGATGTACCACATCACACAGCAAGTGATAACTCAGAACTTCTCATCCCAAAAGTTTGTAATGGCTGAAAGCATAAAGAACATAAAAGAGACATGGAACATTTATAAATAATAACCACTGAATAGAAATTAGGGATCTTCAAGGAAAATGTTTTAGACACCCATACCCTCCCACTGGTCCATTGGTACTACCACCAAGGAAGGATCTTTAGCCAGTGATGCCCCAGAAATGAACCAGCAGACCATGCCTTATTTCCACCTAAGTGAGATTTATAAGAGTCCTTGCCCATATGGCAGGCTTGTATAGAAATGTAATAAGTTGTTTCTCATGACAGCTTTATCCCTACAAAGTCAGGAATGTTTTGCTCTTCAGATGCTACTGGCTCATCAAAGGCCAATGGCCAGAGGTCAGGCGCAATTGCTGTTTTCTGGGGGACCATTGTTGGTGGGTGGTTAAGAGTACAGACTTTGGAAGCAAACTGCCTGCGTTTTAGACTGGGTTCCAGTACTTACTAGAGGTGTGACTTTGGACCTGTTACTTAACCTCCCTGGGTCTACATTTCCTTATTTATAAAATGAGAATAAGAGTTCTAATCTCACAGTGTTGTGAGGATTAAGTGAGATGATACATAGATAAGAGCCTACAACAGTGCCTCAACTCAAGTACTCAGTAAACAGCACTCTGATTACCATTACTGAACGTTCATCATGTTATGAGACCCAGAGTAGATGCTATAACCAGACGCAACATCTGGTTTGGTTAAAAGGAAAGTATGTGGGGGCTTCCCTGGTGGCGCAGTGGTTGAGAGCCCGCCTGCTGATGCAGGGGACACGGGTTCGTGCCCCGGTCCAGGAAGATCCCACATGCCATGGAGTGGCCGGGCCCGTGAGCCATGGACCCTGAGCCTGCGCGTCTGGGCTCCGCAACGGGAGAGGCCATGACAGTGAGAGGCCCGTGTACCACCAAAAAAAAAAAAAAAAAAAGTAAGTATGTGAAAGCAGTTGACCACTCCAGACTTTGCCCTTCAGCCAAAAGAACAAAAAGCACAGTCTCATCCCAGTTGGGTCTGTTGCTGCAGTTTGCTCGCTCTGCCGTGCCAGACTGATTATTTTATTTATCTGAGCCTCAGTGACCACATTCATTGTGAAAATTAACTGACACATCGGCACCTAGCGTAAGACCCAGTAGATAATAGGTGCTCTGTAACTCTTGGTTCTTTGTCTTGTGTAATAAGTAAACACAGGATCGATTTTCGGATGTTTCCAGGCATTTCAAACATGGACCCTTTGATATATGACCAAAGTGTGGCACTTCGCACTCCTGCGGCTTCTGTACCTTATTAATTGAATTCTGTAGTCATTAATGTACTTCGTACTTTAATCACTGAAAAGAAGTAATGACATCGCTACAGTTTAACCTTAGTGGAAATCTAGCAATGGCTGTAACTCTTTGGAATGAGCAGTTTGCACTGGCCCTGCCTGAGGGCATTCACTCTGAGAAACCAGCCTGACTGGTGCGGCAGAGGAGAGTCAAGGGGAGGAGGTGAAGGAATGCTTACGGACGGGATTTCTAGTTGTCTGGGAAAGTGATGGACTTCTAGAACCGGAAGAAGCTTGGGAGAATTCTAATCAAACTCTTGGCTTTCCAAGGCCAGATCAGATTGACTTTAGGAAGTTTAAAGGGGCTGCTCTAGCATCCCGTATAGAGTCACTCTCTCCTTTAGCCTGAGACAAATCACTTGGTGTTACTTTAAGCAACTGGGTCCCTCAGATGAGCCACACCAGGACTGGGCTTAGGAGAAGACATACCAGCTGCCTCCTGCCTGCAGCCATCGTGAGGGGCTCTGGGGATCCACATACCACTTCTCCAAAGCCCACCCAGGGTTTGAAATCTTACCATTAAAAACCAGGCTTTGGAGTTCAAAGGCTTTTTGGTTATTATAATTGGCTTTTAAAGCTCAATGCCTATGGTGGAGTTTTCTTTCTGGGGGGGTGGTAGCCAGCTAGCTGAGAAAGGGACCCAGGTTGGTAGGTGGTGAAGAGTGCAGGGGGCAGGGCTCCAGGGAGCTGGGGTTGGGGTGGGGTGGGGTGGGGTGGGGTAGTACAGAGCAGGAGGTGGGAGGCCATCAGAGACTAACTTTATCTACTTTGCAAATCTTCCTGGGGCCCAGGCCTGCCATCCTAAGGAATGTGGGCCTGAGTTCTCAAGTGTCAAATGGGCTTTTGCCCTGGCACTGAAATGGAACTCAGGACACAGAGTTTTTGTTCCTGCCTCTTATACCAAATTCCTCTCTAAATCCACCTGTGGTAGTCATCCCCTCTGCACCTTTATCTCCCACTTCTAAGGTGGGAATACTACCGTCCCCATTATCTGTTTCCGAAACATGAATGGATGATGAGCCAGGAAACAAGTTGCCTGAACACTCTGCTCTTTGAAGCAGATAGAGCGCCACATTCCTAAACTGAGTGAATTCCTTTAAGAAAAAAGAAATTATTTGGGGCTGATTGGAGAGCTTCATTGGAAGCTTTGGGGGCATTTCAATCCTGAGTCTTGATTCCAAACTGCCCCAGTCCAGACTCTGTGCCTTTTCCTCTCTCTGGCTCCTAGTGTGAAGCGCAGCAACTGCTACATGGTCTGGGGTGGGGACATCGTGGCCACGTCCCAAAGAGCAAGTCGCAGCAACGTGGACCTAGAGATCGGCTGCCTCGTGGATCTGGCAATGGGCATGTTGTCCTTCTCGGCCAACGGGAGGGAACTCGGCACCTGCTACCAGGTAGGGGCGGCTCCTGGGGCCGTGACAGCAGCATCCCCGGCCTGGTGCTCAGGGCACAGCTCCTCAGTCTTCTCCATAGGTGGCATCCCCACCACAGCACATGGAGTTGATGTACCCACGTGGTCCAGTGCCATCTAGGAAGACAAACGAGTAAAGTGACTTCCTTTTGTTCAGAGAGGGAAAGATCTCATTTATTGGTTAATCGGAAATGCTGGTCATCCTTCTAGAAGATAAGAAGGCTTTTCCTTGGTGATGGGCTCTAAAAGGTTATTTGTTGGTTCCATCAATATTTCTTGTGCAACTTTCATGTTACCTACACTATATAAGAGGCAAAGTTTAAAAGGTCAACAGAGATACTCCTCACTTTAAGAAACTTCTATGCTCAAAATAGAGACCTATAAAAAGGGATTGATTTGCCAGGGAGTATTCCCTTTGCAATAAAAGGTTATTCTCATTCACTATGGCTTCTTTACAGGGTGGTTTAAAATGCATTTACATAAATAATTTATTTTCCTCTTGCATTGACTATGAACTTCGAGAGAACTACGTGGGGAAGCCATTAATTATACCCACGTAGGTTTACCCATCATTAACCACAAGAAGCCTAATCTCCTTTAAGCTTCATCTTTGATGGCCAAGTAAGCTTGGGAAATGCCACAAATTACATCCTCCTTTGGAAGTTTCTCAGTGAGTGTTAGTACAGGAAAACTTTAAGAAATGCTTCAGAAAGAAACCTAGCCAAGCATTTCTCATATTATTTAACCAAGAAGAGCTTTTTTTTTTAACAATTAGTAATATTCTATAAGCCTAGAGTTCTACAGAGCATACTAAGAGACAGGCTAAGTTAGGAAGTCAAATTTCTGTATTAAACCTTCTTGACACTCCAAGGGTAGAGTGGAGAGCCTCATGTACGTGTGGATAGAGTGTTATCCGAGTTTAGAGAAGGAAGAGCCTGCTTCCATTGAGAGTGATCAAGAAAAGGTTTATTACAGAGAAATCTTGATTTTGAAACAAAGAATTCTTCCAGGTGGAGAGAGAGGAGTGTACTAGATTGAAAGAATGGCACAAGAAGCGTAATGGAGACGGGGGCATAGTGTATGTTTGAGGAACGATGGACAGAATAGAATGGGTTATGGTCCATAGTAACAAATTTGGAAAAGCAGGGAGGTATTAGGAAGAAATGTGGAACTCCTGAAGAGTTCTGACCAGGACAATGGCAGGCAGTGTCCAGGGAAGCTTACCCAGCTACAGCGGATTAAAAGCATCCGGCTCCTGTGTACATGGCTAAAACCCCAGATTCCAGGATCAGCCCCAGGTTACAGCCTCTGGGCTGAAAAGCCCCTTGGCAGCAAGTGTCTGAAAGGTTAGGTGACCAAAATCAGATGGGCAGAGCCCTTCCTGGGGGCCAGGGACGGCCTGCTGGTGTGGCGGTCCTCTCCAGGACTTCCTGCAGTGCGTAGCCCCCTGCACACCTCCTCTTCCTCCTGGGAAGAAGTGGAATCATCGCTACCACCCAGCAACTGGGACCCCACCCGCCGCTCCCAGAAAGAGGCCTCTGCACATCCAGGCTTTGAAGCAGAAAGTAAGGTATTCTTCCGGTACTTTCTCATGATTCCATGTTCCCCTCCCCACCAGTACCGAGAGGAGGCTTGTATACATTACTGCCGTCCTTCAGAATCCATTAGCTTTTTCCCATTAACTTTTGAAATGAGTTTGACTGAAGGGCCCTCCCTGAGCTACAGAGGGCTCCAAAGCATCGAATCACTTTTAAGGTCCCTAAATAAATAAATAAATAGCCCATGGCATTTGCAGCAGCAGTGACTTGCCTGCTTCAGGAAAGAGCCCATGACGGTGAGAAGATGTTACAACAAAGAGCAGGACACATTTGTATCCCATCTTTCACACAGTAGTTCCTGGATGACACTGGGCTGGTCAGCTGTCTGAGCTGCATGTTGACACCTGCACCCCAGGATGCCTGGCGTGACTCCATGCGTATAAATCCTGATGACCCTGCTCAGGGGTCCAAACCCACTCCCACCCTGAGGTGGGAATGGGGAGGAGGTCACGACTCTGAGCACGGACCCTCGGGAGGCTCATACCCACCCAGCCCCCTTCTCATTCCCGTGAGACAGTAACGTGTCCAGCCATGCGTCTGGGCTCCCAGCAGTGGGATAATTGTTATTCTGCAGCTGTAGCCATTTTCATTTTTCAATTATCTCAAGAGCAGGGCAGCAATATTTATATTCTGGCTTTGCATTCAGAAAGGACCAGTAACCAAAATAATGAGAGGAAGATTCTCTCAAACAATGTTTCTAGACCTCCCTATTAAATGCTGCTACGCAATTTGAAAAGCTTTTTCTGTCTCATTTAATGTAATCATGGGAGAAATGAGAAATAAAATGTATGTACAAGAGATACTTCTCAGTTACCGCCACTCCAGCCACACTGCCCTGAGAGCAGAGCCAGCCGTGAGATTCAGATTTACGAGAGGGGTTACCTTTCACTTCAGGCTAGTTCCTATGCCCTGAGCTTCACACGTGATTAGAGATAGAATGTCTGTCATTGCAAAGACAAAACATAGCAGCCATTGATAAAAGGTACCTTAAACACAAAGGGAAGAAAGTCCATGGCACTTCGTGGCAGCCTCAAGTCTGGGCTCACTGCTTATTCCATTAGAATGCAGCCTCCCGTTCCAGAATGTAAGCTCCTTGAGGGGAGAGGCCATCTCTCAGGTTCACTGCTGCATCCCCTAACACGTGAGACAGTACCTGGTACCTAGTGAGTGCTTGCTAAGTATTTATTATCAAACTGACCAACTCGGCTGGGAAGCCACTAGCTTTTTAATTGCTGCCTAAAAGTTACCACAAAATTAGCAGCTTAAAACAGCATCCATTTATCATTTCATAGTTCTGTAGATTTGACTGTGTTCTCTGCCCAGGTTCTCACAAGGCCAAAAATCAAGGTGTCGGCTGGAATGAGCCGTCTCTGTCCTGAGGCTCTGGGTAGAATCCCCTGCAAGCTCATTCACGTTGTCGGCAGGATCCAGTTGTAGTTGTAGGCTGGGGTTCCAAAGTCCCCATTTCCTTGCTGGCCAACCCCTCTCTGCTTCCAGAGGTGCCCACATTCCCTCTCACGTGGCCCCTTCCATCTTCAAAGCCAACAAGGGCGCATCTGGTTCTTCTCGGGCTTCAAGACTCTGATTTTCCCTTCTGCCCCCAGCAGGAGAAAACACCTGCTTTTTTTAAGGGCTCGTGCAATTGGATTAGGCCCACAAGGATATACTGTCTACCTTAAGGTCAGCTGGTCAGTAGCCTTACTAACATCTGCAGAAACCCTTTTGCCCTGTGACATACACGATCAGGGGACTAACCCCAGGGGTCAGGAGGGCCGTCTAGTATTCCACTTACCACACCACCAGTTGCAGTTTCTCTCCTTATGTACACCCATCAGGAGCTCACCCTTGTGTGTGCTTGTTATTTTAGTGATTGAAGAGACGTTTCCGTTGCTCATCGTGGTGGGAGTGTACTCTGCACAGTAGAAATAAACCCATCCCAGGGCACCCATCCTAGATGCTTTCAAGGACCTCCTCTCTGCAAGGAGGTTTGAGGAGGGACCCGGCATTTGACTGGGTAGTTTATGAAGTTTGCAGGAACCATTCCTGAGGGACCTACCACCCTCTTCAGCCTGTCGCTCCCTATACTGGTACAATTTAGCTCAGCAAAGAAAACCTCTGGCTGAATGCATTTCTCTCTCTCTTCACCTGACTGGTCCAGGTGAAGTCTTCTCAGCTGCCAGACCTCTGCTTGCTTCAAGTTGCCATGACTTGAGGGACATACATTGTTCTAGATGTTACCTGTTGGGTATTTGAGAAATCTGGGGCCAGACCAGAGATGACTGTTGCCTTGTGGCCAAAGTCACACAGCATCAAATCAGAATTTCCCATATGTGTCTCTCACCCATAAATCCAGATCCTGGCACAAAGAAGGTATATGATAGGCACTAAATAATTGTTGAATGTCCTTTTACCAAAGCTTATTTCAGATGTAGCCTATGCAGTTCTAGCAGCCCCCTCCCTACCTGTTGGTTTTACTGGCATCATCCCTTCATACCATCCATGGGTACCTGAAGCATCAGGTAAAAGCAAATGTTTTATCTGAAAGGTAAGCCTACTACAGTGTGCTCAGATGACATGTGCTGGGTGCACAGCTGGGGTCTCACCAGTGTGGCCTCTTCATCATGAGCAGATGATAGCACTGGACCAGACAATCTTTTAAGTCACTTCCAGCCATAAAAATGTGTGTTTATAATTCTTATGTCTAAATGCATTGAGGAAGTTCATTATTTACAAGAAGCCTGTAACAAATATCCTGGCAGAAAGGAAAACTGCTCTATTCATTTTCTGTTGCCTGATAACAAATTACCACACACTCAGTGACTTAAAGGCATTCATTTATTGTCCCACAGTGTCCATGGGTCAGGAGTCAGGGCACAGCTTAGCTGGTTCCTCTGCTCAGCATCACACAAGGCTGCAGTCAAGGTGTCAGCCAGGCTGCATTCTTTTCTGGAGCTCGGGGTCCTTTTCTGAGCTCACATGGTTGTTGGCAGAATTCATTTGCTTACATTTGTAGAGCTAGGGCTCCATTTCTTGCTGGCTGAAGCCAGGGGCCGGCCACTCTCAGCCCCATGAGACCCCCTGGAACTCCTGTCACATGGCCCTCTGACAACAAGGCAGTTTACTTCTCCGAGGCTATCTGGACCATCTTCCTCTCCCATCTGCTGATATGGAGTCTTCTACATTGTAACCCAATCAAGGGCATGACAGTCACTTTTTGCCATATTCTGTTTGCTGGAAACAAGGCACAGGTTCTAGGAGAGGGGACTGTACAAGGGGGTGACTCACTGGGGGGGGCACTTTTAGGGTATGTTCCCAATACCCAGCAACCCCTAATGTGATGGGTCGGGAGAGTTGCAAGAATGTCCTAATGTCTGAATTTGCTTAAAGGCAAAGGACTTTAGTTGGTGGAATTAAAGTTCCATTTCTTCTTCCGTGGTCCTCCGAGTCTGATCAAAAGCCCGACATCAAAGTGAACAAGGGATAAGTGGAGCCCCTGATGTCACAAATAAATAAATCCACATGCCTCATCTCAGTGGCAGCTAAAAGGCAGCTGGTGAATCCTACACCATTTAATGTAAGAACTAAAATCATGGAGAGTGAGGAAGGGGTGGAGAGAAGTCCAGAGGAACCAAGTGAGAGGGAGCGGTTTTGAGAGAGGAGAGAGGCTCCAGGTGCAGCCTCTTCATGTAATTCCAGGGAAGCACCGCGTGGTCCCTGCCTGCAAAGCGGGCTCTCGAGTCGGGGCACCTTTCCCTTCAGGGACATTTGGCAACTCTGGAGACATTTATCAGTAGGGCTGAGGTTGCGACGCTCTGCTGTAGGTCCCCTGGCTTTGCCTGATCGACGCCCATGTGCCTTGAGAAAGAATACTGAAGCCACCGCATCACCCTCCCTTGTCACCTTCCAGGGCGGGAGTGATGGATGGCGGTGCTCGCTGTGGGCCTGGGGGGTCTCCGTGCTCTGTGAAGAGCCAGCGCCTCAGCTTGTTCTGTGACCAGAGCAGGCCCTGCCTTCGGTGGCCGGTGGGTTGCTCCCCACCTGTGACTTTCCTCCTGAGCACTGCAGAAAGCTGCTGGCTTTGGTTACCCGAGAGAGGCAATGAAAGGACGTGAGATTGTTCAGCCCCGAGTGGAGAGAGGAAGGGAGTGTGGAAGGTTGGAGCAGTGACAATAGCTACGGTGAGGCACCGGGTCTCTGGGACTTTCTGAGCAGTGGGCAATCAGTAGCCTGTTAACTGCCCTCTTTCAGCTCAAGTTGGTGTGTGGGTGTTGATTGAAACACCCATGACTTAGCCCCCTATGATTTTATAATTCTGGGCAAACATCTGGATTTGTTTTGGTTTCCAGGTGGAGCCCAATACCAAAGTGTTTCCAGCGGTCTTCCTGCAGCCTACAAGCACCTCTTTGTTTCAGTTTGAACTTGGGAAGCTGAAGGTATTTATCTGTCCCCTCAACTAATGTCTGTGACATGAGGGGGCATGCTGACCATTAGGGGGAGAAGCTCAGGCCTGAGAAAACCAGGAATCTGTCACCTCTTGCTTCTCCTATGCCTCCCAGACTTCTACACTTCCATGTGAAATTCATGCAACAGTAAATAGGTTCCCATTTTCCCCTTCTCCCACTTCTGTTGAGTCCCGAAAGAATTAATGAATGTTCACATAACCCATTATGTCAGGTCTTCATTGATGCTGGTGAAGCCCTCATTGGTCCCTGGATGCATTTGTCTCTTTTTAATGTATGCTCATCCTTTTGGTCATCATGGGCCAGGTGCATTGTCCAGCCACTGAGCATCTCTGTGTTGCACGTGTATTCTCCTCCCTGATGCCTTTCTGCCTTGCCCCAGAACGCCATGCCCCTGTCGGCAGCCATATTTAAGAGTGAAGAGAAAAACCCCATCCCTCAGTGCCCACCACGGCTGGACGTCCAAACCATCCAGCCCGTCCTCTGGAGCCGCATGCCCAGCAGCTTCCTGAAGGTGGAGATGGAGCGGGTGAGCGACCGCCATGGCTGGGTGGTGCAGTGCCTGGAGCCACTACAGATGATGGCGCTCTACATCCCGGAGGAGAACAGGTAGTGGAGGGGCCCAAAGAGGAAGGGCCGGGCCCGGGAGGCAGGGAAGCAGTACCCAGCAAGCCCAGAAGGGAAGGAGGATCATCCTCATTGGCAAAGGGCCCAGGATGACTGCTGATTGCCCCGAAGCCTCGGTTTCTCTTCTTTCCCTTCCCCACTTTGAGTATTCACTCAGAAACAGCATGATATTCACAATGATGTGCCTGCCACGGGGCTTTCACTGTAGGTCCGAGTACCTGCACTCAGGGACATTTCCATGCGTTTAATTAAAAACCCTAACGTGGCTCAGAAGTACAGGTTATTGATGGCAAGAAGGGGAAGAACGAGGCATGCCTAGCTTGCTTGGAGAACCAAGGATCAGGCTCCTGGTCTCCACTCTTTAAGAGGTGCTCCTGGGGCCTCCCTGGTGGCACAGTGGTTGAGAGTCCGCCTGCCGATGCAGGGGACGCGGGTTCGTGCCCCGGTCCGGGAAGATCCCACATGCCACGGAGCGGCTGGGCCCGTGAGCCATGGCCGCTGAGCCTGCGCGTCTGGAGCCTGTGCTCCACAATGGGAGAGGCCACAACAGTGAGAGGCCCACGTACCGCAAAAAATAAAAATAAAAAAAATTAAAAAAAAGAGGTGCTCCTGGATTATGGCCTAGATTCAATTCCAGTGCTATCACTTTCTGGCTGCGTGGCCTTGAGTGAGTTACTCATGCACTCCAGGCCTCAGTCTTCTCATCAGTACAGTGAGATCAATGCCCACCCAAAGGATTGCTGAGAGAGAAAAAATGAAATTGTGTAAGGAAAATCTAGTTCAGTTTCTGTCCATAGAAAAAATTAAGTTTTATTTTGATGGATGTTATTACCCCTTGATCTCTTGGACTGAAAAAATAAAGCAATAGAGGATGGAGGTACTTGACACCTGCATAGCTCACATTTTGGTATTCCGCTGGGTCATGGGCAGCAGAAGGGCAGGCTAGTGTAGGGAAGGAGCAGAAAAGACCAGGAGACCAGCCAAGTAAGCCAACTGCAAAGTGTCCTCAGGTTCTCAGTGAGGAGTAAGACAAAATGGAAAAATCTAAGCAGAGATCAGAGCCCCGGGCCCCCGCACACAAGGGAATAATACACAGCAAATAGATCTCTACAGTCAGAATGGAGAAAGTGAACTGGCTACCTGACTATGCCAACTCATCACAGGTTGGAAGGCGTTTCCTCTCTGGACAAGAGCGTGGGTGTGTGTTTGTTTTCAGGAAAAGGATAGCCCCGTGGCTGACGGTAAACTGGAGATTACATAGATGAGGCAGATGGTAAATTGATGGGAGGGCTTTAGCTACGTCTTCTGAGGGGCTCTTACATCAGGAAACAGAGGAGCCCCTTGAGCCTACAAATAAGAGGACCGAGTCACCCGTCACATACCTGAATGTTTTCAGTTCTGAGTTGGGTTTTTCCCTAATAATGGGGACTTTGATATTTGGTAAGCTAGTGTCTTTTAAGTCTTACAGACTTTTGAGACCCTCATAGTTAGAAATGGTGGCTTATCAGGAGCTGGGATATGGACCAGAACTGGGAGACGAATGATAACCTGTGAGAGACTCCTCCAGGCTTCTACCCGCTCTGCCTTCCTTGGCTTGGGTGAGACCCCTGGGGATTCCGAGGGTAAGCGCTCCGCTGAGTTCTGGCACAGTTTTCTCCCCATGGAGTGGTTGATTGCTTGTCTCCTCCTCAGGTGTGTGGACATCCTGGAGCTCTGCGAGCAGGAGGACCTCATGTGGTTCCATTACCACACGCTGAGACTCTACAGCGCCTTGTGCGCCCTGGGAAACAGCCGGGTGGCTTACGCCCTGTGCAGCCACGTGGACCTCTCCCAGCTCTTCTACGCCATTGACAACAAGTACCTCCCCGGCTTCCTGCGCTCCGGCTTCTATGACCTGCTCATCAGCATCCACCTGGCCAGCGCTAAGGAGAGGAAGCTGATGATGAAGAATGAGTACATCATCCCCATCACCAGCAGCACCAGGAAAATCCGCCTGTACCCGGACGAGTCCAAGAGGCATGGGCTCCCTGGGGTGGGCCCGAGAACGTGCCTCAAGCCAGGGTTCAGGTTCTCCCCTGCCTGCTTCGTCATGACCAGCGAGGAGCACCAGAAGCAGAGCCCCGAGATTCCCTTGGAGCTTCTCAAGACGAAGGCGCTGAGCATGCTGACGGAAGCAGTGCGGTGCAGTGGGGCTCACATCCGGGACCCCGTCGGGGGTTCCGTGGAGTTCCAGTTTGTGCCTGTGCTGAAACTCATCGGAACCCTGCTGGTCATGGGGGTGTTTGACGATGACGACGTTCGGCAGATCCTCCTCCTCATCGACCCCTCCGTGTTTGGGGAGCACAGTGGGGACACACAGGACGGAGCAGAGAAGGAGGGGGTGACCCAGGTGGAGGAGAAGGCTGTGGAGGCTGGGGAAAAGGCCAGCAAGGAGGCTCCCGTCAAAGGCTTGTTGCAGACCCGATTACCGGAGTCCGTCAAGCTGCAGGTAACTCGGGGCAGCCAGCATCCTGCCCTTGGAAAGAGCTGGGGAGGGAGACAGTACAGCCTGCTGGTGACGCCAGGACTGTGGGCATTGGCTTGAATGTGGAGTGTAGCAGAGATGCTCAGGGAGAGTGCCCACTGGTCCTGCTCGTTTCTGAGCTGGAAGGTACTCCCTAAGTCTCCCCCAAACCAAAACGAAGATACTAGCCCTCATCAATAAAGCATGTGCTTTAGAACTGTTTTTTCTGGTCCCAGTGATGGATTTTCCCTGATCTTCTCTCCTACTCTTTGGGACTAAAGCGCTCATTTGTGACATCTTGTCTGGAGACGGGGAGGAGCCTTTGGCCATGGAGTTGACCAAAGGAACTGGCTTATAGAATGACCACACTCATCACCTGCTCTCATTTGTTGCCGTGCTCCGATCACGAGCCTAACGTGAACCTGTTACACTGGCACTCAGAGAAAGTGCCATCTGAGCTGGGAGTCCTGCTCACTTAGAGCTGCCCCGTTGCACAGCTTAGTCTTACCAAATGTCAGCTAGCATCAGTGATGCACTGAAGAGGATGGTGACTTTTGTCTTCTCAGCACTGAGAAGAGAGAAATGAAAACAAATAGAGGAGAAATTAACACAACACTGCAAATCAACTATACTTCAATAAATTTTCTAAAAAGTAAAAAAAAGAGAAAAGAAAAGAAATAGAGGAGAGCAGTTTATCTTAGTGGAGTGACCCCGGTTCAGGCATCCCTGGATTTCAATTCCTGCTCCTCAGCCACTTACTAGCTAAATAAATTTGCCAAGTCAGTAGCCCATCAGTCTTGGCTTTATGATTTGTAAAATGAGGATGATGATATAGTAAAATATAATATTAAAATGTGTTTTTAAAAAATATCATTTGAAACATATTTTAGCATAAAATATGTTATAAAAAATAATCTGCAGTCGAAGCTCTCTTATCCAATATGATGGGATTGGTAGGCGGTCATTTCATCAAAACATGAATACAGAGGAGAAGCATAACAAATTTTACATATGTACCTTAAATATTTTATTAAAACATAGAAATGTGCTATTCTGATGGAGGGCCAAGACCTCTTCTTTTTTTTTTTTAATTAATTAATTTTTTTTTAAAAGATGTTACTTCAAGACAAATGAAAATGAAAACAAAAATTACCAAAACCTATGGGATGCAGCAAAAATAGAAGAGGGAAGTACATTGCAATAAATGTTTACATTAAAAAAAGGAGAAAGATCTCAAATAATCTAACTTGATACCTCAAGGAGCTAGAAAAAGAACAAACCAAGCCCAAATTTAGCAGAAGGAAGGAAATAAATATTAGAGCAGAAATAAATGAGATAGAAAGCAGAAAAACAATACAAAAATGTCAAAACTAAGAGTTGGCTTATTTTATTGTAACTTTTCTTAACTCTAAAATTAAGAAAATAAGTATACCTCCAGTAGCCAGTTTAATTGAAGCAGGTATCTATATGCACATGATCTGGGGCAAGACCTCTTCTTTAATGTAAGTCCTTGACTGGCACATAGAGTGCTCTCTTTTCCATGGATGACACCTGTCATGCACCACCTATGATTACCACTTTGGGGTCGTTAAGGTAGGCTGCAGATTTAGAGGTAATTGAAAGCAACCTGAGTGCAAAATGCTTCTAGATTTTTATGATTTCCCCCAACTTTTTATAGTTGTCTAACTCACACTCAATTTTAGCATTTAAAAAAAAAAACCCGCTTTTCACAGATGTTGCCGAGTCATTCAACTTAGTTTTCCTATTTCATTCACCCACATGACTTTAAATGTTGTAATTATAATCACAAGTAGGACAAGCATAAGCTCTGGGTCCCAGTTTACCTGGCTGGAGCAGAGGTGTGCAGAGACTCTCCTGCTAGGTGACAGCACCCCACCACCAGAGGCCTTGTCTGTGCCCAGACACACTGGAGAGTGTTCTTGCTCCGGGCATGCAGGCTCAGTGGCCATAGCTCACGGGCTTAGCTGCTCCGCGGCATGTGGGATCTTCCCGGACCGGGGCACGAACCCGTGTCCCCTGCATCAGCAGGCGGACTCTCAACCACTGTGCCACCAGGGAAGCCCTGGAGAGTGTTCTTTAGTCACGTGTGATGGGTTAAGTGGAGGTGGGTAAATAGAACTTCTGCTTTAGTAAAAATATGAGGAACACACATAAAGTATGGCAAGTGCCTGGCACAGTGTCTGGCAAATAGCTAGTGCTCAATAAAGTATGGCTATTTTTTTCTTATTAGTATAAATTCTTTTTTTTTTTTTTTTTTTCCATGGGAGCATATATTTATTTTTTTTTGTTGTTGTTTTTTTTTTCTTTTTTTTTTTATTAGTTTCTGCTTTATAACAAAGTGAATCAGTCATACATATACATCTGTTCCCACATCCCCTCCCTCATGCATCTCCCTCCCTCCCACCCTCCCCATCCCACCCCTCCAGGCGGTCACAAAGCACCGAGCTGATCTCCCTGTGCTCTGCGGCTGCTTCCCACTATCTATCTACCTTACGTTTGGTAGTGTATATATGTCCATGCCTCTCTTTCCCTTTGTCACAGCTTACCCTTCCCCTTCCCCATATCCTCAAGTCCATTCTCAAGTAGGTCTGTGTCTTTATTCCCGTTTTACCCCTAGGTTCTTCATGACATTTTTTTTTTTTTTAAATTCCATATATACGTGTTAGCATACGGTATTTGTCTTTCTCTTTCTGACTTACTTCACTGTGTATGACAGACTCTAGGTCTATCCACCTCATTACAAATAGCTCAGTTTCGTTTCTTTTTATGTCTGAGTAATATTCCATTGTATATATGTGCCACATCTTCTTTATCCATTCATCCGATGATGGGCACTTAGGTTGTTTCCAGCTCCGGGCTATTGTGAATAGAGCTGCAATGAACATTTTGGTACATGTCTCTTTTTGAATTATGGTTTTCTCAGGGTATATGCCTAGTAGTGGGATTGCTGGGTCATATGGTAGTTCTATTTTTAGTTTTTTAAGGAACCTCCATACTGTTCTCCATAGTGGCTGTACCAATTCACATTCCCACCAGCAGTGCAAGAGTGTTCCCTTTTCTCCACACCCTCTCCAGCATTTATTGTTTCTAGATTTCTTGATGATGGCCATTCTGACTGGTGTGAGATGATATCTCATTGTAGTTTTGATTTGCATTTCTCTAATGATTAATGATGTTGAGCATTCTTTCATGTGTTTGTTGGCAGTCTGTATATCTTCTTTGGAGAAATGCCTATTTAAGTCTTCTGCCCATTTTTGGATTGGGTTGTTTGTTTTTTTGCTATTGAGCTGCATGAGCTGTTTATAAATTTTGGAGATT
Organism: Hyperoodon ampullatus; assembly: GCF_949752795.1. Classification (NCBI taxonomy): domain Eukaryota; kingdom Metazoa; phylum Chordata; class Mammalia; order Artiodactyla; family Ziphiidae; genus Hyperoodon; species Hyperoodon ampullatus. The sequence continues at coordinate 103,153,434 of NC_136916.1, forward strand.
AATCCTTTGTCAGTTGCTTCATTTGCAAATATTTTCTCCCATTCTGAGGGTTGTCTTTTGGTCTTATTTATGGTTTCCTTTGCTGTGCAAAAGCTTTGAAGTTTCATTAGGTCCCATTTGTTTATCTTTGTTTTTATTTCCATTTCTCTAGGAGGTGGGTCCAAAAGGATCTTGCTGTGATTTATGTCATAGAGTGTTCTACCTATGTTTTCCTCTAAGAGTTTGATAGTTTCTGGCCTTACATTTAGGTCTTTAATCCATTTTGAGCTTATTTTTGTGTATGGTGTTAGGGAATGATCTAATCTCATACTTTTACATGTCCCTGTCCAGTTTTCCCAGCACCACTTATTGAAGAGGCTGTCCTTTCTCCACTGTACATTCCTGCCTCCTTTATCAAAGATAAGTTGGCCATATGTGCGTGGGTTTATCTCTGGGCTTTCTATCCTGATCCACTGATCTATCTTTCTGTTTTTATGCCAGTACCACACTGTCTTAATTACTGTAGCTTTGTAGTATAGTCTGAAGTCAGGCAGCCTGATTCCTCCAGCTCCGTTTTTCGTTCTCAAGATTGCTTTGGCTATTCGGGGTCTTTTGTTTTTCCAAACAAATTTTGAAATTTTTTGTTCTACTTCTGTGAAAAATGCCAGTGGTAGTTTGATAGGGATTGCATTGAATCTGTAGATTGCTTTGGGTAGTAGAGTCATTTTCACAATATTGATTCTTCCAATCCAGGAGCATGGTATATCTCTCCATCTATTTATATCATCTTTAATTTCTTTCATCAGTGTCTTATAATTTTCTGCATACAGGTCTTTTGTCTCCTTAGGTAGGTTTATTCCTAGATATTTTATTCTTTTTGTTGCAATGGTAAATGGGAGTGTTTTCTTGATTTCATTTTCAGATTTTTCATCATTAGTGTACAGGAATGCCAGAGATTTCTGTGCATTAATTTTGTATCCTGCTACTTTACCAAATTCATTGATTAGCTCTAGTAGTTTTTCGGTAGCATCTTTAGGATTCTCTATGTATAGTATCATGTCATCTGCAAACAGTGACAGCTTTACTTCTTCTTTTCCAATTTGGATTCCTTTTATTTCCTTTTCTTCTCTGATTGCTGTGGCTAAAACTTCCAAAACTAGGTTGAATAAGAGTGGTGAGACTGGGCAGCCTTGTCTTGTTCCTGATCTTAGTGGAAATGGTTTCAGTTTTTCACCGTTGAGGACAATGTTGGCTGTGGGTTTGTCATATATGGCCTTTATTATGTTGAAGAAAGTTCCCTCTATGCCTACTTTCTGCAGGGTTTTTATCATAAATGGGTGTTGAATTTTGTCGAAAGCTTTCTCTGCATCTATTGAGATGATCATATGGTTTTTCTCCTTCAACTTGTTAATATGGTGTATCACATTGATTGATTTGCGTATATTGAAGAATCCTTGCATTCCTGGAATAAACCCCACTTGATCATGGTGTATGATCCTTTTAATGTGCTGTTGGATTCTGTTTGCTAGTATTTTGTTGAGGATTTTTGCATCTATGTTCATCAGTGATATTGGCCTGTAGTTTTCTTTCTTTGTGACATCCTTGCCTGGTTTTGGTATCAAGGTGATGGTGGCCTCGTAGAATGAGTTTGGGAGTGTTCCTTCCTCTGATATTGTTTGGAAGAGTTTGAGAAGGATGGGTGTTAGCTCTTCTCTAAATGTTTGATAGAATTCGCCTGTGAAGCCATCTGGTCCTGGGCTTTTGTTTGATGGAAGATTTTTAATCACAGTTTCAATTTCAGTGCTTGTGATTGGTCTATTCATATTTTCTATTTCTTCCTGAGTCAGTCTTGGTAGGTTGTGCATTTCTAAGAATTTGTCCATTTCTTCCAGGTTGTCCATTTTATTGGCATAGAGTTGCTTATAGTAATCTCTCATGATCTTTTGTATTTCTGCAGTGTCAGTTGTTACTTCTCCTTTTTCATTTCTAATTCTACTGATTTGAGTCTTCTCCCTTCTTTTCTTGATGAGTCTGGCTAATGGTTTGTCAATTTTGTTTATCTTCTCAAAGAACCAGCTTTTAGTTTGGTTGATCTTTGCTATCGTTTCCTTCATTTCTTTTTCATTTATTTCTGATCTGATCTTTATGATTTCTTTCCTTCTGCTAACTTTGGGGGTTTTTTGTTCTTCTTTCTCTAATTGCTTTAGGTGCAGGGTCAGGTTGTTTACTCGAAATGTTTCCTGTTTCTTAAGGTGGGATTGTATTGCTATAAACTTCCCCCTTAGAACTGCTTTTGCTGCGTCCCATAGGTTTTGGGTCGTCGTGTCTCCATTGTCATTTGTTTCTAAGTATTTCTTAATTTCCTCTTTGATTTCTTCAGTGATCACTTCATTATTGAGTAGTGTATTGTTTAGCCTCCATGTGTTTGTATTTTTTACAGATCTTTTCCTGTAATTGATGTCTAGTCTCATAGCATTGTGGTCAGAAAAGATACTTGATACAATTTCAATTTTCTTAAATTTACCAAGGCTTGATTTGTGACCCAAGATATGATCTATCCTGGAGAATGTTCCATGAGCACTTGAGAAAAATGTGTATTCTGTTGTTTTGGGGTGGAATGTCCTATAAATATCAATTAAGTCCATCTTGTTTAATGTATCATTTAAAGCTTGTGTTTCCTTATTTATTTTCATTTTGGATGATCTGTCCATTGGTGAAAGTGGGGTGTTAAAATCCCCTACTATGATTGTGTTACTGTCGATTTCCCCTTTTATGGCTGTTAGTATTTGCCTTATGTATTGAGGTGCTCCTATGTTGGGTGCATAAATATTTACAATTGTTATCTCTTCTTCTTGGATCGATCCCTTTATCGTTATGTAGTGTCCTTCTTTGTCTCTTCTAATAGTCTTTATTTTAAAGTCTATTTTGTCTGATATAAGAATTGCTACTCCAGCTTTCTTTTGATTTCCATTTGCATGGAATATCTTTTTCCATCCCCTTACTTTCAATCTGTATGTGTCTCTAGGTCTGAAGTGGGTCTCTTGTAGACAGCATATATATGGGTCTTGTTTTTGTATCCATTCAGCCACTCTGTGTCTTTTGGTGGGAGCATTTAGTCCATTTACATTTAAGGTAATTATTGATATGTATGTTCCTATTCCCATTTCCTTAATGGCTTTGGGTTCGTTATTGTAGGTATAGTCCTGTTGTGTTTCTTGCCTAGAGAAGTTCCTTTAGCATTTGTTGTAAAGCTGGTTTGGTGGTGCTGAACTCTCTCAGCTTTTGCTTGTCTGTAAAGGTTTTAATTTCTCCATCAAATCTGAATGAGATCCTTGCTGGGTAGAGTAATCTTGGTTGCAGGTTTCTCTCCTTCATCACTTTAATTATGTCCTGCCACTCCCTTCTGGCTTGTAGAGTTTCTGCTGAGAGATCAGCTGTTAACCTGATGGGGATTCCCTTGTGTTATTTGTTGTTTTTCCCTTGCTGCTTTTAATAGGATTTCTTTGTGTTTAATTTTTGACAGTTTGATTAATATGTGTCTTGGCGTATTTCTTCTTGGATTTATTCTGTATGGGACTCTCTGTGCCTCCTGGACTTGATTAACTATTTCCTTTCCCATATTAGGGAAGTTTTCAACTATAATCTCTTCAAATATTTTCTCAGTCCCTTTCTTTTTCTCTTCTTCTTCTGGAACCCCTATAATTCGAATGTTGGTGCGTTTAATGTTGTCCCAGAGGTCTCTGAGACTGTCCTCTGTTCTTTTCATTCTTTTTTCTTTATTTTTCTCTGCATCAGTTATTTCCACTATTTTATCTTCCACCTCACTTATCCGTTCTTCTGCCTCAGTTATTCTGCTATTGATCCCATCTAGAGTATTTTTCATTTCATTTATTGTGTTTTTAATCGATGCTTGATTCATCTTTAGTTCTTCTAGGTCCTTGTTAACTGTTTCTTGCATATTGTCTATTCTATTTCCAAGATTTTGGATCTGGGAAATAGAATCTTGGATCAGCTTTACTATCATTATTCTGAATTCTTTTTCAGGTAGACTGCCTATTACCTCTTCCTTTGTTAGGTCTGGTAGGTTTTTATCTTGCTCCTTCACCTGCTGTGTGTTTTTCTGCTTTCTCATTTTGCTTATGTTACTGTGTTTGGGGTCTCCTTTTTGCAGGCTGCAGATTCGTAGTTCCCGTTGTTTTTGGTGTCTGTCCCCCGTGGCTAAGGTTGTTTCAGTAGGTTGTGTAGGCTTCCTGGTGGGGGGGACTAATGCCTGTGTTCTGGTGGTTGAAGCTCGATCTTGTCTTTCTGGTGGGCAGGTCCACGTCTGGTGGTGTGTTTTGGGGTGCCTGTGGCCTTATTATGTTTTTAGGTATCCTCTCTGCTAATGGGTGGGGTTGTGTTCCTGCCTTGCTAGTTGCTTGGCATAGGGTGACCAGCACTGTAGCTTGCTGGTCGTTGACTGAAGCTGGGTGCTGGTGTTGAGATGGAGATCCCTGGGAGATTTTTGCTGCTTGATTTTATGTGGAGCTGGGAGGTCTCTTGTGGACCCGTGTCCTGAAGTTGGCTCTCCCACTTCAGAGGCACAGCACTAACTCCTGGCTGCAGCACCAAGAGCCTTTCATCCACCCGGCTCAGAATAACAGTGAGAAAAAGTAGAAAGAAATAATTAGTAGAAGAAAGAAAGAGAGATTGAACGAAAGGAAGAAGGGAAGTAAGGAAGGAAGGAAGAAAGAAAGGAGGGGGGGAGGAAGGATGGAAAGAAAGGAAAGAAAGGAGGGAGGGAGGGAGGAATGAAAGCAAAAGGAAGAGTGAATGGAAGAAGAGAGGGAGGGAGGGAGGAAGGAAAGAAAGAAAGAAAGACAGAAGGGAGGGAGGGAGGGAGGAAGGAAAAAAGAAAGTGGAAAGAAGAAGGGTGGGAGGGAGGGAGGGATGGAGGAAAGAAAAAGAAAGAAGCAAAGGAGGAGCGGAGGGAGGGAGGGAGGAAGGGAAGGGAGGAAAAAAAGAAAGAGCAGGTAAAGTAAAATAGAATAAAGTATGAAATATAGTAGCGTTATTAAAATTAAAAAGTAATTATTGAAAAAAAACACGGACCGAAAGAACCCTGGGACATATGGTGGAAGCAAAGCTATACAGAGAGAATCTTACACAGAAGATTACACATACACATTCACAAAAAGAGAGCAGGGGGAAAAATCAAAAATCTTGCTCTCCAAGTCCACCTCCTCGATTTGGGATAATTCGTTGTAAAAAGAGGAAAAGGGCGAAAAGTCTGAAATCTTGCTAAGTCCACCTCCTTAATTTGAGATAATTCGTTGTAAAAAGAGGGAAAAAAAGGGGGGGAAAGTCTTAAATCTTGTCCTCAAGGTCCACTTCCTCAATTTGGGATGATTCGCTGTCCATTCATGCACTCCACAGACGCAGGGCACATCAAATGGACCGTGGAGCTTTAATCCGCTGCCTCGGAGGCTGCACAGAGAGATTTCCCTGTCTCTGCACTCACAGCTCCCGGGTCTCAGCCTTGGACCTGGCCCCGCCTCTGCGCGTAGGTCGCCGGAGGGCGTCCGTTCTTCGCTCAGACAGGACGGGTTTAAAGGAGCCGCTGATTCGGGGGCTCTGGCTCACTCAGGCAGAGGGGAGGGAGGGGAATGCCCTCTCCTCGCGCACCAGGCAACAAAAGGGAAAAAAGTCTCTTGCCTCTCCGGTAGCTCCAGACCCTTTCCCCGGACTCCCTCCGGGCTAGCACTAACCCCTTCAGGGTCTCTTCCTGCCGCCAGCCCCAGACCTCTCCCTGCGCTCCGACTGAAAGCCGATACCCGAGCCTCAGCTCCCAGCCCCGCCCGCTCTGGCGGCCGAGCAGACAAGTCTCTCGGGCTGGTGTGTGCCTGAGGGCACCGATCCTCTGTGCCAAAATCTCTCTGCTTTGCCCTCCACACCCCTGTTGCTGTGCTCTCCTCCGCTACTCCGAAGCTTTCCCCCTCCGCCACCTGCAGTCTCCGCCCTCGAAGGGGCTTGTAGTGTGTAGAAACCTTCCCTCCTTCACGGCTCCCTCCCACTGGTGCAGGTCCCGTCCATATCCTATTGTCTCTGTTTATTCTTTTTTTCTTTTGACCTACCCAGGTATGTGGGGAGTTTCTTGCCTTTTGGGGGGTCTGAGGTCTTCTGTCAGCGTTCAGTAGGTGTTCTGTTGGAGTTGTTCCACGTGTAGATGAATTTCTGATGTATCTGTGGGGAGGAAGGTGATCTCCGCGTCTTACTCTTCCGCCATCTTCCTCCGGCTCCTTAGTATAAATTCTAATGGTGATAAGATTAGTTATAACAATTGATCATAGAAAAACAATGCTGATAAACAAAGACAATGAAAGATGGGGAGGGAAGCAGAAGTCTCGCTTTCCCATCATCCAGAACCAGAAGATGTCAGGAAGGAGACCCAGTGCTCATATGTACCATTCAGTGGTGGATTCTGTACTGAGCTTAGAGCCCTGGGAAAACGCTCTCCTACATGCTGTTCTCTGTCTCCACAGGCAGACATGCTCTGTGTTTAATGAGCTCATTTTCCTGTTGTTCTCCTGGCTCAGCGGTAAAGAGCTGGGCTCTGGGTTCAAGTACTAATCCAGAGTCATCCAGTAATGGCCAACTTGGATTCCAGTAATAGCTCTATGATTACTGTGTGACACTGGGCAAGTTCCTTAAATTGCCTAAGTCTCAGTGTTACCATCTGTAGAATGGGGATGATAGCTGCTTCACCAATGTACATGAAGTATTATTATATTCACGTGTGTGTACACTTTTGCAGATGTGTGAGCTCCTCAGCTATCTCTGTGACTGTGAGCTGCAGCACCGGGTGGAGGCCATCGTGGCCTTTGGCGACATTTATGTCTCCAAGCTCCAGGAAAATCAGAAGTTCCGCTACAATGAACTCATGCAGGCCCTGAACATGTCTGCAGCCCTGACTGCTCGGAAGACCAAGGAGTTCCGCTCACCCCCGCAGGAGCAGGTGAGAAGCCCCTCCTGAGCCTCCATCCCATTCCTAGGGAAGAGCTTGAACCCGACGAAGCAGGGTACACAAAGCCTTCATGGGAGGTTGAAAGACCCCGGCCAGCACCAGGAGATAGGCTAGTCCTGTGCTGAGACAACTGGGAAGCCTCGGCCAGCTGTCTTGGGTGGAAAGATAACCTTCCAAAACCACACACAGAGCCAGGCTTCCTCCTTTCCGTCTCTCGCTCATGCCACCACTCCTGTCTCTGTTAGGATCCAGCTTCTACCCCTTAGAAGCATTTCTGTCCAGTCCTTCCAGAAGTCACTACTCTCCAGCAGAGATCAACAGAATGTGGTCTGCATTTCCTGACTCGTGAGGGCGGGTTCACAGTCTTCCTTGACCGAGACCCTCTGGAATCCCCCCACCCCAGCCCCAGGAAGCCTGGAGGGCACGACATGGATGAGGGAGTCCTCTCCTGGGATGTGTTGTCTCCATTCTTTGCGGTACCCCACCTCATAGTCAGCCTCATCCAGGTTGAAAGGCTGCTTTGAAAAGAATGAAAATCCTGGTGAGAAACTTGCAGATGAGGGAGGGACAGCTTGTAAAATAATAGTCTCCATTCATCGCCGCTGCTCGGCTGCTCACATATATCCTGCAGGCCATTTGTCACAGCTCCCTCAGTTTCAAAAGAGAAGATAGATCTTCCAGTGAAGAAATTCATTTTTTGTCGTCAAAACCAAATCTTTGGATCTTATATATATTTAATAAGCAGCCTATCCATAAATTGTTGTCAATATAATTAAATGGCGAGGCCACCACAGCATGGTCCAATTACATTCCTAAAACCTATTTTATAGGCTATAGATACTTATATTGGCTTAAAAATGAACCACCTATCTTGGCTTTTTAAGATTCCTTTGAATGATACTGGCCTTGATAAAGAGCAGACAGAGCTCCACATCTCTTTGCTAGAGGCAAAATGCGAAGGCCCTGTGGATTGGTGAGAGCAGGTACTTTGCACTGTGCTGAGAAAAATGCAGTGAGTGTGAACTACTCTTGAAGGCTTTACAGATGTTGTCAGGCTGCTTTTAGACTGGCAACAGGTGCGAACATTCCCTATTTCACTGGGCAGATGCTGACTTGTACTTGTGAAAAATGGGAAGGTGGATGAAGTGGTGATTAAAACACTGCTGTTGGCTTCAGAGCCTGGTTCCCATTCTGGCTCCACCATCACTCACTGGGTAGTCTTGGGTGCATTACTTTTCTTTGTCTCTCAGTTTCTTCAGGCTGCAAAATGTGGATAATGTTTGTGAGAATCCTATGAGATAATTCATTTAGATTGCTTAGCAGGAAATCTGTCAGGTAGTAAACATTCTGTAAGTACTACAAGCTATCATTAGTTTTAGTGTCAGAGGTATTTGCATTTGCCTCATGCCATGTTCTATGACCTTCTGTCAGTGAGCCAGTGACTAGAGTTTATGCATGTTTTCTGGCATCTCCTCAAGCCAGCCAGGACTTGGTTGTCCATCTGACACTGTCATCCCCATAGACACAGCTCATGATCCTGGATCCTAGAAGGGCCCTGCTGGCTCCACCCTCTTCTAGCCCCATTCTGCCTCCTTATCTTCTCTTCTGTCATCTTTGGGACCTACCATCACTTCCTTCTTTAGCCTTCTAGACAATCCTCTGAACAATCATTTCAGACCCATTTCAGAAGTCTGTATCTCAAGAACTTGAGCAGACCTCAGAATCCCTGGAAGGCTGAATAAAACACAGACTGCTGGTCCCACCTCTAGGGTTTCTAATTCAGTAGGTCTAAGGTAAGGCCTGAGAATTTGCATGTTTAGCAAGTTTCCAGTCTATGCTGATGCTGCTGGCTAGAAATGAAATAAAAGCAGGGACCCTGTTACCAAATTCAGTTGTCCCATCTGCCACCCCTCCCAGAGTATTCATTTCTAGAAGGAACCTACCCATAGAACTTTCTGAGTAATTAAGAATTTAATATTGATAAAGGATATGGAGCATTTCAATTTCAGGGCAGAGGAATGCAAAATCACTTGGAAAATAGGATACATAGGAATTAGAATTTTAAAACAGTGATATGATTACCTCATTCTTCTGTAACCTGTGAGGATAAAATAGAGGTTTTCAGCCCTATATCCATACACTATTCAGAGAGATGAAAAAAACATACTTGGGGGATGTAACTAAGCACAAAAGTAGGTAAAGCAAAGATTAGTTCAGTGATTGTTGGCAAATTAGCCAAGCACAGTTTGCAAGGCTTTCACTTTGAAAAGGACTTTCATTAAAGGGTGTGACCTAGCAGAAAACTCAGTTCACTCCCCTTTGGTTACGCCCTGAGGGCTGATGGGCCACTTGCTTCCTAAGTGTTCCAACAAAAGAAAGATCATTCAGTAAGAAATTAACTTTCAGATTCTTGAAATCAGACCTTCAGATCTGATTTTTATTTAATAAACAACCCACCCATATATGTTGCTGATATAATTACCATAATTTAACATTGTGGAACAACCACAAAAATTACTTTTCAAACCTGTTTTATCAATATTATTTTATTACAAACAATACCTCTACCTTCTGCCAAAAACTTGTTTGCAGTAGAAGCTTTGAAAAATGATCTTCCTAACAATATTAAATAAGGTTCATGGTTTAATAAATGAGACTGTAAATTTTTTTCACCTAGATATCCTAAACAAAAGTAGAAAATACCCCTTTGCCTGGTGTTTGGGTTACTCTGCCTGACACAGCAAAATGGACAAGATTACCTCTAGCTACTACTTCAGTGCCTCCAGATATTCACTAACCTGGGGTCATGGGTCTGTGAAGAATTTAGACATCCAGAAATCTTAGTGACAGCTTTATTTTCACCAACTTTTCATTAATTTCTAGGAGTATTTCTTTCAATTATTGATATAGGCAGCAAAGCAAGTACCTAACCTTGTCACCCACAGAAATTACATATTTTTTCATATCATATTACAGAGTTCTAATACCTTGAAATATCATTTACATTCATCACTACTTCAAGATCACAGTGCATGTGAGACCTGCTGCTAGACCTTTTTGTATATGTTACTGTATCACAAATTTGTTTTTTATCATCTTGATAACTAGATTGCAGTATAATTGTTTCTCTTTGTAATCCTCTCTATTTTGTTTTAGGTATTAATATTAAATATTAATATAAAATATTAATCTGAGAAAACACTCCATGGGTTTCACTAGACTGTCAGAGTGGTCCATGGCACAGAAACAGTTAAGCATCTCTGACACAAAACTGTAGAGGAAAAGATGACAGGCTGGCTGCAAAACATAAAACCTACATGACAAAAAAAATTCTATAAACAAAATTAAAAGCTCACTAAAAACTGGGAAATGTATTTGGAGTATATATCACCAAGAGTTAATAAACTGCAGATGTGCAAATCACTCACCGATTAATTTTTTAAAAGATAATCACACAACAGAAAAATGGAGGAAGAACATGGATTGAAAATATATAAACTGTGAGATAAAAACAGTCCTTCTGTGTGGAAAAACAAAGTTCAACCTCACCAATTAAATGCAAATTAAAGCAACAGAGGGCTTCCCTGGTGATGCAGTGGTTAAGAATCTGCCTGCAAATGCAGGGGATGTGGATTCGAGCCCTGGTCAAGGAAGATCCTACATGCCGCGGAGCAACAAAGCCTGTGCAACACAATGACTGAGCCTGCACTCTAGAGCCCACAAGCCACAACTACTGATCCCACACTCCACAACTACTGAAGCCCACGCACCCGAGAGCCCATGCTCCACAACAAGAGAAGCCACTGCAATGAGAGACCCACACACCGCAACGAAGAGTAGCCCCAGCTCGCCGCAGCTAGAGAAAGCCTGCGCACAGCAATGAAGACCCAACACAGCCAAAAATAGATAAATCAAATAAATTAATTTAAAAAAAAAGATTAGGGCTGTTTAAAAAAAATGAAAAATAAATAAATTAAAGCAACAGAGATATGACATTTTTCACCCATTAAATTGGAAACTATTTGAAAATATGTTAACTCTCACTACCGTAATGGAGATGGCAAAGTAATACATACTCTTGTATAAATTTAGTATTAAAGCAAATTGTTGTGAGCTTTCTGGAGGGAAGTCTGGAGATTAATATCAAAAGCCATTAAAATGGCAGTTCCAGTTGGAAATTACTGGGTGGTGCATGCCAACGTGACTGCGCTGGTAGTGAGAGGTGCTTGGGTCATGCAGAGGCCTGTGGACTTTGCAACGGTCCCACAGAGACTTTGATGTAAGAAGCGGCCATGCATCTGGGAGGGTCTTGGTGCTCCGGCCGGGTGTCAGGCCTGAGCTGCCGAGGTGGGAGAGCTGAGTCCAGGACGTTGGATGACCAGAGACCTCCTGGCCCCATGTAATTTTTTTTTTTTTTTTTTTTTTTTTTTGCGGTACGCGGGCCTCTCACTGCTGTGGCCTCTCCCGTTGCGGAGCACAGGCTCCAGACGCGCAGGCCCAGCGGCCATGGCTCACGGGCCCAGCCGCTCCGCGGCATGTGGGATCCTCCCAGACCGGGGCACGAACCAGTGTCCCCTGCATCGGCAGGTGGACTCTCAACCACTGCGCCACCAGGGAAGCCCCCCATGTAATATTAATCAGCAAGAGTTCTCCCAAAGATCTCCATCTTAACGCTAAGACCCAGGTCCACCCAACGGGCAGGAAGCTTCAGTGCTGAATGCTCCATGCCAAACAACTAGCAAGACAGGAACACAACCCCACCCATTAGCAGAAAGGCTGCCTAGAGTTATACTAAGATCACAGACACCCCAGAACACACCACCAGACGTGGCCCTGCCTGCCAGAGGGACAAGATCCAGCCCCACCCACCAGAACACAGGCACCAGTCCCCCTCTGCCAGGAAGCCTACACAAACCACTAAACCAACCTCACCAACTGGGGCAGACACCAGAAATAAGAGGAGCTACGAACCTGCAGGCTGGGAAAAGGAGAACTCAAACACAGTAAGTTAAACAAAATGAGAAAACAGAGGAATATGCAGCAAGTGAAGGAGGAAGGTTTTTACCCACCAGACCAAACAAATGAAGAGGAAATAGGCAGTCTACCTGAAAAAGACTTCAGAGTAATGACAGGAAAGATGATCCAAAATCTCAGAAATAGAATGAAGAAAATACAAGAAACGTTTAACACGGACCTAGAAGAACTAAAGAGCAAACAAATGATGAATAACACAATAAATGAAATTAAAAATACTCTAGAAGGAATCAGTAGCAGAATAACTGAGGCAGAAAAACAAATAAGTGACCTGGAAGATAGAATAGTGGAAATAACTGCTGCAGAGCAGAATAAAGAAAAAAGAATGAAAAGAATTGAGGACAGTTTCAGAGACCTCTGGGATAACATTAAATGTACCAACATTCAAATTCTAGGGGTCCCAGAAGAAGAAGAGAAAAACAAAGGGTCTGAGAAAATATTTGAAGAGATTATAGTTGAAAACTTCCCTAGCATGGGAAAGGAAATAGTCAATCAAGTCCAGGAAGTGCAGAGAGTCCCATACAGTATAAATCCAAGGAAAAACATGCCGGGACACATATTAATCAAACTATCAAAAAATAAATACAAAGAAAAAATACTAAAAGCATCCAGGGAAAGCAACAAATAACAGACAAGAGAATCCCCATAAGGTTAACAGCTGACCTTTCAGCAGAAACTCTGCAAGCCAGAAGGGAGTGGCAGGACATATTTAAAGTGATGAAAGGAAAAAACCTACAACCAAGATTACTCTAACCAGCAAGGATCTCACTCAGATGTAATGGAGAAATTAAAACCTTTACAGACAAGCAAAAGTTAAGAGAATTCAGTACCACCAAACCAGCTTTACAACAAATGCTAAAGGAACTTCTCTAGGCAGGAAAAACAAGAGAAGGAAAAGACCTACAAAAACAAATACAAAACAATTAAGAAAATGGTAATAGGAACATACATATTGATAATTACCTTAAATGTAAATGGATTAAATGCTCCAACCAAAAGACAGAGACTGGCTGAATGGATGCAAAAATAAGACCCGTATATATACTGTCTACAGGAGACCTAGGGACACATACAGAGTGTCCCTAGGAAGTGAGAGGATGGAAAAAGACATTCCATGCAAATGGAAATCAAAAGAAAGCTGGAGTAACAATTCTCACATCACACAAAATAGACTCTAAAATAAAGACCATTACAAGAGACAAAGAAGGACACTACATAATGATCAAGGGATCAATACAAGAAGAAGATATAACAATTATAAATTCTTATGCACCCAACATAGGAGCACCGAAATACATAAGGCAAATGCTAACAACCATGAAAAGGGAGATCAACAATAATACAATAATAGAAGGGGACTTTAACACCCCACTTACACCAATGGACAGATCTAAACAGGAAATAAATAAGGAAACACAAGTTTTAAATGACACACAGACCAGATAGATTTAATTGATATTTATAGAACATTCTACCCGAAAGTGGCAGAATACACTTTCTTCTCAAGTGCCCGTGGAACATTCTCCAGGATAGATCATATCTTGGGTCACAGATCAAGCCTAGGTAAATTTAAGAAATTGAAATCATATCAAGTATCTTATCTGACCACAATGCTATGAGACTAGATGTCAATTACAGGGGAAAAAAACTGTAAAAAATACAAACACATGGAGGCTAAAAATATACTACTAAATAACCAAGAGATCACTGAAGAAATAAAAAAAATACCTAGCAACAATAACAATGAAAACACAATGATCCAAAACCAATGGGGTGCAGCAACAGCAGTTCTAAGAGGGAAGTTTATAGCAATACAATCCCACCTCAAGAAAGAAGAAAAATCTCAAATAAGCAACCTAAACTTACACCTAAAGCAATAAGAGAAAGAAGAAGGAAAAAAACAACAAAAAACCCCAAAGATAGTAGAAGGAAAGAAATCATAAAGATCAGATCAAAAATAAATGAAAAAGAAATGAAGGAAACAATAGCAAAGATCAACAAAACTAAAAGCTGGTTCTTTGAGAAGATAAACAAAATTGATAAACCATTAGCCAGACTCATCAAGAAAAAAAGGGAGAAGACTCAAATCAACAGAATTAGAAATGAAAAAGGAGGGCCTCCCTGGTGGCGCAGTGGTTGAGAGTCCGCCTGCCGATGCAGGGGATACGGGTTCGTGCCCCGGTCTGGGAGGATCCCATATGCCGCGGAGCGGCTGGGCCCGTGAGCCATGGCTGCTGAGCCTGCGCATCCGGAGCCTGTGCTCCGCAACGGGAGAGGCCACAACAGTGAGAGGCCCGCATACCACAAAAAAAAAAAAAAAAAAAAAAAGAAATGAAAAAGGAGAAGTAACAAGTGACACTGCAGAAATACAAAGGATCATGAGACGTTACTACAAGCAACTATATGCCAATAAAATGGACAACTGGGAAGAAATAGACAAGTTCTTCAAAAAGTACAATTTTCCAAGACGGAACCAGGAAGAAATAGAAAACATGAACAGACCAATCACAAGCACTGAAATTGAAACTGTGATTAAAAATCTTCCAACTAAAAAAAGCCGAGGACCAGGAAGCTTCACAGGTGAACTCGATCAAACATTTAGAGAAGAGCTAACACCTATCCTTCTCAAACTCTTCCAAAATATAGCAGAGGGAGGAACACTCCCAATCTCATTCTACGAGGTCACCATCACCCTGATACCAAAACTAGACAAAGATGTCACAAAAAGAGAAAACTACAGGCCAATACACTGATGAACATAGATGCAAAATTCCTCAACAAAATACTAGCAAACAGAATCCAACAGCACATTAAAAGGATCATGCACCATAATCAAATGGGGTTTATCCCAGGAATGCAAGGATTCTTCAGTATATGCAAATCAATCAATGTGATACTCCATATTAACAAATTGAAGGTTAAAAACCATATGATAATCTCAGTAGATGCAGAAAAAGCTTTTGACAAAATTCAAAACGCATTTATGATGAAAACCCTCCAGAAAGTGGGCATAGAGGGAACCTACCTCAACGTGATAAAAGCCATATATGACAAACACAGCCAACAACATTCTCAATAGTGAAAAACTGAAAGCATTTCCTCTAAGATCAGGAACAAGACAAGGGTGCCCACTCTCACCACTGTTACTCAACATAATTTTGAAAGTTTTAGCCACGGCAATCAGAGAAGAAAAAGAAATGAAAGGAATCCAAATTGGAAAAGTAAAACTGTCTCTGTTTGCAGATGACATGATACTATACATAGCAAATCCTAAAAATGCTACCAGAAAACTACTAGACCTAATCAATGAATTTGGTAAAGTAGCAGGATACAAAATTAATGCACAGAAATCTCTTGCATTCCTATACACTAGCAATGAAACAACAGAAGGAGAAATTAAGTAAACACTCCCACTTACCATTGCAACAAACACTCCCATTTACCATTGCAACAATAAAATACCTACAAATAAGCCTACCTGAGGAGACAAAAGACCTGTATTCAGAAAACTATAAGACACTGATGAAACAAATCAAAGATGATACAAACAGATGGAGACGTATTCCATGGTCTTGGATTGGAAGAATCAACATTGAGAAAATCACTGTAGTACCCAAAGCAATCTACAGATTCAGTGAAATCCCTATCAAACTACCTATGGCATTTTTCACAGAACTAGAATAAAAAATATTACAATTTGTATAGAAACACTAAAGACCCCAAATAGCCAAAGGAATCTTGAGAAAGAAAAACGGAGCTGGAGGAATCAGGCCCCCTGACTTCAGACTATACTACAAAGTTACAGTAATCAAGACAGTATGGTACTGGCACAGAAATAGAAATATAGATCAATGGAACAGGCTGGAAAGCCCAGAGACAAAACCAAACACATATGGTCACATTATCTTTGACAAAGGAGGCAAGAATATACAGTGGAGAAAAGACAGCCTCTTCAATCAGTGGTGCTTGCAAAACTGGACAGCTACATGTAAAAGAATGAAATTAGAACACTTCCTAACACCATACACAAAAATAAACTCAAAATGGATTAAAGACCTAAATGTAAGGCCAGACACTATAAAACTCTTAGAGGAGAACTTAGAGGCAGAACACTCTTTGACATAAATCACAGCAAGATCCTTTTTGACCCACCTCCTAGAGTAATGGAAATAAAATCAAAAATAAGTGAATGGGAACTAATGAAACTTAAAAGCTTTTGCACAGTGAAGGAAACCATAAACAAGACAAAAAGACAACCCTCAGAATGGGAGAAAGTATTTGCAAAAGAAGCAACTGACAAAGGATTAATCTCCAAACTATACAAGCAGCTCATGCAGCTCAATATCAAAAAAACAACCCAGTCCAAAATTAGGCGGAAGACCTAAACAGACACTTCTCCAAAGAAGATATACCGATTGCCAACAAACACATGAAAGAATGCTCAGCATCACTAATCATTAGAGAAATGCAAGTCAAAACTACAGTGATGTATCACCTCACACCAGCCAGAATGGCCATCATCAAAAAATCTACAAACGATAAATGCTGGAGAGGGTGTGGAGAAAAGGGAACCCTATTGCCTGTTGGTGGGGATGTAAATTGATACAGCCACTATGGAGAACAGTATGGAGGTTCCTTAAAAAACTAAAAATAGAACTACCATATGACCTAGCAATCCCACTTCTGGGCATATACCATGAGAAAATCATAATTCTAAAAGAGACATGTACCACAATGTTCATTGCATCACTATTTACAATAGCCAGGACATGGAAGCAACCTAAGTGTCCATCAACAGATGAATGGGTAAAGAAGATGTGGCACATATATACTATATATTACTCAGCCATAAAAAGAAATGAAATTGAGTTATTTGTAGTGAGGTAGATGGACCTAGAGTCTGTCATACAGAGTGACGTAAGTCAGAAAGAGAAAAACAAATACCCTATGCTAATACATATGTATGGAATCTAAAAAAGAAAAATGGTTCTGAAGAACCTAGGGGCAGGACAGGAATAAAGATGCAGACGTAGAGAACGGACTTCAGGACACGGGTGGCAGGGGGAAAGGGTAGCTGGGACGAAGTGAGAGAGTGGCATGGACTAATATATACTCCCAAATATAAAATAGATAGCTAGTGGGAAGCAGCCACATAGCACAGGGAGATCAGCTCAGTGCTTTGTGACCACCTAGAGGGGTGGGATAGGGAGAGTTGGAGGGGGAGGCTCAAGAGGGACGGGATATGGGGATATATGTATACATATAGCTGATTCACTTTGTCATTGAGCAGAAACTAACACAACATTGTAAAGTAATTACACTCCAATAAAGATGTAAAAAAAAATCATAAGGGAAAAAAAAGCCATTAAAATGTTCAAACCTTTTGGTCCAGGCATTTCACTTCTCTGCGTTTATCCTAAGAAAATGATCAGAGAAATTCAAACCAACTTTATTTTACAAGGATAAAAAAAATGAAAACAACTTAAATATTTCATAGCAGATCATTAATTTTACATGCATTTTATATAAACTGCTTTCATCCTTATGATGAAATGCAATGCACCTGTTAAAGATCAGGTTAAGAAAAATTTTTAAATGCTTGAGATAAATTAAGTGGAAAATTTGAGTTTCAAAAAAGTTTATTTAGAGTGTGATCTCAATCTGCATACATAAAGATATTAACTAAAGTATTAACAGTGGCTGTCTTTGAGTGGGGAGATCACAGTAAATTTTCTTCTTTAGGTAATCTCCAAGTTTTGTGTAATTAATAAATTACCTTTATAATCAGAAAAAAGTGAGGGCTACTTTTTTTTTTTTTAGCATCTCATAGTTTATGGCTTTATTTCATTAGTGTAGTTTTTACATCTTTGTATTCTCATGACTCATCTCTCCAAAGATCATTTAAAATGCCCTGGATGCATGACTTTTTTCTCAGAATCATGCATTCTTTCTTAAAGACAGGAATTAGAGCCATAGTCACCAAAATAATTATTCTAAAGAAGGAGAGCAGAGACAGTATCTTGGTGATGCAAAGCAATATTGCTGGAATTTTTTCTTTTTCTTTTTTTATTTGTAGTGGGGTTTTTTCCCCAGTTATTGAGATCTGGTTAACGCATAACACTGTATAGTTTAAGGTATACAACATAGTCATTTGATATATGTATATATTGTGAAATGATCACCACAGTAAGCTTAGTTAACATCTATCACCTCACATAGTTATGAGTTTCTTTTTCTCACGATGAGAACTTTTAAGATCTACTCTCTTAGCAATTTTCAAGTACAGTATTGTTAACTACTGTCACTATGCTATACGTTACATGCCCAGGACTTATTCATCTTATAACTGGAAGTTTGTACCCCTTTTTAAAATTTTTATGTTTTACTTTTTATTGAAGTATAGTTGATTTACAGTGTTTTAGATGTGCAGCAACGTGATTCAGTTATAGGAAGCTCCTTTTAAATGTTGGCCATCTTTACCAAAAAACATAATAATAATAATTGAGTTAAATAAAATTTGCAAAGAAATATTAGGTGTCTGACTAAGATTGGATCTGAGTTCTTGGGGCAGACATTGAGAACCAACCAGCCATTCTTCTTTGTCCCTCAAAGATCAACATGCTTCTTAACTTTCAACTGGGGGAGAACTGCCCGTGCCCAGAAGAGATCCGGGAGGAGCTGTATGACTTCCACGAGGACCTTCTCATTCACTGCGGTGAGCTTCCGAGATAAAAGCTTTATGAAAGACAAGTCTGTTCATGATTCCTTCATTAGAAGCTCAGGGGGGGTTGCGAAGTTAGTTTTCTATTTAAAATTACAATACTAATTGTCCAAGAAATGATTCTCTCCAAAACTATTTGGGTCAGAGAAGATACAGGACATCATCCTGGCATAATACATAACTGAAACTACTACCTAGAAGAAATTTTGCTGAGATCTAAGAGAGAACTGGGTCTCTAAAGAAGGAAAGAAAAGAACTGCTCTTTATATAAACCTCACCCAATTTATCTCAGGTTAGATAGTTGGGACTCTGCTCCCAGCTGAGCCAAGATTCTGATCCCCTTTGCTTTTTAGCTTCTGCAATGATATAAGTATGGCCATGTCTGCCCTTAAGGATTCGAAACCAGCCATCCCTGCTTAGATACATATCTGCTCATTTTAAAGTGGCTCTCAGCAGTTGTGCTGCTTGTACATGGGTGGAATGAGTACTCTGTGAATAAGAGATGACTTTTTCATTTGAAGTAACTCATGGTTAACTCTTCTTTTTGGACACTCTAGAGCCCATTTTGGGTATGGGTTAGAAAAAGTTAAGTCTTGGGATTGAAATTACTTAATGTTCTTGTATACAAGAAATCATCTTTTTAAACAACTTGCCAAAAGACATGATGTAGATAAATACTTATGGGAGGCTGCCTATAGTATCCTTAGAAAGTTCCAAAGGGTGGAAAGCAGTGTTTCTATGTTCCTTCCATCATCTGGTGGCTTCATGTACTGTTTGAGGTTATCACTCTGTTATGTGACTTGCTTAGGGGTTCCCCTGGAGGAAGAGGAAGAGGAGGAGGAGGACGCCTCCTGGACTGGAAAATTCCGTGCCTTGGTGTATAAAATCAAAGGCTCTTCCAAGCCAGAGAAGAAGCAGCCGACAGAGGAGGAGGAGAGATGCCCTAGTAAGTTCCAGTGCCTTTCAATCACACTGCCCCCAACCTGGAGGTCTTCTAAGACTTAATTAAGATCACGGACTTTCTAAGCAAATACTGTGGGATAGAGAAGGGCTGCTTAGCTAGCTTCAAGGAAGCGTTCTGTTATAATTTGTAGAACTTATTGCTATGTGTTTGGGGCTATGCTTTTCTTCTGACTTAAGGAACTTACTTGGAGTCGTCTTTTAGGGATGGATCGCTTGGTGGGTCTGCTCTTGTCTGTCTACTTTTAAATGCCTGTAAACAGATTGCTGTTCTTTTTTTTATGTTTTCATAATCTTCCCCTTCTAACCACTGTTGTTTCTGTCACTTTTGTTTGTGGTTCCTTAGCGTTGAAAATTGCCTCAGCAAGGAAATAACGTAATAATAATAAGGCAGAAGTAAAGGGAATAGGTTGTGGGGTTTGGAGGGGGGGGGTTGGTTTTTGGCTATGATTTTCCTAATATAACATCCCAGAGGAATTGGACCTTCTGTTTTTCAACATTCACGAACCTTGTTCAAATTATTTCTCTAATCCTTATAGTACAGATGACTCCTACCATTTCGACCCATGTTGAAACAAGATCATAATTTGTTCTGCAAGGCAGTTGACTGTCCATTACCATTAACATTTCAAGAGGAAGTTTGTCTGCATATTATAATCAGTCTGCTCCATAGTACCAAATTCTGCAAATATTTCACTGTCGAAGAAGGAATTTCCCAGGTTTAATATAGTTGCCTTTTATATTATTCCCTGTTCCTATCCATCTTAGAACATGCTTTCAAATTATAGACTAGAGCAATAGACTGTCAAGATGTGATCTGTTTGTTTGAAAACACTGCTTTGGGGTTCATAGCCCTTTCTATTGACCTTCCATCTTTGTCAGACTATCTCTGAAGGGAAAGAATCCTCTGCACTTATCAGCAGAAGTGTAGAAGCCTCTGGAAGAGTGTCTGGGGTACTTGGCAGCAGTTGCACTGGCAACCCTTGGTCGGTCCTATTTGTCACCATGGCGGGGGGGTCTTTGGTGAGGACAGGCCAGCATGATTCAAAGATCCAAAAAAGTGAGTTTAGACTCCCTTTGTGGTACTGCCAAAGCAGAACTAAAAATAGGCTGAGCTGACCCATATTCCCCGTGGAGAGTCAGTGTTGAAAGTGGTTGCTTCTTTCTAACACAATATGTCACAACCAGGGGATCCTCCAAGGTGACCGCTTCATGTTAGGTAAATGGAGTCACTTAGATTAAGTCACCTAGCTCTGTGAAGTCTCTCTAACTCTAAGAATGGTGCCCAGGCTCTAAGGACTGCAATATTTAGCATTGCTACCCTGGGCCTCAGGCAGAAAGATTATGTTCTGTCTGTTCTGGCAGGATGTGCAAACCTGAAAGGCTACCCCAGCATGAACTCCATGGTGCACCCCATGCTGCTTCTATTCCACAAGCAGAATTCTGAGAGGTTCAAGCTTTGTGTCATAAGTCTTATTTCCTGCAGTCCCAGAAGTAGAACTAGAAGGTGGCCAAGCATGTCTGGTTGTCAGCATATGGGTTCCGTGCCAGATGTCCCAGGGACATAAAGCTCCTCACTCAGGGCTGCCATTTTAAGAGAAAATCTTGGGGATGGTTTAACTGCCATACCCCCCAAAATTGTTTTTCACTTGATTGAATAGAAATGATGTTTCTGAATGCATAGCCAGTTGCCATAAAAGTTTCTTTTTTTTTTTACATCTTTATTGGAGTATAATTGCTTTACAATGGTGTGTTAGTTTCTGCTTTATAACAAAATGAATCAGTTATACATATACATATGTTCCCATATCTCTTCCCTCTTGCATCTCCCTCCCACCCTCCCTATCCCATCCTCCCTATCCCACCCCTCTACGTGGTCACAAAGCACCGAGCTGATCTCCTTGTGCTATGTGGCTGCTTCCCACTAGCTATCTATTTTACGTTTCGTAGTGTATATATGTCCATGCCTCTCTCTTGCTTTGTCACAGCTTACCCTTCCACCTCCCCATATCCTCATGTCCATTCTCTAGTAGGTCTGTGTCTTTATTCCTGTCTTACCCCTAGGTTCTTCATGACTTTTTTTCCCTTAAATTCCATATATATGTGTTAGCATATGGTATTTGTCTTTCTCTTTCTGACTTACTTCACTCTGTATGACAGACTCTGTGTCCATCCACCTCATTACAAATAGCTCAATTTCGTTTCTTTTTGTGGCTGAGTAATATTCCATTGTATATATGTGCCACATCTTCTTTATCCATTCATCCAATGATGGACACTTAGGTGATTTCCATCTCCTGGCTAATGTAAATAGAGCTGCAATGAACATTGTGGTACATGACTCTTTTTGAATTATGGTTTTCTCAGGGTATATGCCCAGGAGTGGGATTGCTGGGTCATATGGTAGTTCTATTTGTAGTTTCTTAAGGAACCTCCATACTGTTCTCCATAGTGACTGTACCAATTCACATTCCCACCAGCAGTGCAAGAGTGTTCCCTTTTCTCCACACCCTCTCCAACATTTATTGTTTCTAGATTTTTTTATGATGGCCATTCTGACCAGTGTGAGATGATATCTCATTGTAGTTTTGATTTGCATTTCTCTAATGATTAATGATGCTGAGCATTCTTTCATGTGTTTGTTGGCAGTCTGTATATCTTCTTTGGAGAAATGTCTATTTAGGTCTTCTGCCCATTTTTGGATTGGGCTGTTTGTTTTTTTGTTATTGAGCTGCATGAGCTGCTTATAAATTTTGGAGATGAATCCTTTGTCAGTTGCTTCATTTGCAAATATTTTCTCCCATTCTGAGGGTTGTCTTTTTTTTTTTTTTGCGGTACGCGGGCCTCTCACTGCTGTGGCCTCTCCCGTTGTGGAGCACAGGCTCCGGACGCGCAGGCTCAGCGGCCATGGCTCACGGGCCCAGCCGCTCCACGGCATGTGGGATCTTCCCAGACCGGGGCACGAACCCGTGTCCCCTGCATCGGCAGGCAGATTCTCAACCACTGCGCCACCAGGGAAGCCCCCTGAGGGTTGTCTTTTGGTCTTGTTTATGGTTTCCTTTGCTGTGCAAAAGCTTTGAAGTTTCATTAGGTCCCATTTGTTTCTAATCCTTTAAAATATTGGTAACTTTGCTCATGTTATTGCTTATGATTTCTCTTACCCTTGCATTTGATAAAATATTAAAAGTTTAGATAATGAGGATTGCATGTTATAGTGAACTGACAGTTTACCAAATACTTCATATATATTAGTTTACTGCTGTTAGTTTTTTTTCACTCCTCCATTGTGTAGGTGATGAACATAGGACTCAGAAGAGTTAAGGGATACTTGTTCATTCACTAATTCTTTCCACCCTTACCTGGTTCCCGAAAAATTTCCAGATCTAGAATGTCAACAAGATGAGTAAAGCTGTGACCTGACTGAGGTCTTCTGACTCTGATTCCACGCTGTTTCCATTGTCCCATGAGACGACATTTGCCAAAGAATTTTTCAGCATGTGTATCCATGAGCCCTCAACCCACATATTACACATATTATCAGTACATACAGAATGGCTTCTTAAAACCTTCATCTTTTTATCTTGCTTACTGCATCTGTGAGGTAACTCACTCCTGTGACTTATGGTTATGCGTAGGAATCTGAACCCAACAGAAGTCAAAATTTTAACATCAAAAAGTTAACCCAGCCAAAGATCTGGGCTCGAGGTTTTCAGGGCAGGTGGTGCAACGTCTCCTCTACGAGCAGTTGGTGTTGGCCAGATAAACTGCAGAGGACCTCAGCTTTTAGGAAAGAGGAAGCAAGTGTCCTGAAACCCATAAGAATCCTGCTAAATGGTTCAGGGTTACAGGGATTTGCCCAAACTAATTCCAAGTCATATTGTGATGGAAGTTGTTACAATCTGATCAAAAGATTATATGATAGTGAAGAGGTTAAAAAGAAAAAAAAAACCTCTAACAGTAGCAGCCCACCAACTAAGTCACATTTCTTTTTTTAATATCCCAGTCCATCACATTCCCTAGAAAATCTTTTGCCTGTTCGTTGGAGGCCAGTGCTTCTCGCACACTACAATTTAAGTAGGGTTTCTTTGAATATAAATCTGTAGCCCCTGAGTTATCCCTCCAGAAGAGGCCAACCAGCTCTTTCTGCTAAATTCTAAATTTAGCAAAATAAAAATCACCTGTCACTTCACAGCTCAAAGTTGGTGCCTTCCTGACCTCTGTCATTCTCTGAGCGCTTTCTCCGTGGCAGGTTTCTTCATAATCTCTCTGCAAAGAAAGCTGCTACCTGTATCAGCTCTCACCCAGTCACTGAATAACCTGAGCCCTAGACCAAAATTCTCCCCCCACCTAAATGCTGCAGCCTTTTCTCATGCGGAGGAGGGGAAAAAAGTCTACTGATCGCCACCAAAATAAGTCTTGGGCCCCAACACAAATACTCACACACAAAGTAAGATAACTTAGCAGTAGGTATATCTGTGGCACTCAGGCAGTATTTCTAGGCCTCTTTAGATTCTCTCCAAACAGCTTCTCCCTGAGACATACACACACAGATACCTCCTCCATGTTGTCTTTTTTTCAATCTCCTCCTCCATCACCCTGCCCCTGCCACACTGTGGAATTTCTAACAGGGCATGTGTGACTTTCCACCTCAGGTGGAATATCTGTATACCTGTTTATTTTCTTACTGGGACTTAGTACTGGGACCACACCTTACTTGTTTCCACATTCAGCTCATCGGCACAAATCTTTTTGACCTCCAATGCATGTTAGTCATTTGAGGCTCACAAAGATGAAGGAAACGAGGACCTCACAGACAAAGGAGTGAATATGTGTGGACAGGCAACTCGATAAAACATGAGGTCAGATGTGCTATAGTAAAAGTACAGATAAAAGACAGTAGGTGACCAGAGGAGGGGGATTGGAAAAGTGTCCATAAAGAACATAGATGGGTAGATATATAAGAGAGAGGTATTTTTGGTGAAAGGAGCTACTTCAACAAAGCCCAGAGGCAAAAAAGAAGTCATATTCCAAGAGTGGCAAGGAGTTGAGATTGGCTGAATTTATAAGAGTGGAATAAGGAAGAGTGGAAAGGTAGGGTGGTGTTAGAGTAGAGTGTCTTGAAAAATCCAGCAGTTAAACTGTATTCAGTCTTGGAGTGTGACATGTTACTGTTCCTGTGTATTTTATACTACTTGGCCTTACAGCTGGTGGGGGGAGGCGTTGACATGTACATGGTACCCACTGTGTCCTGAGCATTGTCTTAAGCGCTCTGTAAGTATTACCTCATTTAATTCTCACGACGAAAATATGCAGTTGACAATATTATTCCTATTTTACGGTTGAAGAAACTGAAGTAAAGACAGATTAAATAACTTTCCAGAGTCACACAGGGGTGGCATAAAAATTCAAACCTTTGTCCACCTGAGTCTAATTCCCATCCATATTATTTATATAATAACATTATAGCAATGACTATGAAAGGTTCTTGAGGACTAAATTATTCTTTTATTCAGTAATAGTGAGGTAGGGACTTCCTTGGCGGTCCAGTGGTTAGGACTCCATGCTTCCACTGCCGGGGACCCGGGTTCGATCCCTGGTCGGGGAACTAAGATGCCACAAGCTGTGCAGCGTGGTGTGTATATATATATATATATATATATATATGTATATATATATATACGCACACACACATACACACACACACACACACACACACACATATATATATATAATTTTTTTTAAATAGTGAGGTAGTTATGAGCACAGGACTCTGGAGTTAGGCTGCCTGGTCTTAAATTCTTGCTCTGCCACTCTCACTGTGAGAGTGAACATGTGACCATGTCTCTGTGCCTCAGTTTTCTCGTTACAATGAACATAGTGTTAATGCTTCCCTCGTTTGGTTGATGCGATGATTAAATTCGTTAATATATGCAAAGTGCTTTAAAGTGTGCCTGGCACAGAATGAGCACTAATTTCAAACATTTTTTGGCTATTAAAATGTTTGTTGATCACCTGTCATATCTCAGACACTGTATTTAGCACCGGTGAATCTATTTTAGCAAGATAACCATCCAAAGGACTGCAGCGGGGATACATTGGAGGTATGGGGGCCCATTGGGACATCACTGCAGTGCCCTAGATGAGAAGTTCTGAGGACTTAAATAAGGGTGGTGTGGTAGGCAGGATAGTGATCCCACAGATGTCCATATCCCTGGAACCTATATATATGTTAAATGCCAAAGGGAAATTTAATTGCAAAAGGAATTAAGGCTGCTTATCAGCTGGCCTTAAAGTAGGGAAATCTCCTCGATTTCTGGAGTGGACCCAAAGTAATCACAAGGGTCCTTAAAAGTGAAAGAAGGTGGCAGACGAGAGTTAGAGGGTTGGGGACATGAGAAGGGCCTGGCTCAAGTCTCCTGGTGGAAGAGCCCATGAGCCAAGGAATGCCAGAAGTCTCTAGAAGCTAGAAAAAGCAAGGAAATGGATTCTCCCTTAGGGCCTTCAGCAAGAAATGCACCCTGCCACACCATGATTTTAGCCCGGTCTGGGTTTACCCATATCTGGGTGAGACTTCTCATCTCTAAAACTGTTAAGATAGTAAATTGGTATTGTTTTGCCACCAAGTTTGTGCTGATTTGTCACAGCAGGAAAAAAAATTTAATACAGGTGTTAACAGCAAGAAGTGATCTCAAGGGGTCAGACACATTCTAAAGGTAGGGTTGGCATATCTTGGCCACCAGTTGGAAATATGAGGAAGAGGAAGGGGTTACAGATGATCTTTGCATTGCTGATGGGACAGGATGGGTGACTGTGTTAACAGACATGGGGGTGGGGGGAGGCAGAGCTTACCTTTTATGTAGCTCCATAGGAGACACAAGAAGATTTTCCACACCTGGTCTCAATCTACTGGCTAGCCCTGCATGGCCGATGAAACAGGCATTGTGAGTCCTAGCTTAGAGATGAGGAAGTGGAGAATCCGAGGCATTCGGTGACTTGCCCGCCGATAGATGGCAGAGCAGGGTCAGAACTCATTGCGATCATGCACTGGCTCCCAGTCCAGAGCGCCACAGAGATCCATGCATAACAGGTGTTCTGTCTCTGTTTGATCAGTTGATGTGAGATCCACCCTCGGAGTAGCTTGCATTCTTGTGATGGAGAAGAGAGTCTGTCAGGAGAGGGAAAAACTCCCATCGACTGAGCACCAGCTCTGTGCCAGGTTCTGTGCTAGAACCTGAGTTTTACCTCATCTGAGTTTATCCCACAGCAAACAGCCAGATATAGTGGCAGCCAGATTCCCATTTTGCACACTAGGCAGCTAAGCCTGAGAGAAGCAAAATAATTTGGACAAGGTTCTTGCAACATGTGAAAAAGAGGCCAAGATGGGAATCAAGCTCCGCATCCAGGGCAGGGACTCTGCTCTTTCAGAACTGTGCAGGGGTGCTGGGTGAGGGCGGGAGGGAGTGAAGGGGAGGCCAGGGAAGCACAGACATCAAGGACGCATGGCTGGGAGTTTGCCTCACCATCAGTTTATTCTCCACAGTGAATAAGACATAGAAACTAAAATGAAAGCAATTTGAGTACTTTCCCAACAGAGTAAAGACAGACACCTCAGGTCCCTGAGTCCTTTGCTGTCCCATCTGTGCTTCATCTTCATTTCAGAGATTTCCCTCCCTAACACATCAGCAAACATCATCTGTTCTCTCTGTTCTCTTTACCCTGTTGTCATCATCGGTCATTTAATCGCCTGAGTGTTTTTGAGAAAGTGATTATGAGGCTGGTTGACTATTTTAGAAACAACAGGCTAATTATCTCCATATGACGGATGAGACCCCAGGAGGCTGCAGAGATGGGCTGGCAGAACCGGCACCGTGAGCCCCACTGGTGCTTTGCGGGGCTGCCTCTAACGGGAGGGGGTGGCCAGCCAGCTGGGGAAACGGTCCTGGGGATGAAGCTGTCTGCTTCACAAGTGGGGATGCTCTGGCCAAGGTAGAAAACCACTGAGGGAGGGAAACAGATTTAGCAGAAATAGCCAACCTCCACGAGACTGTCCCCATATGGCGTGCCCTGAGAGCCAAGGTCCAGGGCAGCCAGGCCAGCGAGACTGGGCAGTTTATAGGGTCCAGTTGTGCAGAGAGGTGAGAGGCTCCATCTCCTGTACAGCACTCACTCCCCTACTGCCTCAGCAGACCCGCTATTTACAAGATCCTTGGTTTGTTTATTAAATTGAAGTGCTTCTTTGCCAACATAAAAAATAAAGTGAGGGGCTTCCCTGGTGGCGCAGTGGTTGAGAGTCCGCCTGCCGATGCAGGGGACGCGGGTTCGTGCCCCAGTCCGGGAAGATCCCACATGCTGCGGAGAGGCTGGGCCCGTGAGCCATGGCCGTTGAGCCTGCGCATCCAGAGCCTGTGCTCCGCAACGGGAGAGGCCACAACAGTGAGAGGCCCGTGTACCCCCAAAAAAATAAAAAATAAAGTGAGGATTAGTCTAACAACGGCCATCCGTGTTGGAGAAACTCAGTTCCTGCCGCATCTGTCCTTTCTATTCTTACATGGTGGTCATGAGGGTTAAGTGATAATTCAGATACAGCATTTAGCACAGAGTCTGACACACAGGAAGCTCTTAGTAAATATTGGCTACTACTGTTGTGAGAAGTAGAATGTTCTAGAAAGCAGCCTGAACTTTTATCCTTATTCCTCAGCCAAGGAAGCCCGTAGAGAAGGAAACAAGTAGACATGTCCCAAAATTAAATGGAGAGCTGAGATGAACGAGAGCTGGGTGCTTTCTTAGATGTTCAGCTTGCTGCAGAGTCAGGCGGTGGGGCGCTTGCGCATCACATGCCTCTGGGGGTCTGACAGCCAGTGCCTGTTCATTGGGCCCCGTCGTAAACAGAGCGGTTCTTTCTTAGAACAACAATGTCCAGTTGTCTTTGCAGGCTTTGCCTTTCAGGTT
Source organism: Hyperoodon ampullatus (assembly GCF_949752795.1). Classification (NCBI taxonomy): domain Eukaryota; kingdom Metazoa; phylum Chordata; class Mammalia; order Artiodactyla; family Ziphiidae; genus Hyperoodon; species Hyperoodon ampullatus. The sequence goes on from NC_136916.1 coordinate 103,182,080, forward strand.
TTCAGGGCCTTGTGACCTTGTTCTCAGTGATCTGAATAGCATCCTTGTTCTACTGAAATGAGGCAAAAGTGGCACCAAGTGCACAGTCCGAGACAGAGAGGCACCAGGCAAGTTCAGAGAAATTAGCATGATGAATTTTCCAAATCTCCTTGGAGTGGATGGATTTAACTTTCTCCCTGACCTTCTCTGCTCAGAAGTCTAGGTATTTGGATACTTTGTAACACAGACCAGACTTTCAGCCCGGAGGAAGCTCTGGAGCTCAGAGCACAGAGGGCATGAGACTTTCCCCAGTAAATCTTCCCACCTAAATCTGGAGAGTATTATTGTGCCATCTGACCCCTGACATAGGAAGGGCTCTTTCTCCTCCAGCAATCAGGACAGTCATCAGAAAGGCCATCAAGTTTCCACAGCTCATCTCCTCGATGTAAGTGATTAGCGGTGTGCAGTGATGCTTTGATAATGACCACTTCCTCACCATGGTCAGTAACTGCTGGCATTTTAAGATTTTACTTCCTCAATCTCAGGTTTTACTATTAGTAAGAGCAAGCTGGGTAACATCATGGGTAAGAGCAAGCTGGGTAGCATTAAAAAGCAGTGGTAAAATTCTTGGTGCTCATCAGTTTTACCCAATGAAGCCATAGGTATTCATTCACCATTTTAATAAATTAGAACTACCCTTTCAAGAGCTCAGTGGGTTGGATAGACACAGAATCATAGAATATAAAGCCACAAGTGACTTGACTTCATAGAAGTGAACAGAGACACAGAGAGGTAAAGCATCTTGACCAAAGTCACACAGGCAGAGCGGGAACAAAGTACCCCGCACTCTTGTCTCTAGACCACACTCCCATTCATTTTCTTCAACATGGATCTTATATTGTTCAGTTCATTTTATTGGTGAAGAATCCAAGGCTCTGAGAGAGTAACTCATGTGCCCAGCTCAGAGTCATTTAGAAAAAGAGCTAAAGCTTTATGATTTTCAGGATTTATTTCTGAATCCATTTTGGAGTTTATTAAGAGAACATCTAAGCAGTATAATATAAATTTAAAGCATTAATAAAGATAACTATTTTTCTGAATTTTATGAAGCTATTGAGAGTAAGCAGCACTAGAATGGTAAAGTAGATGGGTTTAGATTCCAGCAGGCAAGGTTAGAATCCCTGCTTGCTCATTGACTACTTATGACTTTAGGCAAATTTCTGTAACTTCTGTATGTTTCAGTTTTCTTCTCTGTAAAAAAGAGAATAATAATTCCTACTTCACGGGGTAAGGGAAGGGAATATAAGAATTCACTAAAGCAGTGCTCAGTTTAATGTTCTGATACTTAGAAGTTGGTATCCCTCTCAGCTTCTGAAGTGAATATACGAAGCACAGGTCATACGTCAGAACTTCACCTCCACAATTATCATTTCAGAGGCTTTCATCAAAAAAAGAACAGAAAACCCAATTCAGGTAGAGTAGCTGACAAGGGACTTTTTTGACTGGCGTATCTGGAGGTTTAGAGATGGAGCCAGGCCCTGGCTGAGTTAATCCCTTGGCTCTGCTCACGTCCCCAGCCAGCATGGTGGCTGTAGTTCTGGGCCTTACATCCATGCATTACAGTGTCCAAGGGAAAAGCAAGAACGTTCCTTCTGCCCTGATTTTTGAGGCAAGGATCCTGAGATCACCTTTGATTGAAGAACTGGATCATGGGTCAACTTATGAAGCGATGAGTGTGACCTAGAAACTAACATGTGCTGGTGACTTAGTCAACAGAGCCACCTTTGTGGTGGTGTTGGGTCCTTTCACAGAGGAACATGGGCCATAAGGCAGAAGAGAGGCAGATATCGGTACAAAAGCAGAGTTCTGTTAAGAAGGAAGGATGGTCAAATGGATGCTGGCTCAGTGTCAGGAATATTCATTATGCCATGATGGTCATCACCTTCAGCATCTTTCATATACTCAGCGGGTAGTGTTGAGATGTAGGTATTTCTACCCTTGATGTTCAGAGGGGGAGTAGCGGCCAAAAAGCTGTGTTATGGGAACTAGAGAATGTGCTGTCTGTGATGTGTGTACATTATCTAATGGGCCATAACAGGTCTACGGTAGGTACTTTCTGCGTTTGATGTTGTTCTCGTTGGACACAAGCTCTGGGCCAGATCCAGAGAGACTTTGCTTTTGTCAGCAACCCTGTCCTTTATTTACTCCAGTTGCCTCATAAAAAATTTAGAAAACTGCCTCTCTCTCAGGTCCCAATGTCTGTAGTACTTGCTCACTGAGATGCTCCAGTCTGACTTGGAGCTTCAGGAACACAGTCAAATGTCGTCAACCCAGGGCTTCCTATCCATGGAACTATATTAGTTTCCTACTGCTGGTGTAACAAATTACCACAAACTTGGTGGCTTAAAACAACACAAATTTGTTATCACCCAGCTCTGGAGGTCACAAGTCTAAAACGGGTTAGTAGCATTGCAGTCCTCTGGAGAGAATCCGCTTCTTGCCTTTCCCAACTTCAAAAGCCCTCCTGCATTTTTTGGCTGGTGGCCCCTCCAGCAGAGGTACCCGTCCAACCTCTGCTTCTGTCATCACAAGTCCTTCTCTGACTCTAACCCTCCTGCCTCCCTCTTAAAAGGACACTTGTGATTACATGGAGGCCACCCAGATAAACTGGGATAATCTTCCCATCTCAAGATCCTTAACTTAAACACATCTGCAAAGTATCTTTGCCATGTAAGGTAACTTATTCACAGGTTCTGAGAATTTAGAACTCAACATCTTGGCGGGGATGTAGAGGGGCATTATTCACCCTACCCCAGGGAGGAAGAAAGCAGAGGTCAAAATACACTTGTTTTTTCTACTAGGAATTCATCTACCAACTGTTACGCCTCCAGAGCATTTGCAGCATGCCACAAGCTGACTTTTTAATCACGTAGAATTTAAAAATAAGTATACATGATTTAGAGACACATAATTGTTTTTCTTTTCCCATTGTAAGTGTGAGCATTATAAATTGCTTTCTAAGTTTAAACTAAGGGCAGTGCCGTTTTGTTTGCGCCTTCTCCACAATGTAATCGGTAACACTTTTTCTTCCAAACTGACTCAGATTTAAGAGCACACTCAAAGAAATGTAACACCAGCATAGGTTTGGAATGTGTAAGCTGCAGGGATTTGCTTTGCCAGTGGCCAACATCTGCTGTCTGATAATAAGCATGCACTTCATTGTTTGATGGCCACTTGGACTGTGGTCTAAATTTAGAGATGAAAAGATTCTTTTCAGACCTCGGAAGCCTAAAAATTTAAACCTGCACCATGAGAATAAATGGCCTTTCTCTTGTAGTTGGCATGGCAAAGCTGGTAATTTGACCATTTAGAAAAGCGTTATACCAAGTATGATGGGTGACTCCCTAGAGAATTTGTTTGCTAGGTTCACAGAATGGTTGGGCTTGAGGTCCTGAGGTCCAGTAGGAGGTTACCAAGTGACAAGAGGAAGGAAATAAACAACTTACCAACAAATGACTACCTGGGCTCCCAAACCGGTGTACTAAGGCTAGCTCTAATTTGAAGACACTCTAATCCTTTCTTCTTATGTGGAATGTCTGACTAGTCGAGAAATTAAGTAGTGAAGTAGCTGTTTTTCTTTTAGGCTACCTTTCAGTCATCAGGTCTCCCTAAACAATACAGTGCCTTAGAAATATTTCCACTCTGAGTTAGCCTGAGCAATCATTTAAAATGTGGTTTCTAGATCATATACTTGCCTAGTATATAATTGCCTAGATTTGACTATCCCTAATTAGACTAATTACAAAAGTAAGGTGTGAGTCAGAATGTTAATAATTTCATAAGTGAAGCCGTTTATAATCATCAAGGAAACCACACGTACACGTCTAGCATCCCAAAGGTGTTCTGTTTCATAGGATTTTTTATCTCTCAACAGAAAAACAAGGGCTTGCTTACCTTTCTTTCTTTCTTTTTCGATTTTGAAAAGAGCACGCTAGCTTTTTTAAAATCCCATGAGCTGAACCATCCAGTTCACTTGACAAGGCCTTCTTGGAACAGGTAAATTGGTGGATAAAAATCCTAGCTCTGCAACCAAGACTGGGGAAGCAATTTTATCACATGGGGTGGAGGTTCTGAGTGGGACAATTAGGTGTGTGTGCACATTATGAGAAAGTAACAGGGGCCAGAACATGATGGCAAACAGTAGATTGACCCCTTCACCTCACCTTTACCTTATTCCCAGAGTCTCGCCCCCTTCAGGAGATGTATTTCTTTTCTTTTCTTTTTTTTTGTAGTTTTAGCAATTTTTTTCCCATTGATTAACAATGTTGTGTTAGTTTCAGGTGTACAACAAAGTGATTCAGTTATACATATACAAGTATCTATTCTTTTTCAGATTCTTTTCCCATATAGGTTATTACAGAATGTTGAGTAGAGTTCCCTGTGCTCTACAGTAGGACCTTGTTGGTTATATATTTTAAATATAGCAGTGTGTACGTGTCAATCTCAAACTCCCAATCTACCCCTCCCCCCCGCCCCGTTCCCATAACCATAAGTTCACTCTCTAAGTACCGAAACAGACTCACAGACATAGAGGTGTGTTTCTTATGAACACCAGAGTGTCTTTAGTCATTAAAGGACAGCATTTCCAAAGATGAATTTAGAAAAACAGCAGAAATGAAATCAATATTTAGTCGTATCTGTCTCTGCTTAAGAGATTCAAATATATCTGGAGAATCGCCTCCGTTTGCTTTGTTGAAAATCCTTCCAAAATTGTCAGCACTCTCCCATTGATACCAGAAAAAAAAGATAAGTATTTACTACGTGAACTACCTGTGTGAATCATATTTTGAAGGGAAATGGCATTCCAAACCATTGGAATGTCTTTTCTCTCAGATCGTTTTGTATCTCCCTTGGAGGGACCCTCTTAACTTCATGATAGAACTTTTCCCTCCCTTCTTCTTTAGTCTCCATGTAATGTGGACCTATTCTAGAAACATAAAGAACTTTAGATAAAGGACTCATTAGGGAAAAAAGTAAGAAGAGAAGATCTGATCATTTCTCTTCTCTGATTTCTTTTGGGTATATGTATTACAATGGAAGTTGTACCTTCTTATAAGTTGTCTTATGTCTAAATGTCTTAGGCAACACAGTTTCGCCCATTATTTTACACTTTATTTCTTCTTCACATGTATGTATTTAGTTTTCCCAGCTAGGCTGCTGTGGGTAATTACTGTGTCTTGAAATAGTTTCATATAGAGTTCTTTACTCAGAATTGGGCACATAACAGAAATTATCCTTCTATTAATAAGCTTATTTAGGAGGGACACAACTGGAAGTAATTCAGCTACTAAGATGAGGAGAGGCAGAAACAGGTGAGTGACGTCTGTCCTGAGGCCTAGATATACATGGCCTCCAGAGCAAAGCCTTCTGGAATTGACAACCATGGTTTCCAGCGTTAATGAGAGTGAAGTCTTTGCTGAAAGGTAAGCTAATGTTGGGAGCAGAGGTTTAATGCCGCCCTCTGCAGCCTGAAGCCCACCTTTTCTCTGTGCACCCCATTGTACTGGCCGCAGAGCAGGCTGCAGAAGGCCCAGCAACCTCTGTATCAAAGGTACCCGGCCCCCTCCTTGCTCCCAAGGTGACTGACCTTCAACCCAAATGGAAGAGGGAAGCATTTAGGGCCCTTCAAGCTAGCGGGAAGCCCTTTGGTGATGAATGGGTAACAGCTGGGCCCCTTGCCGACTGCCGGGATTCAATTTTCGAGATAATGATTCTTTAATCTTCACTTTAATTCTCAATGTGAGCTGTCTTACTCTTTTTATACTCTCATTTAATCTACCTCCTATCCAGAAACAAACAGAGAACGCTTCCTAAGCTGCACTTTTCAAGGTTCAGGTCTCAGCCACTTGATTAGAATCACATAGCCTAATGGAACAGGGTTTCATCTTAGCTGCAGGGAAAGCTTTGCTTTCCAATCACAGCCATCACCTAACATAGGCCTTTTATAGAGACCACTGATTCTCTAAATTTTGGTCTTGAGACCCCTTTATGCTCTTAAAAATTACCAAGGATCCCAAAACGCTTTAGTTTATGAGGATTATATCTATCACGTTACACATTTAAAACTGAATTAGAATTAGAATTGTTTTAAATTCTAATTTATTATCAGTTTTATGAGAAAATGATTATTTGTTAATTCCTTTAAAAATAATAAACCCAATTATGCTTATTGAAATAAGTCAGAGAAAGACAAATACAATGTATTATCACTTATATGTGGAATCTTAAAACTAAAACAAACAAATGAATATAGCAAAACAGAAACAAACTGACAGATACAGAGAACAAACTAGTGGTTACCAGTGGGGAGAGGGAAGAGAGGAGGGGCAAGATAGGGTAGGGGATTAAGAGGTACAAACTACTGGGCCTCCCTGGTGGCGCAGTGGTTGAGAGTCCGCCTGCCGATGCAGGGGATACGGGTTCGTGCCCCGGTCTGGGAGGATCCCATATGCCGCGGAGCGGCTGGGCCCGTGAGCCATGGCTGCTGAGCCTGCGCATCCGGAGCCTGTGCTCCGCAACGGGAGAGGCCACAACAGTGAGAGGCCCGCGTACCACAAAAAAAAAAAAAAAAAAAAAAAAAAAAAAAAAAAAAAAAAAAGAGGTACAAACTACTATGATAAAATACATAAGCTGCAAGGATATATTGTACAGCACAGGGAATATAGCCAATATCTTTTTTTTTTTAATGATGGGTTTTTTTGTTATTTATTTATTTATTTTTGACTGCATTGGGTCTTTGCTGTTGCGTGCGGGCTTTCTCTAGTTGCGGCGAGCGGAGGCTACTCTTCGTTGCAGTGTGCAGGCTTCTCATTATGGTGGCTTATCTTGTTGCAGAGCACGGACTGTAGGTGCATGGGCTTCAGTAGTTGTGGCTCGTGGGCTCTAGAGCGCAGGCTCAGTAGTTGTGGCGCACGGGCTTAGTTGCTCCGCGGCATGGGGAATCTTCCCGGACCAGGGCTCGAACTCGTGTCCCCTGCATTGGCAGGCGGATTCTTAACCACTGTGCCACCAGGGAAGCCCGCCAATATCTTATAATAACTTTAAATGGAGTATAATCTATAGAAATGTTGAATCACTGTGTTGTACACCTGAAACTAATATATTATAAATCAACTGTACTTCAATAAATAAATTAAATAATAATAAATAGGGCTTCCCTGGTGGCGCAGTGGTTGAGAGTCCGCCTGCCGATGCAGGGGATACGGGTTCGTGCCCCGGTCTGGGAAGATCCCACATGCCGCAGAGCAGCTGGGCCCGTGAGCCATGGCCGCTGGGCCTGCGCGTCCGGAGCCTGTGCTCTGCAGCGGGAGTGGCCACAACAGTGAGAGGCCCGCGTACTGCAAAAAAAAAAAAAAAAAAAAAAAAAAAAAAGAAAAAAAAAAATAAATAGTAAACCCATTACATGTTACATAAAGTACTTCTATGAAAAACAACTGAATCTTTAAAAATTAAAAAAATGATGAGTGACATTGTTTTGCATTTTTATAAATCTGTGTCTGACTTAGAAGAGAGCTAGATTCTGGGGTTTTTTTTTTTTTTTTTTTGAATTCTTATATCTGGTTAAAGAATTGCCCTCAAACAGATATATAGTTGGAAAGGGAAGGAGTATTTTTAGTAGCCTTTTCAGTTAATTGTGGATATTCTTCTCTGATACTACGTCAAAACTCAGCAATAATAGTTCCTCAAAAGTTAATTTGCTATGTGGGATCTGAAATCATATTAAAGAAATTTTTGTATTTGGATACATAACAATCCATTGGTCTATCTTGCATGTTAAATGGATTCTTTTACCCATGATGCTTTTGTAAGATCATGCATTGACCTTTGGGAAATTATTGGTTCACTGAGTTATGCAGAGCTTTCAAATGTTGCCACATTTTATTATAAAATATTTTTAAATCATTCATTAATATCAACAACTTAATCAGAAGAGTCTTTAAGTGCTGGGAAGCTGTCAACTTCACAGTGGCAGATAAACATTTTGCAAAATTCTAGTTTTTACTTGAAAGCTCGAATGATAAACTTGGCAATAGGTACTATCAGTTGTTTTCCTTCAAGTGACAGGCTTCTTTCATTTTTAAGAAAATATCTCCCTGTTACTCAAGAGAGTATTATGGTTAATACTCAAACTATTAACCATAGTTTGTCATTCTTTTAATTAAGATGTCATTCCATGAAATAAGCACCTAGTTTAGCTCATAATAATGACGACAATTGCACAGGTGTTTTTCCTCAGGAAAACCACTGACCTTTGTACAACAGAAGTGCTTTAGGCATGCTTCCCATTTTGTCAGATGGGATATTAAAAGGATGTATACTCAAGAGTTTATTGTTAATAAAATTAATAACCTTTATATTTCACTCAGAACATTCTTATGAGACACTGGGCATTGTTCCAGGGATGTGGCAGTAAAGCATAGAGTTTGGTGCTGCTGCCTTGATTTGTGCTAGGTCCCCAGCAGTTTTACTCACTGTTGCTTTTGCACCATCAGTGTTGCTATCCACACAATTAAAAAAGTAAACGACATTTTAGAATTATTATGAAAATACAGTAGGCCTTGCAAACTGCCTGAGGGGTCTTGGAGACCCCAGGGGTCTGTGGATCACATTTTTATAGCTACTGGCATAGATAGCATAATAGTTACCCTTTATTAAGCCCATGGTATATGCCAGACATGGTTATGTGCATTAATTATTTTAATCCCCAGATGTACAGATACATGGTGAGCCTACCACATTCTAGAAAATGTATTGAGCTTCCCTGGTGGTGCAGTGGTTGAGAATCCGCCTGCCAGTGCAGGGGACATGGGTTCGAGCCCTGGTCCGGGAAGATCCCACATGCCGCAGAGCAAATAGGCCTGTGCGACACAACTACTGAGCCTGTGCTCTAGAGCCCGTGTGCCACAACTACTGAGCCTGCACTCTAGAGCCCGTGAGCCACAACTACTGAAGCCCGCTCGCCTAGAGCCCGTGCTCCGCAACAAGAGAAGCCACCGCAATGAGAAGCCCGTGCACCGTAACGAAGAGTAGCCCCCACTCACCGCAACTAGAGAAAACCCACGTGCAGCAACGAAGCCAAAAACAAATAAATTTATTTTTAAAAAAGAAAAGAAAAGAAAATGTATTCTTTTTAACCTTTCTACCCTGATTACGCTTCTCTGATGTTGGCTCGTGGGAGCTAATTAAAATCTGAGGAATTGTCAACAACGTTGCTGCCAGGGGTATAACGCTCCATTTTCTCAGTCCCAGAAGTGTTTAGACCTTTAGAAATTCATGATTCAGTCTACGTTTGCTTGGGGGGTGCTAGGTCTCTAGCATACATCAGGCCACAAAGTATGCTGTGCTTCTCAGGGTTCTTAAGAATGTTTCCTCCCACCCCCCAATTTGCTTTCTTCTCATAGTTATTCTTTCTCTCACTTTCTGGACCTTGGTCTCACCATTTGAGCCCCTGTCCAACAAGAATGGCCTTAAATGTCATGCCTTTGGCTGAATTACATCTGCCCATTGATACACAATGATGAGTTGCTCTTTCTGTCAGGATCTTGGGGCCACATTTTTTTAACTGAGCATTAGCTTGGTCACACACAGATAATTGTTTATCCTGTTGTCTCATATGTACCTTGAAGGCTGGCCTGGATGAAGAACCTGTGGGGCGTTTCCTGCTCCACCCTTTTGGGTTAAAGAGCTATTTCCCAGAAACGGACTCACAGATACAGAGAACAGACTTGTGGATGTCAAGGAGGGTTGGGGGGGAGGGTATGATGGATTGGGGGTTTGGGATTAGCAGATACAAACTATTACATAGAGAATGGATAACAGCAAGATCCTACTGTATAGCACAGGGAACTATACTCAGTGTCCTGTGATAAACCATAATGGAAAATAAAACTTTAAAAAAAGACTGTGTATACATATATATGTGTGTGTGTATACATGTATATATATATGTATAACTGAATCACTTTGCTGTATAGCAGAAATTAATACAACATTATAAATCAACTATATTAAAATAAAATAAAATCTTGCCCTTTCCAAAAAAAAAAAAAAAATAGCTGTTTCCTTTCCCATTTGCCCTCTCATGAGATGTTCTGCTGGCAGTGTTTCATTCTGTAGGCTACAAATGTTGATTTGGATTGATAAATCAGTGGGTGGCTAAAAGCAAGCCCAAATCCTGAATTAATCTGAAAGCCACGTTAAGGGAAAGCTAATATTTGCTTGGTTTCATTATGACTCTGTAAAATTCCCTGTTGGAATGGCCCTTGAGCTGATTAACAACTCTGTTGGTTGCTTTTCAAGTGTGGTGGGGACTGTGGTGATATGTGTTATCTCTGCAAAGAATTTGGTTGTAAGTATTGAGAACTGTAATTCTTTCAGGCCAAATTCAGGCTTAAGAGGGAACTGTACATACAGGACTAGGACTAGATAAAGTTACGTTGCATCCAAGAGTGTCTATGGTTTTGTCCTGCTTTTATTCCTTAGTATGACTATTAGGTAGGAGAAACAGGAACCTTTACATTTGGCTACTGAGGAAACAAGTTCCTGAGAGGAGCCCAGGCTTAGACCATAAACAACTTTTCTCTCTCAGAGAGTACAGATATTATCTAACCTAACAGATATTAATCAGCAATCCCTGCCTAGTGAGATCTCTTAGGAACGTCTTTTAACTGTGCTTCTCTCTGCCTTGGGTATCCTTTTTAAAGTTTTTCAGCTTATGTCTCCTATCTGAACCTAAAACACCCACAGGATTGATAGACACAGCGGTAAATTAAATTAATCCATTACATCTAGATCTCTTCTGCAGCTTTGGTAATGAAGTTCTATTTTTATATCCTTATGATGAGCCATTACTGTATGTAGAGCAGATATCTGCCATATTTAGTGATATGGAGTAGAAAACTAGACTGTTAAAGATGGGGCACAGGCTACCGAGAGCACCCATCTGAGTTTATTCCCAGTCATTTCACTGATAGACTATGTGACCTTCATCATCCCCTGAGCTCTGCCTTTATCACTGGGTCTGAATTAACGATCTTGGTGCCATCCATACCTTGCAGGAGTGTGACAGGCAGAGCTGGACTTGGATGAAATTATAAGAGCAGCATTTCTAACTTCTGTTATGGCATCTTCTGGAAATGTGTATGACATGGAGAGGGGTGAGCAGTGCCTTCCCAGACATTCTGGCAGGGTCCCCTATCACTCTGCCCTCCTGCACAGATTTACCTCTCTCTTTTGGTCATCTTCCCACACCAGTGCCCAACAGCACTTCTCAGGGGCCATTCCGTTCAACCTCTGAAGGTCCCAGTGCTGGTTTGAGTCCCACTTCAGCCGTCTTTCCTTTACTTGTGCAGCCAGTGGTGTTTCTGTGCAACCAGCATGAGCCCTGATAAATTTTGAATTCAGAGTCATACTGGTTTCTCTCTTGATGCTTGTGAAATTAGTCCCTGACATAATGTCAGCTGACTCCTGCCAAAGATCCAGGACTGGGCTTCCCTGGTGGCGCAGTGGTTGAGAGTCCGCCTGCCAATGCAGGGGACGCGGGTTCGTGCCCCGGTCCAGGAGGATCCCACATGCCGTGGAGCGGCTAGGCCTGTGAGCCATGGCTGCTGAGCCTGCATGTCCAGAGCCTGTGCTCCACAACAGGAGAGGCCACAACAGTGAGAGGCCTGCGTACTGAAAAAAAAAAAAAAAAAAGATCCAGGACAACACAGCCAGTTCAGCGGGTGATGGTCAGATGTCCAGTGTTGCAAAGTCTTTGGACCTAATAGAGTGTTCTCAGTCCACTTCTCTCCATCCCCTAATGTATTTTTATGTTTGTGTCATCTCAAATATATTTTAGAGTTCTTGAGTCAATGGCATGGCTTACTCATTTTGTGGTACGTGGTATCTTTAGAACACTTGGAGAATAGTATTTATGGTAGAGAAATTCCAGTGCTTAATAGTGCTTTACTCTAAAGAGGCAGTGACCAATGTCTTCTTAATGTTTTCATCCATCCAGAATCACTCACTCCCCACTCTATCCCATGGTGCTTGCATCCATACCCCCCTGTTAGTGTGTATTACATTATATTATAAAATAAAGATAAAATGTAACTTTTAAGTCAAAATGAAAATGTAAAGAACCAGCTTGTGAGCACCCTGAAGGCAAGAAGGCATCTTATTTCGTCTTCTATGTCCAGCATCATTCAAACGTCATTTAATCCAAATAGAATATTTAGGTTTCTCACTTCAAAGTGGAGATACTCTTTTCTTATAGTACGGCTCACGGTCCTGCCTTTTGGTAATATGTTCTACTTCTCTACCTGCCGTACCCCACCCTTAAAAAAAGAATTTTTTTACCCTGCCCAGCTGATGATGTGTGTTATCACTGAATGACGTGGCGGAAGTATGCAGCTCTCCGGAGCCTTGACAGCCTCAGTACTGGTCCTTCATCTTGCCCTTCTAGCGACGCTGAAGGAGCTCATCTCACAGACCATGATCTGCTGGGCCCAGGAGGACCAGATCCAGGATGCAGAGCTGGTTCGGATGATGTTCAGCCTCCTGCGGAGGCAGTACGACAGCATCGGGGAGCTGCTGCAGGCGCTGCGGAAGACCTACACCATCAGCCAGGTCTCCGTGAGCGACACCATCAGCCTGCTGGCTGCCCTGGGCCAGATTCGTTGCCTGCTCAGTGTCCGGATGGGCAAGGAGGAGGAGCTGCTCATGATCAACGGGCTGGGGTAGGTCATTCCCATCAAGGGCAGGTTCTCCAAGAAGCTTCCGGTGGGAGGGCTTCCCTGGTGGCGCAGTGGTTGAGAGTCCGCCTGCCGATGAAGGGGACACGGGTTCGTGCCCCGGTCCGGGAAGATCCCACATGCCGCAGAGCGGCTGGGCCCGTGAGCCATGGCCGCTGAGCCTGCGCGTCCGGAGCCTGTGCTCCGCAACGGGAGAGGCCACAACAGTGAGAGGCCTGCGTACCGCAAAAAAAAAAAAAAAAAAAACGCTTCCGGTGGGAAAACTGGTTCAACTTGCTACATGGCAGTTCCGGAATCAAATCACATAAAACCTCCGTGTGCCCCCATCCTGACTTCACTCCTCATGGGGATTATGTGCTCATTAAATCAGTCACCTTCGATAACCTGAGAGACCAGACAGTGGGCTACTTGCGATGAAGGGGCACGGCCGGAAGAAGTGGAGAAAAGCGGATATTTAGTTTGAATCTGATAAAAGTATCCCCAGGGAGGCAATGAAAAAATCCAGAGGAAGGGGCAGTGTGTTCAACCCCACAAGAGAGAAACGTTTTGAGCACTTGAGTTTTTGACTGGAGATCTTCTGAGACTTCCCTCTGAAAAAGTACAGCCCAATTCCTCCCTTTTTTCAGGACTAATGAGTCATTTTGTTCAGTTCTTTGAGACACCTTTCCCCATGACAGGAGCTTGTGGCTCTTCCTTAGAGGCCATGTCACCAGAAAGATTGCATTTTCTTTATTTGTTTATTTTTATTTTCATCATTAAATTTTTTATTTTTAAAGGTTACTTTTCATTTACAGTTATTACAAAATATTGGCTAAATTCCCCGTGTTGTACAATACATCCTTGAGCCTGTCTCACACCCAACAGTTTGTACCTCCCACTGCCCCAACCCTATGTTTCCCCTCCCCCCCTCCCCACTAGTAACCACTAATGTGGTTTCTATATCTGTGGGTCTGCTTCTTTTTTGTTGTATTCACTAGTTTGTTATATTTTTTAGATTCTACATATAAGTGATATCATACAGTATTTGTCTTTCTTTGATTTATTTCGCTTAGCATAATGCCCCCCAAGTCCATCCACGTTCCTGCAAATAGCAAATTTTCATTCTCTTTTATGGCTGAGTAGTGTTCCGTTGTATATATATACCACAAGAAAGATCACATTTTAGACATCAAAAAGATTTCCTTTAATTAGGTAGCATAGTTCCCTTTTGCAGATGAGAAAACTGAAGCCCCCAAGGCTCACTGACCAGCCCACAGTTTTACTTGATTAAAATCAAGCACTAGAGCTACAGCCTTCCTGCTGCTGGATGTTCCGTCCTACCACCCTCGAGCCAGCAGAGTAAAGGAGCGTCACTGAGGCCCAGAACAGGGACTCTGAGGACACCTGCTGGGAGTCGGGGGAAGGTGCATTCATTTTTAAACTCATTTCCAAAGAGGAATCTTATAATAGAGATGAAGAGACTTTTATGGAAAGAGAAAAAAGCCACAGAATTAGCCTCTCCCCCAGCCCTTGCAGTAGACACAGCTGCGCTAAAAACTGATTGTGTCTCCTCTTAACAGCTGCAACCCTTGGGGAAATGGCTATGGGCAGAGAGTAACCACCTGCAAGGGATTTTACAGCCCGGTCATAGGCTGCTTGTGTTTTGATTTGCCTGCAGCTTTATTATGTGAATTTATGTTGAATGACTTAAAAATATAATTCCTTTTATGTTTCAGTGTTGATCATTTCATTGATTTTTTAGCACTGCTGTCCAAAAATGTCATTGGTACCTAATACACAATTGCCTTAAGGAAAGGGTACAGCCCTACCATTTGTATAACTCAAGTACATAGAGACATAGATATAAGGACAAGAGAACAGAAAATAGAAGACCCTTAGCACACAGAGGAAGAGAAATCCAATGATTTGAGCTGTCTCAAAACTATTACAAGCAAAAAAAATCAAGGGACAACTGTTTAATGTTATTAGAAGGAAATATTTCAAAGAAAGCGAGCACTTAGTAGAAATAAAGGAGCACAAAATATTCCTTTCAGCTAAAGAAAGGCCCTCCACGTATATTCTCACCAACCTAGTGCCTTCTTAGCACCTTTCCAGCACGTCACATGTACATTACTTCACATGTACATTACTTCACCCCGAGTATGTTTGTGCATTTGTGTGTTTTCGCCCCTGAATTGTCCTAGCATTGAAATGAGCAAGGGCTGACCTCTCTCTCTGATTACCCTAGAGACATAATGAACAACAAGGTGTTTTACCAGCACCCCAACCTCATGCGAGTCCTCGGCATGCACGAGACAGTCATGGAGGTGATGGTGAACGTGCTGGGTGCAGAGAAATCTCAGGTAATGCTCCGAGGAGAATTTAACCAGAACTTGACCCCTGGGCAGGGACACGTGAGGTGACCTCTTCACAGCCACATGGCTGGTGCCTACTGCCTAGTGACTCTTCCCAAGGAGGGGGCGGGGATGAGCACACAGCCAGGAAGGAGCCAAGAGATGGGGTCCAGCCAGTGTAGTTCTTCTTGCTCATTCCACTGGGCTGCTTAGTCTCCTTCCCATCCTCTGCAGCCCTGCTCCTTCTGAGATGGAATGCCTCTGGTTCCACTTAGGAGCCTGGTGTGTTTGGTGCTGTGTCAGGAGAAGGCTGTTCTAAAGGAGAACATGATTTTAATAACGATCCTGGCAGTGTTCCCACTGGAGTATGCATGTTTCCTCTCTGAGCCAAGTTCCTGGTGATGTTGGATTTCCTGGCCAGCTCCCCCATAAGGAGCCTGCTGTCAGGGGGAGCTCCTGTTGCCAAGGGGCAGGGAGTGCTGATAGGGCCCACCTGGGCACGTATCACAATTTGTCTGGGTCCGCTTCAGAGCTAGAGAGCTTCTGAAGGCAGAAGATGGGGTGCGTTTTCAAATATTGGAAATTCCGAAGTGCCTGATCCTAGGAAAGCAGTTCCACCGGTATTGACAGGTGAGGGCTGTGAGGTGAGAACAGGAGCCAAGCTTACCTTCCTCCTCACTTCCTTCCTTCTGGTCTCTTTTGAAAGTGGACTCTCTCCAGAAGATCCCTGAGCAAATGTCTGGATGCCTCAGCAGGCAGGCAGACTGGAGCTTTCAGAACCTCCATCATTCTAAAGGCAGAAATTAAGGGCTTTCTAGGGTCCTGAGCTAACACTGATACCATTTATTGAGCATGATTGATCAGACAGAAGATGTGGCCAAGTCCTGGAGATGCTAATTACTTTGTTAAGCAGAGAAGCCAAGCACTGTAGATGGTAATAGAAGTTGGCATCTCAGTGCCAAATTGTAAGAATCATATTACGAGTACTGTAAGAGCCCATAGGACAGTAGTTATCAAGGACAGAAGTAATTGGGGAAGGCTCACAGTTTGAGACGGTGATGCTTTTGGGACTTCTACAACTGTAGGAGCCCGTCTTTACCCAGAAGACTCAGGTTTGATAATAGTTTTGGGTCTTGTTTGTCTGTGACCACCCATCTCCCTTTCTGTCTACTCCCTTCCTAGTTAGAATGGTCTGATGTAGGGTTGTACAGTTTCTCATGACATGTGAGGACGACTGGGATTCTGGTTTGACATCTATTTTCTTTGAAAGAAAGATACTTCAGGAATTATAATTAGCTCTCAGTATTTTTAGAAGCCTCTTTTAGGTGTGTATTCTCTGTCCCTCCTATGAATCAGTCTTGGAACCATCTGGAAGTAAGGAGAAAATTCATTTTCCAAACTGTTGGCAGCTTGCAAGACTTCACCCTAAGACTCTTTGAAGTCAACCTTTTCGGAAAGGCCTCGTGATAGATTCTTCTCCCTGACACTTTCTACTTCTCCCTGCAGATTGCCTTTCCAAAGATGGTTGCTAGCTGTTGCCGCTTCCTGTGCTATTTCTGTCGAATTAGCCGACAAAATCAGAAGGCCGTGTTTGAGCATCTCAGTTACCTGCTGGAGAATAGCAGTGTTGGCCTAGGTAGGTCACATTATAACGTTTGCTGTTGGCTCAGAGGTTACCCTCCCCCTGCTGACCACTTAGGCAATAAAGGGAAAGAAGTCACGTGCATGCTATGGTATTTTTAAATATAAGAAGGAAACCTGTCTGATCTAAAAACAGGTGAGATGATAATAATACCATGTCTCTGCCCTCCAACCTAAGTAGAGAAGTCGCTGCCAACCAGCGCTGGTGACAGATTTGTGTCAGCATAGTCACAGTTTGACTCCTCTCTCTGGAGACCAGTGGCTCATGGTGTATGAAATGCTGCCTGAGACTGGATGTAGTCTGGAGATACAGCACCTCCCAGCCCATTCAACTGACCAGGGAGCAGTGCTAACGAGACCAAGGTCATGGATCCAATCCCCTCTTGGGCTGCATGCCTGTCCCATCAGCCAACCAGCCAGTGCTTTCATAGCTGCAAGGCAGACGGGCCAGGAGCAACTATGGACAAAGAGTGTAAATCCATCACCACTGCTAGAAAACCAACGCATGCACATGCCTCACTCACTGTTGTGTATGTAAACCAAATGAATTTGTGGAAGACTCAAATACACACATGACGTGCACGTGAAATCTGAAATCTCAGTTTTCCTGTTTATCAAATGCAACCATACACTGACCAACCTTTTTATAAAATGCCACCTGAACTTTTTCTCAGTTCTAGCCTAAGAACCAAACAAAGGAAACGAAAGACAACGTTGGTGACCTGATTTAACTGTAAGAGCTAATGCTGTTTGAGGCTATTTTTAAACTCTAGGTGGTGACCCCAGAAATGGCCAAGTTATGTGAGCTTAGTTGATCAAGTGACATCTGAGACTTCTGAATGATCACCAAATGGGGGCCCAAGAACTTCCATGTTAGAAAAGCACTTGAAAATACATGGTCCCAGCTGATCCTATGAACTGATTTTCTAACTTAAGCTATATTCACAATCAGTAATGAGTGTGGGGAGGAAAGATAGCAAATAGAGTTGTTCTTAAATTGGGTGGGCAGCCCCCCTCGGAGGACAGCGATGTGACCCAGGTTTTGTGTTTGCTGCCCTCTCCTGGCCATTACTGTGCACTGCAACCTCAGCTCAGCGCTAGATGGCCTCTTTCTCCCTTTCTTTCTCCTTCTCTCCTCCTTCCTCAGCCTCCCCATCCATGAGAGGATCCACCCCGCTGGACGTGGCTGCTTCCTCTGTGATGGACAACAATGAGTTAGCGCTGAGCTTAGAGGAACCAGACCTCGAGAAGGTAACTGGCCCTGGGGAGGCACTGTGCTTGCTCCCCACTGCCTACAGCACAGCCAGGCCAAGGAAAAGCAGACGGAAGTCTGGGTCTCCGTCAGAACCTCTTTAGCGTGTGACAGAAATATGGGGGGGCTTCCCTGGTGGCGCAGTGGTTGAGAGTCTGCCTGCCGATGCAGGGGACACGGGTTCGTGCCCCGGTCCGGGAAGATCCCACATGCCGTGGAGCGGCTGGGCCGGTGAGCCGTGGCCACTGAGCCTGTGCGTCCGGAGCCTGTGCTCCGCAACGGGAGAGGCCACAACCGTGAGAGGCCCGCGTACCGCAAAAAAAATATATATATGGGGGGATGTGAGTCACTGGCAGCTGTGTGATAATTAGGACCAAGCATCTCCTGTGGTCTGGGCTCACCAACTCCACAGACATGGACATGTGGACATGTGTGTTCTTTGTGTGTGAAGGCCCAGCCTCACTGGTCTGCATGGGCCCACCAGAGACCTGTGGTTCCTAATAAAGTTCTGTGTCATCGAATTTACATGTTTATACACTAAAGAAAGCGACATGGCAGAAAACGGTATAATTACTATAAAGGTAAAGAGGGCCCACACATGTCCTCTCCGTGGACAGAGGAGACGAAACTGAGCTACCCCACGTCGTCGGGACTGTGAAGTGCACTCCTGGTGGGGGTCAGGCCGCCTCTCCTCCATCATTTCCCTGTCCCGTCTTGGGACTGTTTCCTTGACTAGACAGCTGACAGCTGAGATTGGCAGTGAACTTCCCGAGTGCGGAGAGGAGCAATCTAGTAGGGGGACAAGGAGAAGATCGTCCACTGCGTGGTGGGTTTGGGAGCACCTAGGAGTGGGCCCCTGACCCTGACAAGGGGATTAGAAAGGGCCCTCAGCAAAGAGATGACCCCCAGCGTGGGCAGAAGCTACTCGGTCACATGGCGGGGAAGCGCATGCCAGGCATGTCTGAAGTTCAGAGAGGAGAGCGTGGCGTGCTTGAACTTCGGAAAGCCGGGTGTGACCAGAGCACAGAGTGCTTGGGGGGAGCGGTGAGGAGGGCGAGCAGAAAGGAATGGGCCTTATGCTGCCACTGCTGCTAATAACAGAAGTCCACGCTCCTCCGGAATCACTGTGTGCCATGCCCCACTCGGAATGAACTCACATGACCCTCAGGACAAGCCTTTTTATTGTTGCCCTAGTTATAGGAGAGGAAACTGAGGCATAGAGAGATTAGGGAACATCCTCAGTGTCGTGGGGTTTGTAAGTGTCAGAGCCAGGGGTCAAAAGCACTGGGCTCCAGAGGCTGTGCTCTTACCTATGATATTATGGGACCTCCCTGTAGAGCCTGGAGCCACGGAAACCACTGGAGGGCTTCAAGCAGAGGAGCAACACAACGCCGTTTATATGTTAGAAAATACTTCCTGGTTTCAATAAGAAGAACTGACTGGAACAGAAACAAGACAACCCCCCCGCCCCCATACACACAGGGACTCAGGAGCTGTGCACCCAGCAGCATGATATGTGATAGCTGTTCTATAAATGCCCTGGGTATTCCTGGTCTCTGTCTCTGGTGGGACAGACTTCAGTCAAGCTCAGCTCTTCATACATTTAGACAGCAATAAATATCCCAGTTTTTGCTTGGGTGATGTGATGATAACTGACACCTGTATTTAAAAGCAGTTAACGGTTCTCTTTTGACAAGACAGTGCCACAAGGCTCAGTGCCCAGCATCCCACCGTCAGCCTCGTTCACCTGTTCAGTTGATACTGCTCGGCAAGGACCACAAGCCTCCCTCAGAAGATGCAAGATATGTTGAGTGGAGGCCAGGAGGCGGGGAGAGGGGAGAAAGGGGACCCAGGGAAATCTGTAGAGGAGGATGATGGGATCGCTGCCTCCTTTTCAGGTGGTTCTTGTGGCTCAGCACAGTGCGCAAACTTTACTCAGACCAGTGTCAGGAAATGCCCCAAGTGTGGTCCCTGGGGGAGAGGCAAAGGACCAGTAAATGCTGCCATTCCAGTCCACCCTTCTATGTATCACAACAGGAATCAGGCCTGAGATTGAACAGCAACCACACATACACACACACATGCACACACACGAGCACTTATTTTTGTGGCCGGTGAAATGCCCTGCACCTGTAACCCTGAAAACTCTGCCTAATTCCTGCTTTTATTAATGCTTTTCTGGACTTTATTTATTTATTTATGGCTGCATCGGGGCTTCGTTGCTGTGCACGGGCTTTCTCTAGTTGCGGCGAGCGGGGGCTACTCTTCGTAGCAGTGCACGGGCTTCTCGATGTGGTGGCTTCTCTTGTTGTGGAGCACAGGCACTAGGGCGCACAGGCTTCAGTAGTTGTGGCACGTGAGCTCAGTAGTTGTGGCTCACAGGCTCTAGAGTGCAGGCTCGGTAGTTGTGGCGCACAGGCTCAGTAGTTGTAGCTCACGGGCTCTAGAGTGCAGGCTCAGTAGTTGTGGCACACGGGCTTAGTTGCTCCACGGCATGTGGGATCTTCCTGGACCAGGGTTCGAACCCATGTCCCCTGCATTGGCAGGCGGATTCTTAACCACTGTGCCACCAGGGAAGCCCTTTTCCAGACATTTTTAAGACCAAACAAAATCTAAACTCCAAGCATAATAATATCCTTGCTCCTTTAAGTAGGAAAAAGTGCGATGATAGTTTCTTAACTGAGTTTTGACTTAGATCCCTCATTCTTTCAAAATGACTTAGAGTATTTGCTGTCAGCAAATACAAGAGTCATTTGACGAATGTTTATTAAGCCCCTACTCTGTGCTAGGCCCTGGGGACTAAAAAAGGAAAACACCATTCCTGACTTGGAGGGTTAGCAGCACGATGAATTCCCCTCTTCTCCCCACGTACATAAAATATCAGAAGCTAAATTAGAATGACAACTGCATTTCAAGCACAGGAGGTCTATTTGCTAAGCTTTTAGCCCGGCACCTTCTGAAAAGTAGGGAGATTCTAAAATATTCTACCAGATCGCAAAGCTGAGATCTTCTGCTAAGTGTCTGGTAACCTGGAAGTGAAGAGGACACACTACCCATCCTAGTCCTTAAGGGGCCATGACCTCTTTGCTAGCCATCCCACATTGAACGTCTCAGCTCCTGACTTGGGACAGCTGTTGTTGAGCCAGAACTTACCTAGAGACCCCTGATTAGTTGAAGGCCCACCCAGTCAACCAGTGACTGAACATTTTGGTCTTGAAATAGCATGGCCAAATGAATATGTCCAGCCTGCATCCACTGTTGCCTCCCCAGAGACACCCTACTCAGGCCTACTTTTAAATGGCAGATCCCTCTTGCCAGAACTGGAAAATCCATGGAACTGGATAGCACATGGAGTGTTCCTACATAGCAGTGATCATCAGTCTCGTCAATTGCTTGGAAACAAAAATGAATAAAAGGGGGCTTCCCTGGTGGTGCAGTGGTTGAGAGTCCACCTGCCAATGCAGGGGACACGGGTTTGTGCCCCGGTCCGGGAAGATCCCACATGCCGCGGAGCGGCTGGGCCCGTGAGCCATGGCCGCTGAGCCTGTGCATCCGGAGCCTGTGCTCCGCAATGGGAGAGGCCACAGCAGTGAGAGGCCCGCATACCGCAAAAAAAAAAAAAAAAGAATAAAAGGTTCCAATTTCAAATCTACTGAATTATTTACCTGGAAAGTCCTGGGCTCTCTCTAGCTTCTAGGGAAATGAAAGCCCTTCAGTTCCCAGAATTTTGCCTGCCTTATAGCTATGTAAAAAACTTACATTAAAAAAAAAACCTGGGCACTTACTTTTGTATTGTTCTTGGCAGGTGGTGACCTACTTGGCAGGCTGTGGCCTACAGAGCTGCCCCATGCTTCTGGCCAAAGGCTACCCTGATGTCGGCTGGAACCCCATTGAAGGGGAGCGCTACCTGTCCTTCCTGAGGTTTGCCGTCTTCGTGAACAGTGAGTCTCAGTTTTTCAGACCTAGGATGGCATAATTGTGGCGGAATCTAGGAAAAGGAAATCCTTTGCACTGCTTCCTCTCCATAAATATGATAGATTCTATAGGTAGGTGGCAGCTGGAAGAAAAATCTCAGGGAGAATCAGGCTAGACAAGAATCAAGAGTAGAATCCAATGGACAGTCCTGAGCTCTAGTGCCAGAGCCTGCAAGGAGCTCACTGCATGGGCTTGGGCTTGTCATCTCTCTGTACCTCTTCTCCTAAAAGAGGTACAGAGAGATGACCTCACCTGTTTCACAGAATTAAATGCAAGTGTGCCTCCAGATCCTTAGACTATTAGTTGGTTGGATGGATGGATGGATTGATGGATGGGAGGAAGGATGGATGGATGGATGGATGGATGGATGGATGCTTGGATGCTTGGATGGATGGTTGGATGGGTGGATGGGTGGATGGATGAATGGAAGGAAAGAAGGAAGGAAGGAAGGAAGGATGGATGGATGGATGGATGGATAGATGGATGGGAGGAAGGATGGATGGATGGATGGATGGATGGATGGATGGATGGATGGATGGATGCTTGGATGGATGGTTGGATGGGTGGATGGGTGGATGGATGAACGGGAGGAAAGAAGGAAGGAAGGAAGGAAGGATGGATGGATGGATGGATGGATGAATAAAAATCAGGAATAACTGATCGCTGTTAAAGGTAACTAAACTCCCAGGAGAAAAAAATTGCTATAGAAGCCCTAAATGTTATTCTTCTTAATATTGATACAAGTCACATCTCATTTATAGTGAATTCCAAGTTGACACAAATTCTGTATTTTCACTAGTTTAATGTGCTGAATATTGTGTAAAATAAGTAAACTACTTTCTTAAAACTGTACCTTGTCTCCCTAGATTCTGCTAAAATACTAATTCACTTATATTTACATTATAGTTATAATAGTTCTCCATTTTCCCAGTTTGGAGTTTCAGGCCAACAAATCCAGCTGGGCTGGTTAAGTGATCACAAAGAGGGATTGCACCTAATAAACAATCGTGCCGATTTTTCTAACTAGGAGAATTCACCTAAAAATATATTGGCGTGACGTGATCATTATATTCCCATGTGCTCTTCTTGTCTTCCTTCCCCTCCCCACCCCCCTGCTTATTTTCCTACCCCATAATGCACTCTATTCTTAGTATTTGAATGGTTTCCATTGTCCCGGTTTTTCCCCTTTCCTGACTTGGTGACAGAGCTTGAGATGTCTACCTTTTGTTCCCCTGGGACTCACCCAGCCAAGTTTTTAGGAACTTGGGCCTTCTGCTTCTCTCTGCGTGTTCTTCACTGTCCCTCCTATCTGTTCATCATCAGCATTGCTAAACTCCATTTTCTTCCTCTGAGGCCAGTTTCAGAGCATCCTCTAATAGTCTGTCTTACTTCTAATCCAAATGATTGCATGTCCAGAATTAATGCAGAGTTACTGTGGTAATAAAGAGAAATTTTTTGTTAAATAGATTTTAAGGATTCATAAATGTCACCAAATTATGTAAATAGACTGTATGACACAAACCAGATACAGGCGGGACCCATTTATTCATGTTGGCCACCTTCACAGTCAAGATCAAGTGCAGGCTTCCCTGGTGGCGCAGTGGTTGAGAGTCCGCCTGCCGATGCAGGGGACACGGGTTCGTGCCCCGGTCCAGGAAGATCCCACATGCCGCGGAGCGGCTGGGCCCTTGAGCCATGGCCGCTGAGCCTGCGCGTCCGGAGCCTGTGCTCCGCAGCGGGAGAGGCCACAGCAGTGAGAGGCCCACGTACCGCAAAAAAAAAAAAAAAAAAGATCAAGTGCTTTATGAGTCAATTAGTGGGACTATCCACATGGGTTATGAAGGTAGAGGAGTCCACTGGCTATGGTCTTACCAGGATGGCCAAATTCCAAAACTTCCTTATGCTTATTAGGTACTACCATGTTCAACGAAACTCTAAACCAAACGCATTTGGTCCACCCTCTTTGCTTTCAGATTGTTTTATGTCTTTTTTAATATATTCTCTACAGTACGATTTCATAACGCAATACATTCTAGCAAATCTATTAGACCATCAGTAGGAAGATATGTGCACTTTAATGTTTATTGTGTCTCTATTATATAAAGGCCACATTTGGTCCTGGCAAAGGATGTTGGCTTTTGCATTGAAAGAATTAACAGTCTAGTAAGTGGAACAGGCATGGAGAGAGGTCACTATAATAAGAAGTGGAGTAAGGTAGGGACAGAGTGATAGAGGATTTCACGAGGGGAAGCTCACATCCTGTTGAGATCAGAAAAAGCCTCCTGGGGGAGGTGATATTAGAGATGAGCTTTGAAGGGTCAGACTTCCAGATGCAGAGATGCAGAAGAGGTGATCCAGGTAGGGAGAAGCTTGAACAGTGGCCTGAGAGCGAAAGCACACATGCTCAGGAAACACAGTGATTGGCTGATCTAGAGGATAGATACATGGTTGACAGTGGTAAGAGACGAGGTTTAAGAGGTAGGTAGGCAGCTATACTAGGGAGAATCTAAATGCCAAGCTGAAGAGTTTTGTCTTGATTCAGTGTGCAGAGAACTGGGAAAGAAGAGAGATTGATGGCAACCAATGGGAACTTCTGTGCCCAGGTTAGGATAATGAGTTTCTGAATTATAGTGGTGGTGATGGGAATGGGATGGAGGAGATCAGCTGGAAAGAAATTACAGAGACAGAATGTATAGGACTCACTGGTGGCGATGACTCTGGTGGCTGGGCCCTGGGTATTTTGGGAGAAAAGGAACAGAAGTCACTTTGAAGCTTAGAGATTGTGTGTGTGTGTGTGTGTGTGTTGGGTCTTCATTGCTGCACGCAGGCTTTCTCTAGTTGCGGCGAGTGGGGGCTACTCCTCTTTGCGGTACACGGGCTTCTCATTGCGGTGGATTCTCTTGCTGCGGAGCATGGGCTCTGGAGTGCACGGGCTTCAGTAGTTGTGGCACACGGGCTCAGTAGTTGTGGCTCATGGGCTCTAGAGCACAGGCTCAGTTGTGGTACACGGGCTTAGTTGCTCCATGGCATGTGGGATCTTCCCGGACCAGGGATTGAACCCGTGTCCCTTGTCCCCTGCATTGGCAGGTGGATTCTTAACCACTGCGCCCCCAGGGAAGTCCTGAAGCTTAGAGATTTAAGGGTAGGGAGAAAAGAAATAACGATGGTCAAAAGGAGAAAATGGTTTGAGATGGAGGGTAATGAGCTTGTGTGATTCAGGTGATGATTTGCGAACCCCAAATGGAGATGCCCCTAATTGGGGTAATAGGATAGAGATCAATCAGGCAACAGTTTGGGACCGAGTAGACTTGCAGGTCATCTGCAGTTGAAATGGTAGGAGTGGACTGTCACAGGGGAGAGCATGAAAGAGAGAGGGATGGCAAGTATGGAAAAAGAAAAAATTAGAATCTTGTTGAGCACCTAGAGGAGATAGAGTGGCTCAGTCACAGCAGAATGACATGGAAGAGTTTGGGCTGGAGGATGGAGTATCTTTGGTTCAGATATGGCTCCATCACTAGCTCTGTGAATTTAGGCAAGTTACTAAAACTTTCCTAGCCTCGGGGGTTTTTTGTATATAAAACAGAGATAATAATTGCATATATCTCACAGAGTTGTTGTGAGGCTTAAATGAAGTAATCCATGGAAAACTCAGATTAGCACACTGCCAGAAATGTAGTAAGCCTGCAGTTGTGTTAGTTGGCATTGTTATTGTGATCCTTACAAGAGTATTAGGGCATTTGAAATGGGAAGACTCTCATAAACAGATTCCTTGGGATCTCAAAGCTCTTTGTCTTTACATCTTTATTTCAAAGTCTTTATATCTAAGAGGTGATTACAAAGGACTTCCCAGCCACTTTTGTGGCCTCTGCTCAGCAGCGAAAGATGAAGGTGTTATGGGTGATCATGATAGATAACGGGGGTGGTTATGGTGGGTGATGGTGATGGTGGGGGGTGGGTTGGTGGTAGGTGGTGATGGTGGATGAGTCATAGTGAGGGTAGTGGGTAGTGATTGGTGATGACAATGATGATGGGATATGATGGTTGAGTGGTAGCCATCTTGGGTTTTGCGAGGTGATCAAGGTGAGCAGTGGTTAGTGATGATAAGTGTGGTGATAATGTTTGTGGTAGTGGTGAGTGTTGGTAGGGGTGGTCATAGTGGGTGATGGTAGTGGTGGTGGTATGTGATGGCTGGGTGGCAGACGGTCATAGTGGGTTGTGGGGGTGACTGTGGTAGGTGGTAGTGCGTGGTGAGGATGGTGGCAGTGGTAATAACAGCTAGCAGTTAGCATTTTCATGTGCCAGGCATGGTTCAAAGCACTTTTATATGTATTAACTTATTCATTTGATGCAACAATCCAATGAGTTAGATACAGTTATCTTTATCATTTTATGGATAAACACCCCTATGCTGAGAGAGATTAAGTACCTTTCCCAGAATCACACAGCTAGTAAGACTTTTCCTAAGATTTGAACCAGAGCAGTTTGGCTCCAGAGGCCAAACTGTACTCAAACCATTATGTAGTATTGCCTTGATAACACTTTCTCCCTAATGAACAAGGAGAAATAGCATTTCCTCCTTTGAGCTGATCAATAATTGTGGAATTATTTAATTTCTGTTTGGTGCTAATGTTTAAAAAAAAATTTTTTTGAAGACAAATCAAAAGCTCTTGCTAAGAGGGAGGGGATATGGCAATATATGTATACATATAGTTGATTCACTTTGTTATACAGCAGAAACTAACACAACATTGTAAAGCAATTTTACTCCAATAAAGATGTTTAAAAAAAGTAAAAAATAAAAAAAGCTCTTGCTATATCAAAATAATAGAATTAGAAAATTCTTTCTAACATTATTTTACTAGTTTCTATTAAAGTTGGTGTTAAATCTTCTTAAAGAAGATTTGTCTTCAAAAGCACTTCTTAAAGCATATCATTTTCTCCACTTTATTTTTATTAGCTTGCTGGGAAGCCTTGGGTTGTGTTTAACGCTAGGAGTACTGAAGCTGACAAGTTTCTATTAACCCAGGAGTTGCAAACTTTATAGCCAGTGTACACACAGATGTGTCTGGGTGTCTGATTAATCCCTTCCTAATGTAGTGCCTAGTAGGAAAAGATTCCTTACAAATCCGCAAAAAGAAAGAAAAAGTAATTCTGTGCCTCGTTAGAGTCCTTGGAGTATTTTAGTGATATCTTCCTCAGGCTACAGGCTTATCTGTGAGGAACACAGTATGTCCTAGCTTGGCTGAATCTGTTTCCCTAGGCAGCTTGATCATCAGTGGTCATAAGCTGGGCATCCATCATATGACATGTGAAGAGTACATGAGGGGTTATGAGAAGTGACAGGAGACATGCTCTAGAAGTTCTGCCCTGAAGTCACTTACAAATCAAAGCAGCAAACAGAGCAAACCCAAGTAAAATTATCAGCAATGTACATACATACTAAAAACTCAACTACACCTACCTACACAGTGAGACATGTGACTGTTGGCAGGCCAAAAATGGTGGTGCTTATTGGAATCTGGTGAAGTGAATATAGGAATGCCTGGGGAAGAAGGCAAATGTTGAATAACATCTTGAAGAAAGAAATGGACATAGTTTAACAGAGTAGTTGGGGGAGAGCATACTGGGGAGCGTTGAGCTGGGAGCCATAAAACTTTTAGGAAGTGTCATTTATGTCTCAATAACAATGGAAGAAAAGTCTTTTAGGATCAAGAGTACAAAGTAGCATGTTACCTTTGAAGGGCATAGTAGGAATGAATGCTTAAAAGAATCAGCTGGTTCGTATATTCATGTTTTTAGAGTTAGAAAAAGATGTAACAACAATTCTTCAGTGTGATTGGCACTGATGACCGGGGATGGTTAGGATTAAAATGTCTAAGATGTTCTCAAATTTATAATCCTAGGAAATGGACAGCCTTGGTTCCTGCAAACAAAGGCTGATAATTGGTCTGATAATGCAGTGATGGAGAGTCACCCTCAGCGTTCCATCTGATCATTTCAAGCCTCTACATGCTGTTAACAAGAGGCTTGAGCATACAGGGTTAGATAATTCAGACATGAACCCTGTTCTTATTAAATATACAGTCTAGTGAGAAAAGTAGAAACAGATACAAACAATTCATTCATTATACTTGTGTGCAGTGCTTTAAGGAAGAGGATAGGGTATTTGAGAGGACTAGATCCTCTGGGGCTTCCAAGCTTAAGCTGGTTCTGAAGGATGAAGTGGAGTTACCTAGATCAATCAAGGTTTTATGTCAAAGGAATGAGAAAGGCAAAGTTCCAGGCAAAGAAACTTAAAACAGGGATTGTGCTTAGAATAGAGAGAGTAAGAAAAGCGATGGGCGGAAGGTAAAATCATTTCATCCTTACTAATCATCTCTGTGGTGAGAATGACCGCTTCTGGTTAAAATGGGGAGAATCATTCCATTTCCATCCAACTTCTTAGGAACATTGAAAAGAAGGTCATAATGCAAAGGCAGTGTTGAGATCCTTTGAAGAAAGGCTCTGTGAACATACACACTGCTATTAAGCTTACTATTCATTTGGAACTCCAGCAAAAACATTGCTGTAAGCCCCTAGGCAAAACTAGCTTACCTCAGATCTCTCTCTCCCTTGAAAAATGCCCTCAAGGTCAGTATTCAGCTTCCCCACTGTGGATTTGGTTGGCAGTCCAACTTCCTGAACTACAGGTAATTAGAAAGAGAATGTTCTCTCTCTTCTAATCAGGCCATCCTCTCTACCTTGTGAAGCCTTGAGAAATTCTTTTCCTTGGTCCCCTCTCCAATTAGCATCAATGGTTGCACTTCAGTTCCTTCCTGTTGCAGGGTGCCCTCTGCATCCCCCACGATGACCACAATTCAGTGATCAAGCGACGGCTTCCTGGGTCCATTGTAGCTCCAACCTAATTAGCTTAGATTTGAAGACCTGAAATTCAGATAAAATAAGGCTAATTTGGCAAATGAATTTCAATAGCAAACTCAATATAGAACTCATAGCCTAATTTTTCAAATTCTTTTGGACATTGTGGTCCACATTCCGTCAAATTCCATGATGCTGATCGCTTTGGAAAGAGCTAAGTTAATTTCAGTGTGCTGGTAAAGACAAGGGCTGACCCACAAGTGTTTCCATTCTGAGAAATGAAAGAATCAGAGCACAGTGTTTAAATAAGCTTGACTAACAGGGTTGGGTTTTTCCTCCATTTTTTGACACTTACAATTTCAAAGTTCTAGCTTCATTATTCTTGTAATAGAAAATGACAACTAAGGGTGTGCTACCTGATAAGTTTTGGGGGCGAACAACATTTGAAAGTAGCCAACTGTGAGTTATGTCTGTAACTAAGAATATTTGCTTTCAAATATGCTGATTATCATGGTGCTTTTCTTTAAGTATCCCTCTGTGATTAAACTGTATCATGTATAAATGCTAGGTTCACCTCATAGGAAAATATGTCCTTAAGATTTAGCATCACTTCTTTATCTGAGCTCTTCTATAAACTGTACAATATCACTCAACATTGTCCTTGGGTTCCTTTCCTTCCCTGATTCATTCCACCATACCATTACTGTGATTATTTTACCTTTTTAGCATCTCCTGAGAATTTTCTTCACATGGATTCCGGTTTAATTAAAAACAAGTTCTTTTTTGATGTTATATTAGATGAAACCCAAAGAAAAGCTTCTTTATAAAAATTTCAGTCTCTTCTTGAAGGATTGAGCTATAAAATAGTGAATGCATGCTGATGGGCTGTATAAATTCAGTTTAATGAAATATTCTGAATCTAGTTACACAGTTCTAAAACTTACAGAGGTATATACTTACAATCCTGAATTTTACCTGTGGTGTAGAAGGTCAAGTGATAAAAGAGGATGTCAGCAGGCCAAGCTCTTGACCAGGACTACAGGTAGACTCTCCAGGGCTGTGAGACACAGCAGTGTGTTCACTTGTGAGTTTGTGTGGGCACAAGTTAGTTTCAAATATTTGAACAGCAAGCTCAGCCCTTCTGATGCTGTGGACATGGTGGAAGAAATCTCTGCATATAGGTTAAACTAATAGACTCACTCTAAAACTAGAAGAAGCACAAGCATCTCAACAGGGCAAACGAGACCCAGTGAGACTGTGCAGTGTACATACTCACACAGGGATTTGCTAAAAATCTGGAAGAGAAGCCACATTTTATGGGTTCCCATTCGAATGCTCTACTCTAAGTTGATTCATAAAATTTTTCATCAAACAGAACTTAAACTCCTGTGATAGTTTTAAAATATATCTATAAATTCTTCCATGCTCCTTCTTCCAAAAGATGGAGGCTGCTTCTTCTCCCTTTGAGTGTGAGCTGGACTCAGTGAATCACTTCTCATGAATAGGATATGGCAGAAGTGACAGTATGTGACAAAGTTGTAAAAGGTATTGCAGCTTCTGCCTTACTCTCTCCTCTCTCTTGGATCCTTTGCTCTGTGGGAAGCCAGCTGGCATGTCATGAGAACACTCAAGGAGCCCTATGGAGAGGTCACATGGTGAGGAACTGAGGCCTCCTGCCAACAGCCATGTGAGTGAGCGTGGAAGCTGATACTCCACGTCCAGTCAAGCCTTCAGAAGACTGCAGCACTGGCTGACATTTTTACTGCAACCTCATGGGAGATCCCAAGCCAGGACCACCTCACTTGGTCACTCCCAAATTCCTGACTACAGAAACTGTGAAATAATAGTTACTGCCTTAACCTGCTAAGATTGGAGGAAATTTTTAAAGCAAGAATAAATAATTAATATTACAACAGCATATCAAGATGCTATCTATTATAGAGCTCAATCCTCTAATAATATCTAATTCTTTTATTTAAAAGTTTTTCTTTAGGCTTCATCCAATATACAACATCAAAAAGTCTTGTCTATGAGGCTTCTTATTAGCCCAGGGATAAGTTCTTAGACACAAATTAAGTTGTCGTCTGAGACACTGAGACAGAAAGTGTGTTTCATGAAATTGTTTGAACAAGCTGTAAAACTACTTTTGATTATAAATATTGGCTCTGAGAAGCATTGGCTATCCCTCTCTACATGTGATAGTTCACTGCTTAATTACTTCTTTGGGAAATGATACCCTGTCTTAGTTGTCTACGGTTCTTCCAAAGAAAAATACCAGCAAAATACAATTGTCCAACCTTTAGCTCCCCACAGAGCTAGTCTGAGAGTAACCAAGATAACTTTACCAAGTAGATTCTCACCTGGATAAATGATTTCAGAAATGCCCTGAGGTTCATCCCCACAGACCTGGTTGTTCTAGGGTATGTATTAGACTCTGAGAGAAGACAGCTCAGGAGCTAGCATGTCACTTCTCCAGATGTTAATTGAGGCACACCTGCTTGAGTTACCATCTTACCTCCTCTCAAGGAAGGAAGGAAATACCTATTAAGCACCCCTCAGGGAGTTAATAAAGAGGTAAAGTCACTTGTGAATTAATCAGTAATCCATGGCAGACTCAGTAGTGTATTTCTTGCCCTCTGAGGACCTAAATATAGTGAAATAATGTGAATAGCACAAAATCCTGAACTGAGAAGTAAGACTGTTCTATATCAATTAATCGTAATACTTCAAATAAATAGAGTCTGATGTAATTTATCAAAGCTCCCCTTTCTCTGCATCAGTATTACTTCCTAATCTTAAGAGTATGTGACAAGATCAATCAAATACTGTTCTCCCAGCCTCGTCAATTAGAAATCAAATCTGGGGGAATTCCCTTGCAGTCCAGTGGTTAGGACTCTGCACGGTCACTGCTGAGGACATGGGTTCAATCCCTGGTCTGGGAACGAAGATCCCACAAGCCACCTGGCGTGGCCAAAAAGAAATCAATTCTGGGGTTGTTCTCTCCAATGAGATGGTGATAATGCTTCTTTCCCTTAGGTGAAAGTGTGGAAGAAAACGCTAGCGTCGTGGTCAAGCTGCTCATCAGACGCCCCGAGTGCTTCGGCCCGGCCCTGCGAGGTGAAGGAGGAAATGGTCTATTGGCGGCCATGCAAGGCGCCATTAAGATCTCTGAGAACCCAGCCCTCGACCTCCCCTCGCAGGGGTACAAGAGAGAAGTGTAAGTGAATGAATTGCCTTCTCACCCCAGTATGGTTGGTGAGCTCTGAAATATTCTCAGTACACGCGTGATAAAGCAAACGTCCATAACCTCCCCCTGGTAGAGAAAGCACAGGCTCTTTGCAGCTGTGGCTCAAACAGTTTAGATCACTTTGTCAAGCTTGTTGTTATCTTGACTCCCAGGAAGCCTAGTGGTCAGTATCATCTTCATCCCTTTCCATTTCTCCTACTCCACTCAGGCCAATTGGCAAATGGAGGAGTCAGCAAGCTCTTTCAGCCCTCACTACACCTCCCTGTGGCATCCCCATGGGAGGAAGCTGTATCCAGGCTAAGAGGCCTGGACCAACAGGGTTCCAGTCACTGTCTAACCCCAGCCCGTTCCCTTCAGTATTTTGAACCTTGGTGTCCCATCTCATACCTCACTTTTAAGAGGGAGTACCCTCCACTCCCTCTTCTGAAAGTGTTCGATTTGATTCCTTAGGTAAAAAGAAAGCTGCAGAATGTGAAAAATCACAGCACTAAAAATCTTGGTATTTAGGGCTTCCCTGGTGGCACAGTGGTTGAGGGTCCGCCTGCCAGTGCAGGGGACGTGGGTTCGTGCCCCGGTCCGGGAAGATCCCACATGCCGCGGAGCGGCTGGGCCCGTGAGCCATGGCCGCTGAGCCTGCGCGTCCAGAGCCTGTGCTCCGCAACGGGAGAGGCCACAACAGTGAGAGGCCCGCGTACCGCAAAAAAAAAAAAAAAATCTTGGTATTTAATGGTTAAAGACATAGTACGTTATCAGATTGCCTTGTGACCTAACTTTCATTATATCTTGTGAACATTTCCCTTTTATTGCAGCCTCTAGATTAGATCCCAGAATCTAGAGATGGGATATAACTCAGCAGAGGTAACTTTGCAGCCAGTGGCTCCTTTTTTTGGTGGTGGGGGGTGGTTATTAGTTCTGATAGGTGATCTGGTAGAGTTAGATAGAATCCCGAACATAAACTGTCCTAAATTTCTCATGTAAAATGAGAAAAACTGAGGCCCAGAGTCAAATAGCTTGTTAGCAACAGGGCCAGGACCTGGACTTGACCCTTCTAACTTCTTGCCCAATGTGCTTTCCATGTCTATTAAGGAAGGAAAAGGGAAGGAATGGTTGGTAGGAGCTTTGGGGGTCACAGTGCAGCTCCATGAGTATGTGTGGTCTGCATGATCCATTCATGTCAGTAAAGTTCATGGAACCCTAGGAATGTCATGAACAAATAGTTGGGTCCCTTGAGCTTGGTGAGTTAAACCATCTCATTGACAACTAGGGGGAGAGAAGGAGCCCAATGGAAAGGACGTGTGATGCCCAGGGTGAGCAGAGAAAGTGTTTCTATATCGTGTCTAAAACATGGCCCCACCTGCCAGGCTGCCTACACCTCCTTGTGTTGGTTCTCTCTCAGCAGCACGGAGGACCATGAAGATGAAGAAGAGGTTGTGCACATGGGCAATGCAATTATGTCATTTTATTCAGCTCTTATAGATCTGCTGGGCCGCTGTGCTCCTGAAATGCACGTAAGTGATGAGTTCCCAGAGAGCAGATTTGAGGGGCTTGAACCAGGAACACTGTAGATTTCATGAATGTCATTTCTTCTTCCGACTCTGACATTTGTGAAGGTGCCTTCCTCTCTGTTCCTTTTAGCCAATATCAAAAGTAGTTTCCATCTCTCGTACCTGATTCTACAGTTTTCTAAGGAATGACTCCTGGGAAGATCTCTGCGTTGTGTGATTTCTCTGTGACACTAATAGGGCATATCTGATACATATTTTGTTTCAAAAGCCTCCCAAAACTATGTTTTCCTATGCCTCAACTTGGTCACAATAGGACCAACTTGATTTCTTGTGTCTATCAGGACACTCCACATGGAAAATACTTTCTTGACAACCATGGTGTCAAGCATCAGGAAGGTAGTCATGGTTCATATTTGCTTATTTCCCAGAGGTAAGCTTTACAGACATACTAAAAAAAATTGTTTCTATTTTTATGGGATGTCTTCTCAGATGTCCAGTTTTGAACTAAAACGTTACGTTTTCACCTTCCTTTTTTCATCTCTGCTGAGGGTGGAGAAAGAGATTGGCCTTATTTCTCATAAAGACTCATATCATAAGTGAGAGAGGAAATAATTACTTCTTGTAGGAAAACAGAAAAGATAGCTTTTTATATTTAAAAAAATACTTGATTAACTCTTTAAAAGAACTGTTTGATTTGCTCATTCAGGGCTCAGGCGCCTGCCTCTCTCTGCAGTGCTCACTGCCTTTGGATTATGTCAGAGCGTCTCCTGAAAATACTTGTAATGCAGATTGGGATGACATAAACAGTGGTCTCTAGTATTGATGAGGTTATATATTTGGTCACTGCCAAGATAACAGTGGATATGTTGTATTTGTTTAATGCTAATGAAAGACAGAATCAGTTAAAGTAGAGGCTTTCAAACTTTCTTTCTGACCAAAAAAAAAAAATTTGTTTTGATCATAGTAAGAAATAAAATTTACATTGCAACCTAGTATACATATATTCCAGAAACAAAGTTTATCCTTACTATGGATAATGCACTCTAATATTTTCTATTCTATACTAATTTATTTCATGCTTTTTAATGCTGGTGACAATCCACTACATGATGTTACAGCCCACTAATTGGTCATGACTACAGTTTGAAAGACATTGCATTAAAGCATTCACTCTTATCTTTCTTCCAGTATGTCATGGTCTTATCTAATAAATGATGTAGCCTGTTTGCAAATCCATCTAAAGTGTTTAGGGAAACTATTCCAGTATGGAAGAATCTAGGATAAAAGTACTGTGGAGGGGAGAAAGTCTAAATCTTCAAAGTGAGGCTGATCAGAATTCTTAACTTAGTATTCTAGCTCCTACTGTGGAACTTGTACCTTACCCACATAGGCCCATCTTGCCATTTCTGTGCCCTTAAACAAATAAAGGAAACTTGAAAGGGGGCTAGGGAAATACTAGGGTGTCCTACAGTCTTGGGGCATGGTGTCATTTCCCCAGATCACCTATAATCACATCAAAAAGCAGGTTACACCGTTTGCCTAGTCTCGGGAAGACAGGCAGCATGGGATAGCTAAGTCATCAGAGCCCCACTGGGAAGGCGTTTCCTCCTTGCTTACTGCTCCTCAGATTCAATACCTTACACACACACACACACACACACACACACACACACACACACACAGAGACACTTCTCCCCTGGCCCCTCCTCTGTTAGTGAGGGGGAGGGGTGATGCCGTCATCACTGACAGCCTCCCCTCTGCCCACAGGAATGAGAGGTGGCAGCTAGGGTCACACACAGGTGTTCTCCTGTCTCCAGTCCTTCAAGCATTATGTCTCAGCATGTCATCCAGCTCCCTCCTGGGTAGAGTCTTTCCTGAGCTCATGACAGTTCCATTACTGGCTAAGAGCCTGGGCCCAGAAGCGCACCTGCTGCCCCCAGATCCAAGAGAATGTGCACCTGGACATCCCACCTGTGGCCATAAGGATCAGGTTATCCATCCCCGGATAATTCCCTTGACATGTTCACATTCTCTCTGACATCCTCTATACCACTTTTATTGCCCTAGTCCCATCATTAATCAAACTTTTAGGAAATAGAAATTCCTAAGTCGTTTCTACATTTAGCAGAATTCCAGGGTCTGGAATCGTGGCCACATTGTCACCACTCCTGTCATAGCCACCAAGAGCTCCTGGTATTGCAGTCACACTGAGGACAGGCTGCACCTTCACTGCTGAGACTTGATGCCAAAATGGCATGACCATTGCTGTCGCAGCAAAGGAACACACTAACCCTCCTTGGCCAGAGTCATTCCCTCAGTAGCAGCTCTTCTAGAAAATCAAGAGAAAGCTCCTCTTCCCTGTGGTCACACATGTCTAGAACAATTAGGGAAACATAGAAGTGTACCTACCCCATCCCCCCGACAAGGAGAACCATTTTACTGCCCCAGGCTTCTGAAGCAGGAGTGTGGGAACCTCATTCATCTTACTCTCCAAACCTACCTTGCAGCTTATCCAGACAGGAAAGGGGGAAGCCATCCGGATCAGGTCCATCCTGCGCTCCCTGGTCCCCACCGAGGACTTGGTTGGAATCATCAGCATCCCCTTGAAACTGCCCTCCCTGAACAAAGGTAAGGGAAGCTGCTGGAGGCTGAGTCCTGCCAGTCTCCCCAGGGCCACCTGCTCACAGCAAGACTCCATCTGCAGTGCAGGGCTCCTCCCAGCCTCCTACTGCAGAACAGGCTGCACAGGCGAAGTATCTTGCTCTTTTTCTGGTGTTGAGGGGTCCTCTCCTCCCAGCTCCAGCCGGCTGCTGTCTCCCCTGTTCCCCTGCGTTGAGACTCCTGTACCCCATTTCCTATAAGTACGGCTAGTCCAGACCTCACTGTCTTCTGAACTCCAACCCTCTGGAAGGAGGCTGATGGACTGGAACCAATGAGATCTCTCACCAAACCTTCCTTCTCCTTTGCCTCTGTGCCCCCAGCTTGTGCAGCCAGCCAGAGCAACAAAAGGATAGGGTCTGAGCCAGGCTCCCCTGCATCACAGTACTATGTCCGTCACAGCCATGGATCATAAAGAGTTTTCCCCCTGTGCTACATGTGACATTGGGCATCAGTCCTTATTAACTTCACAAAACTTATACTCTCCCAAAAGCACACAGGGTCTCCATGTCACTCCACCTGCTATCCAGGCAGTTTCCTCTTAGCAGACGGAAGAATTGAAAAGATAGTATGATTTTGTTATAGAGTTTCCCAAAACTAGTGTTCCAAGGCACATTTTTATAAAAGATACTAATTGGTGTGCATGTCAACAAGGGGTTTGCAGTCAATCACTTTGGGGAATCTATGGAATATATCACATTTTTTCCATCCTTATTGAGATATAACTGACATATAATGTTATATAAGTTTAAGGTGTACAATGTTATGATTTGATATTACAAAATGTTTACCAAAGTAAGGTTAGTTCATGCATACTTTACCTCACATAATTACCATTTGTTGTCGTTGTTGTTACGGTGAGAACATTTAAGTTCTACTCTCATAGTAACTTTCACATAGTAACTCTCTTAGTAACTTTCACAATACAGTATTGTTAACTATGGTCACCATGCTGTACATTAGATCCCCAAAACTTATTCATCTTATAACTGAAAGTTTGTACCCTTTGGCCAACATCTTCCATTTCTCTCACTTCCCCCAACACCTGGTAACCATCAATCTACTCTCTGTCTCTATGAGTTCAATTATTTTAGATTTGACATATAAGTGAGATTATACAATATTTGTCTTTCTCTGTCTTATTTCACTTAGCATTATACCTTCAAGATCCATCCATGTTGTTGCAAATGGCAGGATTTCCTTCTTTTCATGGCTAAATAATATTCCTTTGTGTGTGTTTGTATGTGTCTGTATATATGTGTATACATACCACATTTTCTTTATTTATCTATGGACACTTAGACTATTTTATTTCTATATCTTGGCTATTGTGAGTAATGTTGCAGTGAACATAAGGATGCAGATATCTCTTGAGATAGTGATTCCATTTCCTTTGGCTATATATCCAGAAGTGGGATTGCTGGATCATTTGGTTGTTCTATTTATAATTTTTTTGAGGAACCTCAACACTGTTTTCCATATTAGCTGCACCAATTTATATTCCCACCAACAATGCACAAAGATTCTCTTTTCTCCATATCCTCACCAGCATTTGTTATCCCTTGGTTTTTTGTTCTTGTTTTTGTTTTCTATAATAACCATTCGACAGATGTGAGGTGATATCTCATTGTGGTTTTGATTTGCATTTCCCTGATGGTTAGTGATGTTGAGCATCTTTTCAGGTACTTGTTAGCCATTTGCATGTCTTGGAAAAATGTCTCTTTGGGTCCTTTGCCCATTTTAAATCAGATTATTTGTTTTTGTTTTTGCTGTTGAGTTTTTATAGTTCCTTATATATTTTGTAAATTAACTACTTGTTAGATATATGCTTTGCAAATATTTTCTCATATTCTGTAGGTTGTCTTCTCATTTTGTTGATTGTTTCTTTTGTTATACAAAAGTTTTTTAGTTTAATGTAGTCCCACTTGTCAATATTTGCTTTTGGTGTCATATCCAGAAAAATCATGGCCAAGACCCTGTCAAGGAGCTTACCCACTATGTTTTCTCCTATGTTTCTCGAATTCTTCAGTTTCTTCTGGGTTGTCCAATTTGTTGGCATATAAGTGTTCATAATAGTCTCTTCTGATCCTTTCTATTTGTGTGTTATCAGTTGTAATGTCTCTTCTTTCATTTATAATTTTATTTATTTGAGTCTTCTCTCTTTTTCTTGGTAAGTCTAGTTAAAGGCTTGTCAATTCTGTTTATCTTTTCAAAAAGTCAACTATTAGTTTTGTTGATAATTTTTTTTGTTTTCTATTCTCAGTTCATTTATTTCTGCTCTGATCTTTCTTATTTCCTTCCTTACAGTATTAGAGTATTCTGGATCTGACTATATACTTAGCTTTAACAATGTGTGATATTTTTTCATATTTTTTCATGTTATTAATTAGTATCCTTTCATTTCAGTTTGAAGAACTCCTTTCAGCATTTCTTATAAGCGAGGCCTAGTGGTGATGAATTCCCCCCACTTTTATTTGTTTGGGAAAGCATTTATCTCACCTTCATTCCTGAAGTACAATTTGCTGGGTACAGTATTCTTGGTTGGCAGTTTTCTTCTTTCAGCATTTCGAATATATCATTCCATTCTTTCCTGGTCTGCAAGGTTTTGGCTGAGAAATCCACTGATAGTCTAATGGGGGTTCCCTTGCATGAAAGAAATTTTTTTCTCTTGTTGATTTTAAATTTTTCTCTTTGTCTCTGACTTTAGAGAGTTTTATTATACTGTGTCTTAGAGAAGATGGTTTGGGATTGAAATTTGGGGATGACATATCAGCTTTATAAACTTGGATGTCCAAATATCTCCCCAGGTTTGGGAAGTTCTAAGCCATTATGTCTTTAAATAAGCTTTCTGCCTCTTTCTTCCTCTCTTCTCCTGGGACTCCACTGATTCTGAACTGTTTCTCTTAATGGTGTCCCTTAAGCCCTGTAAGACCTTCTTCATTCCTATACATTCTTTTTTCTTTTTGTTCTGCTTACTGGGTAATTTCAAATGATCTGTCTCTGAGTTTACTAATTCTTCTGCTTGGTCCAGTGTGCTATTGAAGCTCTCTATTGAATTTTTCCATTCAGTCATTGTATTCTTCAGCCCCAGTATCTCTTTTCTGTTCTTTTTTATGTTTTTAATGTTCTGTTCTATCTCTTTGTTGAACTTATCATTTTGTTCTTGTATTGTTTTCTCTATATTAAGTTGTTTGTCTGGATTCTCTTGTAGCACTCTAAGCATCTTTAGAATAATTATTTTGAATTCTTTGACAGGCAATTCATGTATCTCCATTTCTTTGAGTTCAGTTACTAGAAGTTTACTGTGTTCTTTTTGTGCTGTCATGTTTCCCTTACTCTTCATGATTCCTGTAGCCTCGCATAAGTATCTGTGCCTTTGAAGAAGCAGTCACCTCTTCCAGATTTTATGGACTGACTTTGGTAAAGAAAGAGCTTCACCTTCAGGTGGGGTTCATTAAAGTGTACTGTGACCCAGGGTCTAATGGTACAGGGCACCAAGTGTGGGGGTGTGTGGCAGCTTCAGGTCCAGAGGGGGCATAATGTCTTATTGACTCAGGCCACTGGGGTCAACAACACTGACAACTGCATGGACCTTGGCAAGTGCTGCCTGGGGTCCGCAGTGGCTTCAAGGGCTGTTGGGGTCCTAAGCAGTGCTTCTAGGTTCTAGTAGCTAGGGACCAGGGTAGGCAGTGGTGGTGACCAGAGCCAGTGGTACACATACACTTGGCTGCAGGTACCAGCTGCAGGTGCTTGTGTAGTGGCAGAGGCCAACTGCAGACACACACGTAGTGGCAATGGCAGGGGCCAACAGCAAAGACCAGAGCCAACCGTGGGTACACTAGCACCTGCGGAGACCCTGGCTATCAGCGTGCACTCCCGTGCCTGGAGGGTCTCACCTGGGTGCATGCACAGCAGTGGAGGCCAGTGATGAGAGCTGGGCTGGCAGCGTGCAGGTGCACAGCTGGAGTGACTAACCCTTCAGCTGAAGGGGTCTAGGTGGCATCTTGTACTTGCACAACCACAGAGGCTGGGGCTGGCTGCCAGTGCGGATTTTGGACTCTGGCTGTTGCGGGAGAGAGTCAGGTGACTGGGCATCTGTGAACACAAAAACCTGTGGGACAAAAACTGGTGAAATCTGGATTTTGTGGCGGCTGTGCTGGCTTTTGGTTTCTTTGGTGGCAGAAGCTGCTGGGTCCTCAGCAAGCAGGTCACTGGGAACCACAGTGGCTCCTACTGTGTGGCTGATACTGGTAGCCCCTGCCCTTCTTCCTTGTTCCTAGCCATCTCTAGACATCTCAGCTTTGCCAGTCTCTGGGTGGGGTGAAACCAAAGCTAGTCCTTCATGCAGTGTCCCAGAAGGCTGGGGAAGCCGATCACCCACCACACTCTCGCTTTCTGGCCAAAGGAGCTGTTTCCAGCTGAGGAGTTTCACTCTTGCCTCTGTGATGCAGGCAAAATGAAGCTACCCGTCCTTCCCTTTTTGTGCACTTACTCTCAGTTTTTGTCCCATTCTGTTGAAGTTTCTTAAGTGGATCCCTGAGCTCTCCCAGACTGGTTTGGTTCATGGATAGGTGTTTCATTGTTGATCTTTGGGGGGCGGGGGCAAGGCTGGGGTCTCCTACCCCCCTCCATCTTGGGGACATCATTCTTGAATATGTCACATTTTATAACTTAATGAAGCACATTAAGGTTATAAAGGCTCTGAGAAAACATATGATAAAGAAAATAAATGTTGAGCTCAGTGTTTCCCAAACTTTTTGAACACAAAGCACTCATTAGTATCCCTTAAAAATACTGTTCTTCAGAACACCACGTGTCTGAGAGATTAATTCAGCCTCCGATGTTCGCAAGCAGCGCCCCCTGGTGCTCAGGGGAGGAGAAGCAGGCAGCCTCCCGTCTAGAAGGTGTCTTCTCTCCTTGCTCTCCCAGAGCCCTGCACAGGTGCCTGGGCTGAATTAGGTTCTGGGCTGGATAGCGCTAAATGTTTGCGGCTCTCAGGGTGCCTTACGAAGTACAGTGTTTATATACGCTATGACTTTAGCTTGATCATTTAGGGGC
This sequence comes from Hyperoodon ampullatus, assembly GCF_949752795.1. NCBI lineage: Eukaryota > Metazoa > Chordata > Mammalia > Artiodactyla > Ziphiidae > Hyperoodon > Hyperoodon ampullatus. Next base: position 103,223,380 of record NC_136916.1, read on the forward strand.
TCTCTTTCCTAGTTTTTGGTGTTAACAAAACAGTAGGAGGAAGACTTTCTTTTTTATCCTCTTTCAAGATACTTTTTGTTCTCCAAGTCAAAAAATTTTTATTTTCTTCATGATATTTCCCCACTTTATCTTTGAACTACTCTATTAAAATAAGGTTAGAATTCTTGGATGATCTGATCTAAATTTCACCCAAATAATAGTTTCTAAATAGTGAAAGAGTATTTCCTCAGTTTTGTGCTATTTATGTTGCAGTGGCTGTAAGCATGACACACTTTTCAATTTAATCTGCCTTACATTTTTCTCCCTGACTTTCTTCATCATTCAACAAAGCAATAAATCAAGCCCTGATTCCTGGCATTTACCCACCAATTTCAAGCTCCCAATGTGACACCACTGAGCATGGAGTTGGACAGAGAATGCCCATAGCACCCTGTTGTACTGTGCTTCCAACATACAAATACAACAGATGTAAATAACCTCAAGTATAGTTTATAGTACAATAATTAGGAAGTGGTGATCTTTGAGTACTTGTTACCTTTTAAAATATAATATACTTAATTGCAAATCATAATTTTTAATAATGGGCATATCTAATAACTGGCTCACAAAATTCCTGAAATTTTAACAGTCAGTTCTTCCAAGCCAGTATAAGCTGACTCTAGCACAACATTGTATTGTTTCTAAAATTCCTGTTTCTTGTCAGAAGAACAAGCCATAGCCAGACAAGCTCTGTGTTCCATTTGAGACTGTGGAGCTAGAAAAGGGGAAATGACACTCTCTGTGTCTTTCAGATGGATCAATCAGCGAACCAGATATGGCGGCCAACTTCTGCCCCGACCACAAGGCACCCATGGTGCTGTTCTTGGACCGTGTTTATGGTATAAAGGATCAAACTTTCCTGCTCCACTTGTTGGAAGTTGGATTTTTACCTGACTTAAGAGCCTCTGCCTCTTTAGATACAGTAAGTGGTTAAAATCAGAAAATTGATTTTTCCATCATTTTAAATGATTAACATTGGAATTAGAAGTGAATAGTTTCTATCTACTCACTGATTACATACTAACAGTTTGCTTTAAAGGGTGAGAAAATAGAGGAACCAAGAAATGGCAGATGTGAATTTATTAGTCCAGAGACTTATATGTAGGTAAACTGGACCTCAGATATTCAATCTAGCTCCTTCTAGGGCAAGGCTTCCCAAGCTCAGGACTCTTTGAGGTGGGGGTGAGGAGCATCCTGTGCATCGCAGAATGTTTAGCAGCATCCCGGGCCTCTTACTGGTACTACATACCCGTAGCACACCGCCCCCCCAAAGCAATTCACCAGAGGTACCCTGGAAGACAAAATCTCCCTCACATGCGAACTATGGCTCTGTCACTTATAAAAAAGGATGGCTGGCAGCATGATAGGCTGGAAATACTCTTCATACTCTCACTCCTTAAGTTACGTGCACTGACCATCAGGAAGGACAGTCCGAAGCTCACGGCATGACAAGGTCAGTGTAAGAGGCCAAGTGCAAATCCAAGTTTGGAAGTCAAGTGTGGGGTAGGGTAATCCAACATCAAGAGACATCAAGACAGGAGGCCTCAGGAGTTAGAATACATAGATGCCACATGCCCCAAGTCAGGATGAAGCAGAGAGGTAGTGTACCAGAAGTCCTGGGTCCAAGGAGGACAGGCCAATTAGATCAGCGTAAGTTTTCAAATAAATCTTGGCCAGTTTAGGGTTGTTTTTAAAGAGCCAGTGGCATATCTTCTTGATCAGTCATAAAATTTCTCAAAGGCTCCACCTGGTGTCCAACAACAATAGAGGTCTGAGCTCTGGTGATGGGTGGTCAGCTAACCAATATCTTAACTGGGGTGGATTCCATTTGAACGAGTTACACAGAAATGGATGGGGTCACCAGAAATGGAAAGCAGTATGAGCCCCAGTCTGAATGGGAGCTCTGTCCCTATCTGTGGCATGGAGATAAGAAATGGTATATCCATGAAGGCATTAGAGGCATATGGCTGTTTTGTAAAATTAAAACAATGCTTCCACAGCAATTTTTTTGAGGTTTCCTATAAATTCCTTGATTTAAAATATTAAAATATTTCTAACTTGTGGGACATTCCCAAGTTTCCTGATCAAAGCATTCAACTTGTTTATAGATCAAATAAACAGCAAATACTATTCTTGAATTTGGTGTTCAAATCACATGCTTGTCTACACACCACCTACCACAAAAGAAGTTTTGCATTCAGTTCCTCAGCACACATATTTTCATGCATTCTCTTTTGAAAACTTTTAAGCCACCGGAATCAAAGCTCTTCCTTCCTTATTTTAACAACTCTGTCTTTTAAAGTGATAAATGTGGAAGATGAGCTATTTCTTTCCATATGATTACTGCAGCTCCTAGAAGGCAAACTTTTGATAATTAATAGAAACACCCAGAAATATGTACCATTCAAAGAAAACAGTTTATCAGATCATAAGTTAAAGGAAATGTGTTACAGATATGATGGCTGTGATCGTGACAGGAAATAAGGATAATATTTCATCTCTGTGGACCTCAAGGTTTCTTTGGCAGTTCTGCACTTTTTAAAGATGATAGTTAAGCATGCTTTGGCTATCTTTAGTGTCACTAAGTGGGCCTTCCTTAAATCTAACCTGTATAAATGAGCAAGAGATAAAATTGTGAATGAGGATTACAGCAGAGTTTAAGAGAAGGCCCTTGATTTCTGTTCCTTGTACACTTTTTCCCCATGCAGAGTTAGGTTCCCTTCAGTGATGTCTTACCCTCATGCCAATGATCAGATTGCAAATTGCTCACAATGCTCAAAAATTAGGTGATGGGGGTCAGAGCTCCACTTCCTCTCTGTAAAATTGTCACATAACCAGTGAGTCTGAGAGCTTGCTCAGCTTGTAACCGTTTACTAATCTCAAAATCGCAAGAGGACAGACAGCTTGTGAGTCTCCATACGGTGAAAACAGAGAGCGAAAACCAGAATAATAATACAGTAGCCTGGCAGTTGGTCTTCGCAAAAAAAAAAAAGGGTGTTGGGTTAGACTGGTCATCAGCTGATTTTAATAAGCGTTTAGGCTTCTTCTTTGAAGGGAACAGATGTTTGTGGACCATTTGGAATGAGTTAGCACCAGCTAGCCTTTGCTTTTCTTCTGGTTATTGATTGCTTTTCTTCTGTTACTGATTCTTTTTCATTTGAGATGCGAAAGAGACATAGGCCTCTTTAGACCAGGTAGAAAGTCGTTCAGCCCGTGGCGGTGAAACACGCATATGTGTACACCTCCCCACCCTGCTAGATGAGAGCCCAGTACAGGGGGAAGCCTGGCTCTGTCTTTCCCAGGAGACTAATCAGCATCTCAATCTTCTTTCTTTAGGTCTCCCTAAGCACCACCGAGGCCGTGCTGGCACTGAACAGGTACGTATGTTCTGCCGTGCTCCCGCTTCTCACAAGATGCGCCCCTCTCTTTGCTGGAGCAGAGCACTACTCCTCTCTGATCGACTCCGCACTGCAGACGATATACAGGCTCTCCAAGGGCCGTTCCCTCACCAAGGCTCAGAGGGACACCATAGAGGAGTGTTTGCTGGCCATTTGCAGGTAAGTACCCGGTCTTATGTTCTTCACTTCCGTGTATGCATCCACATGAGCTGCACTGAATTGTGTAACCCAAAACCTGGTGAATCTAGTCTGAGGATATGCTCAGACTCTAAGGATGTGCTGGGTCCCCTACTTGCTGCAGGCTCTTTTCTCTTTAAAAAAAAATTTTTTTTGAGATATAGTTGATTTACAATGTTGTGTTAGTTTTCTGTACAGCAAAGTGATTCAGTTATACATATATATATATATATATATATATACATATTCTTTTTTAGATTCTTTTCCATTATAAGTTATTACAAGATATTGTGTATAGTTCCCTGTGCTGTACAGTAGGTCCTTGTTGGTTATCTATTTTATATATATATATATATATATATATATATATATATATGTATGTATATTTTAATCCAAAACTTCTAGTTTATCCCACAGGCTCTTTCTGATCACCTCTCCCTTGAGGCTCATCTCTCGCTCTGGGGAAGTGAGGCCGACAGCTTGGGCTCTAGCCTTGAGGATTGGTGAACCAGGATATGAGACTGATTTTCAGGCCTGAAGTATTCAGAACTAATAAGAACTGGAAGGACTGACTAGTTGTTTATTTCTAGACAGCCCTAGCCCGCTACTGCATATAAGAAATAATGCTTTAGTTCCTAAAATGGAGCCAGAAGCAGATTTTCCTATTCTGAATGAGTGGACCTTTACACAGAGGCCAGACTATAAAAGTGTCAATCAAAGCAACCTACCTCTAGGCCTCACAAGGCCTGAAACAAAGAAAAGAAGGCATCTCCATTCACCGCTACAGATGAGCACCAGAGCCAAACAAGGGAAGAGGGTAAAGTCACCCCCAAGAGGGGAGATTGTCAGGAAACTCCATCAGGACTGGTAGGGTCAAAGGAAGAAGGACTCTTCCCGTGGCGGGTCTCAGCAGCATAGTCCAGAACCAGGCTCTGCTGTTTAAGCCAGTGGCTTTCCACCTCAGCTATGTATTAGAATCACCTGGGAGCTACTAAATAAATACCCCAATGCCAGGCCACATCTCGGCCCAAAAACTCAAAACCTTTAGGGATGAGAGCCAGACCTCTAGCTTGTGAAGCTCCCCAGATGATGCCATGATGTAGCCAAGACTGAGAATCACTGCTGTAGGTTGCCCTGGAGTCAGGACCAGCAGGTACCCCCTTTAGCGGCCAGCTGGGTCTGGTCCTGATTCTTGTTGAATGGGTTGTTTCCTAGTCACACAAGAGATGACTATGCATCAGCCCCAGGGGCCCTAGGGGCTAGGGCTGCCTAGAAAAAAGGAATTGGTCAGTCCTTTTAGGACATCAAGTTAAAAGGCAATCTCACATTTTTATTTCAAATGTAACAATGGTCCTTCCATTTTAAATGCTTTATTAAAATTAACCTCTATCTGCTACCTTTCTATCATCTAAGGCCTACCGGCTTCAACTACTTTAGGGACCAAACTGTGTCATGCACAGTACTGTTTGCCTAGGGTGTGGAATGGAAGGTGGGAGGCCTCCACCCAGGCCCCATAGAAGGGATTTCTCTCTGAGATCCTCTGCCAAAATCAGGCCCTATACTCTGACACCACTTCATTCATTCCAATATTATTAGAACTGGCAGGGAATTAAGCTCATTTGAATACTGTTGGTCTTAGAAGAGAGACAAAGCTTGGTAAACACACTGTAGGCCTCTAGGAATTAATAGGGTGACTAGGGTTTCCATGCTGCCACTTCAAAAGGAAGGACAAGAGCCCCGTTACTGGTGTACATGGGCTCCTACTTTTCTTCTGAGTAGTGGCCAAGGGAATAAACAGTGAGTCTGCACAGAAAGAAAGTCTTCTATCAGCATCGATTCTGTAATTGGCTGGTAGCCACATCGATCACAGCTATAGATCTTGTTCTACCTTTTGCTAGATCTGAACTCAGCAGGTATCTTAGAAACCAAACCAAAAGTTCTGTCTCCCAGCATAAGCTGTTTCCTAGTTAAAAAAAAAAAAAAGTCATGGCGAGACTGATGTTAGAGCAAGTGTTTTTAAAGAATCAGATCAGACCTTGGGGAAATTAGAACTTTACATCAAACCAAAAATAGAGCTCACAGCCCTATTCCTGTACCTCTTAACCATCTGAGCTCTAGAAACACAGACAAACTGACACTTACGTAGATTTTTAATTTAGTAAGTCAGGAATTAATCAAGTTAGAGTTTTTTTTATTCCTTGATTTTATTTGTTAATCAATCTAAGGTGATATTGCTAATTGGGTAAACGATGTAAAAAAATGAGGAACTTTATACACTTATAATTACTACATTTAGAGACAAGCTTTTTTTTTTGCCATCTATTATGCCTGACTTCTTCACTCCAGGGCTTTTTTTTCTTTTTCTTTTTTTTTTTTTTTTTTTTTGCAGTATGCGGGCCTCTCACTGTTGTGGCCTCTCCCGTTGCTGAGCACAGGCTCCAGACGCACAGGCTCAGCGGCCATGGCTCATGGGCCCAGCCGCTCCGCGGCATGTGGGATCTTCCCAGACCAGGGCACGAACCCGTGTCCCCTGCATCGGCAGGCGGACTCTCAATCACTGCGCCACCAGGGAAGCCCCACTCCAGGGCTTTTTATCGCAAGGCCAGCTCTACCAAAAGTTGTGAAACAGACGATCTTTGGGCAACAAAGAAATGATTTCAATAATGAGAATATCCGGGATCAGGTAGTAACTCAGAGCACCCTTCAGATCACACCAGAAGGTGGCCTCAGATTCCACCCGTGCAGCTGATCACCTCTAACTTCTTCCTTTGCAGAGTTCGGGAGGATGGTCGGTTCGTAGCAATGGCTCTAAAATCACCTGCACTTTCTTTCTGTGATAGACTTCTTTGCACATAATCAGTGGCTGTATTTTGAGTGTGCATAGACCCTAGGACATCCTGTCACGTGGTGATTGGAATTTAACCTTAGGGATCTCAAGCCATGAACCCTACTCCCTCTTTCTGCATTTTAACTATACTCAGTTTTTAAAGTGTTTTATCACAGACTGTGGTTTATCCACGATCTTTTGATTTAGGAGCTAAGTGTTTTGAAGCTTAGCTCTAATATATGGTTATCGCTGAGTATTCCTTTCATTCCCTCTTCCTTATTTTTTTTTTCCATTCTGTCCTTTTGTTTTTCTTATTTCATACTGCAGTCACTTGAGGCCTTCCATGTTACAGCAACTCCTGCGACGTCTAGTTTTTGATGTGCCGCAACTCAGTGAATACTGCAAAATGCCTCTGAAGGTAAACCTCTCTATTGTTACAGAAAAAAACAGTCTATGGCACAGGAAACTTGCCTTGTAAAACATGATCTTCACAACTGGGGGAGCAAAATACATCTTAAATGGGTTTTACTCCTTTAAGTTGATAGCTAACTAAATACAATCTCCAAAATCAAATCCCTTCTTGAGTGTCAGGGTTGGAAAGACTAGTTCTGCTAGATTCATTAACTGCTCCAATTTTCCTTAGTCGATTTCTACCAATTCCTTGTTATTTAGCAGAGGTGAGTGAGGGCACTTGGATTTTGTACTTTCCTGCCCTAATTAGGTTTTCAGAATGTTTTCAATCTCAAAAAGCTTTGAAGGCCCTGTGATTCTTCATTTAGGTACAGAAAATAAAATGTCCCTTTTCTATTCCATACTGTGTTGTACTTTTTTCTTTCCTTCTGTAACAGGTCCTCTTTTTCACTTTTTATTTTTCCTTCTTTTCTCTTGTTTTGTTCATGAAAAGTAAGGCCACAGAGCCCTCTCTTTGCCACCTGATTGCTGATTTTCCCACAAATTACCAACATTTTGTTGCTGGTATAGGGAGCATCCGAGCCTGGGTAGAAGGACACCAGAATCAGCCACCCGCACAGAGGGCAGTGTTTTTCATCTTTTACCTCTGAGGCACCTGCCATATTAGCATATTCAAAAGGGTCAGCAGTGGCCAGCCACACCTGAAGATTCTGCCCAGTGATTTCAACAGAACTTTTCCCTCTTTTCAGAAATATCACTAGTTCAAGCAAGGATTTCAAGAAGCATTTTACTGGGATAAACAGAATTCCCAGAAGCCTTTAGTTCATCCTCTTTCTCCACGCCATGCAGAAGACAGCTTGTATGCTGTCAGAGATTCCACAGTCCTCCACGGGCTCATTCTTCTCTCTAACCCTAACACTCCCAGTTTTCATCTGAAAAAAATCCTTCAGCTAAAAACCACAGTTTTTACAGTTCAACCTGGCATTGCTTCCTTGGCAGACCTGTGCCGTCCGCTGGATTCTGTCTCCCAAAGAAACATCATCGATAGCACTCAATAAGCTCACCTTTACCCCTTAGATCAGCAGGATTTTTCTTGGAGGATGTGGATCCCGCCGGCTGAGATGGGACCATTGGCAGTGTACGTGTGCCCTCTGTTGGCCATGTGGGGAACTGCTGCAACATGGCTGGACCATCAGAAGGCTCAAGTGAAAGGCTGGGAAGCCAGGGGCAGTCATCAATGCTGAGAAAATCTGCAGGCCCACAGCCTACTCCCCACCCTCCCCTCCCCATGTCAGCATTACCAGGATCTCCCAGATTTATTATAAGCAAAGATCTCAGAAGAAATTCTTCCCATCCCTGACTGGCTGGAACAGCACACGGTGACTACTTCCGGAGGGTAGCATTTTCTCAGTAGGAGTAGAAACAGTTCCTCTCCATTTTCCAGGAAATGCGAGGGACGAGTTAGGAGGCACAAGAATTAATCAGGTAGATTCCGTTCAGGCTGGAGCTCATCAGGCACAAGAGTAGACGGTTCCCAGTGGCGTTTGGGGGCCTCTCTGTAGATAACCAAACTGTTTCCATTGTTGGTTTCACTCTCCTGATGGGTGTGTGCTGTTTTCTTCTCGCCTGTGTGCTGTTGATACCTGTGGATCATCTCTGCCCCACCCCACTGGTGCACATCTGTTCTCAACCTCCCAGCTTCTGACAAATCACTACGAACAGTGCTGGAAGTATTACTGTCTGCCATCAGGCTGGGGGAGCTACGGTCTGGCTGTGGAGGATGAGCTGCATCTGACAGAGAAGCTCTTCTGGGGCATTCTTGACTCCCTTTCCCATAAGGTAATGGCAGTGCTTCCTGTACAGAGAAGGGGGGTTGCCCAACCTCGGTGATACAACCACCTGCACATAAGAATAGCTGATACCTAGTCAGCCTCTATCTACCATGTGCCCAGAACTGTGCCAAGCACTTCACAAGCGGATCACATTCATTACCTCAACTCTCTCAAGTAGGAACTACCCCGACCCTCATTTGACAGGTGAGAGAAAGAGCAGTTGATGACTTACCAGACTCACCAGGCGAATATATGGAAGGGCAACTTCCAGAGTGAACCACAGAAATATTTCCTGGTTCCAGTATTAATGACTTACCCCACCCCCCATTCCTTCCTTGCTATGTTATGTGGCCCCGGTTAGCTGGCCTTCACCAAGTTCAAGCCTAGAGAAGTCCTAGCGTCTGCCCTGATGCAGGGACGTGGGATTCCCAGGAGACCTTATGCCATTCAGGCGAGGTGCTTCCCAGCCACTGAGGCGAAGGAGCTTGAGGGGGCACGCGGGCCTCTGAATCCCAAGCCTTCCCGTGCAGTCTGATTGGATTACAGCCCCGACCTGTATGTAGGCAGCCTCACACCTGCCTCCCCTTCCCTTACCCCAGATTTAGATTTGTGACGTCACCAGCTTTAGACAAGATCGGGAACATTCAGGATGGTATGGCCGTAGACAGGTCACCAGCTTTAAAGGTAGAAAATGAGAAGTTTTTTGCGTTTTCGTACAGAAGTCTGGAGCAGGTGTACAGCTGCAGTCTGGTGTTTACCTATACTTACATGATCTTCCCTCCTATCTTCCTTTGGTCTAGTACAAGCAGATCAAAGGTTGTCCCTCACCTGACATATTTTAGCTGAGATTCCTTCCTGGCCGGGTTCAGGAGAGAATGTCTGTGACACAGAGCAGTCTGCTGATGGTGTCAGCATATGACCTGCATCAGCTACTGAGGGAGCCAGCAAAGCTGCTGTGCCCTCTCTAGGCACAGGGTGGGTCACTTTCTATAACCATCTATGGCCAACAAGTTTGTAGACTCTGTTGGCCTAGTGAGAACCACTTTAACCTTTAGATATTCCTGCAATTAACTAGTTAGGAGATATTGATTTAAACCTTGATCTAAGGTTTCTCAACCTACCGCAAACGGTGACTTGAAGGCTTTACAGATTGTCACTTTTCTGTGACACGGATACCTCAGTTTCCACCAGAATGGATTACAGGCCTTACATATTCCCCATTTTGGTTAACCTGGGCAAATGCACATTTTTTTTTTTCTTCCCAGCTAATCGGTGAGTGGTTCGGCCTGGCGGACTATGGTTTTGGTGTGTGTGCTAACGTGGTCTTTGTCTTTCCTCACAGAGGTATGACCCAGATCTTTTCCGAATGGCCCTGCCCTGTCTCAGTGCTATAGCTGGGGCCTTGCCACCAGACTATTTAGATACCAGAATCTCAGCCACATTGGAGAAACAGATCTCAGTGGACGCAGATGGCAACTTTGACCCCAAGCCTATCAACACCACGAAGTGAGTCCAGAATCATCTCTAAGCTGGTCCTAGATTTTGCCCCGTGGCCAGTGTTTCTCTTTCAGAAGGTAGCCAGGAATGTAAGCGTCCCTTCCTTCCCTCCTGCCAGCATGGTTCATCATGTCCTTCGACACTACAAGTCACATTAGGTGCTAGAGTTTGTCCTCAACTCCTGAAAGATTAATCCATCCATATCTGATTATATGCTGTATTATTATATTCTGGGCTTTTTTTTAGAGGGTGAGGTTGGTTTATTTATTACGAGAGGTGGATGCTCTCCACATATGTCACCTGAGGCACTGCAAGAACCCTGACAAATGATGCAATTAATTTATTAATGAGTTTTTTGACAAAATCTTTGCTCTTGTGAATTAGGCCTGTACAGTACTAATAACATCATACATCAAAACATCTCCATAAATAACACTCAGCTGAGCTCCAGCAGGACTTCAGGGTGTGAGGGCAGAACAACATGGGGTCCTTATTTGAGCGATTAGACCTGCTTTTTGCCAACGGATGCTGGATCTTTGGAAAAACTCTACAGTAGCGCTTTTGCATTTCTCCCCCTGATTCTCCAGCATTCCTCACTGGTGATGATTAGGCCACGGACAAAGTATTAGACAAGATCTGCTCAATTTTGCCTTTGGCGGTACGACCCCAATTATGATTATGGGTCGTGGGGTATACAGGCTTCTTCTCCAGCTGCAGTTGCAACAAAAAGCTCCCAAACTGCTGTAGAATGAGCAGGGAAAAGAAGGCATCCTCTGTGAGCCCCTTGGACTTAGGTTTTATGGCAGTAGTTCTCAGATGAGAGCCATAGCCTGAGCCCTTCCCCGGAGCTGTCAGCTTGTGATAACATATAAAATTCATCTTTGGGAAAAGTAAATACATATTCCATCAGCAGAGCCTTGAGCTGAGCGGATGATGGGAAACCGAATTGAACCTGCTGTAAGGAAGACGTAAGGGGTGTGGTGAGCCTTCAAGCTAAGGCCAAAGGGAAGGCAGGTATTGATTTGGAGAACTTGGCCCTGTGAAAACTTAAGTGTGCTGAAGAAGGACAAAAGGTGTGATCACTTGGGTGCTTTTATAAACATTATGAGACAATGCGGTACTCAAGCAATGGTGTGCTAATGATGACTCATTCGGTGTTTTATTTTTTGTTTTTGTTTTTTGCGGTACGCAGGCCTCTCACTGTTGTGGCCTCTCCCGTTGCTGAGCACAGGCTCCGGACGCACAGGCTCAGCGGCTATGGCTCACGGGCCCAGCCGCTCCGTGGCATGTGGGATCTGCCCAGACCGGGGCACGAACCCGTGTCCTCTGCATCGGCAGGCGGACTCTCAACCACTGCGCCACCAGGGAAGCCCCAATGTTTTTTGAGAGTTCTGATTTCTTCAAATAGACCTCTGACATCAGTATTGCTCTTTGAGTAATATGAATAATGGGGACTGTGACCAAAACAGAAAAGGGCCTTATTGCAAGGATGTGGGGTCATTATTAAAACCTAGGGAAAGGCTGACTAAGTGGGCCTCAGCAAGGGCAGGAACTAAGGCAGAGTGACCAGATGGACATTCTCCAGGTGTCCACATTGGATGAGTCACCCTGAAGAGTTTGCTGTCCTGGTCTCACTCAACTGAGGATTCACATTCCAAGTTCCCTGGTGGTCTAGTGGTTAGGATTCAGTGCTTTCACTGCTGTGGCCCAGGTTCAATCCCTGGTCGGGGAACTGAGATCCTACAAGTCATGCAGTGCAGCCAAAAAAAAAAAAAAGATTCAAATTCCAGGAAGAGTGAGTCTGACTGGCGTCGTCAGAGCCAATCCTCAGAGACAGTTCACATAAGACTGCGCGCAAGTCAGGAAGACTTATTCATTAAAGCGAAGTGGAGGCATATTGCCAACAGAAGGGGCAAAAGCTGCAGGGCTAACAGAGCTGACAGCTGTGCCTACTGGGTTGCCATGATTTTAGTATTTAAACATGAATCACCAAACCCCAAAAGGTAGACAAGCACTATTTGTATCATTTGGTCTTGTAGCTACCCACTTCTGCCATCCGCAGATCGGAGCTGTGAGATGGCAGGACAGTGTCTTTGGATGAAGGGATTCTCACGGTCTAACCCGGACAGGTCTGGCCCAGGAGCCAAAGTGGTTCTTAGGAGCCAAGGGAACCCAGCTGGAGGGAGGCCACCTGTGAAGCAGAGGCTGCTGCAGAGACGCCCTCTGATTAGCCATGGGTGTGTCTGTGACCTAGCCCTGGATATGCTTTGAGCTCAGGAAGGTCACTGCGTCTGGGGTCCAACTTCAAATTTGGGGTTAGCTGGTTGATCATATGCAACTTCTGATGGCTGATTGTTCGCTCTGGCCATCTTTTCGGCACATGTGACTGAAGTGCTTGGGGAGGTTGTAATTTTATTTTTCCCCTCATTTCACAGTTTCTCCTTGCCTGAAAAATTGGAATACATCGTCACCAAGTATGCTGAGCACTCACATGATAAATGGGCCTGTGATAAGGTAGGGATCATCATCCAACCCATAATTGTCAGGGGAAAAAACCAGAACAAAACAACAGCCCAAGAACATGAAAGGGTCCAATCCTGGAAGTCTGCCTGACTTGTCTAAGTGACAGACTCGCCATGCCAATGTCATTCATTATTTCTGAGCGGCAATTTCCCAGGGTTGGTGGAGATCGGAGAAATGGGCGGGGGCAGTTGCTGATGTGGCTTTTTGTGTCTCTCAAGAAAACGATAGCTTCTGGGAGTGTTAATGTCTGTCTTCAGGTTGCATTTCCTGGAGTCGGCGCCCAAGCACATGCTTGCGTGTGTTTGACATAAAGGCTTAACGTGGGGCCGGAGGCTTTTATTAAATGTTTCCTTTGAATGTAGTGTCGGAAAAAGGGAAAATTGAATGGAAAGCTTTACCCTTGCATTTTGCCAGCAAGCTGAATTTTATTCTAGGGAGGACACACGGCTTCCTGTGGCGGGCAGTGCTGGAACTTCCAGACTCTCCCTTACTAGTAAGCCTGTCCAGCTGGTGTTTAAAATTCTTCACCACATGAGGTCAGGCTGCTAATAAGTTTAATTGCTCTGTCAGCCCTTTAATGCTGGCAGGCACATGGGGAGGAATGCCAAAGCCATCTCGGAGTCCTGTGGGCAGCCAGTTAAGCACTGGGCCTTTGCCCAGCTGCAGTTTACAGCCCGTAACGGTGGACCTGTCTCCACAGCAAGGCCGCAGAAACCACCTGCCTGGATGCACCCTGGATGAGGGACAGCTTGAAGCCCTGGCTCAGCCTCTGCTCTGATTTTTTCCTGAACCCCTGTTTAGAGCTCATGATGACTCCAATTGTTGTATCTGTAGAATGGGCTAATACTCATGATTCTAGAGCAGAGGTTGGCATGCTTTTTCTATAAAGGACCAGAGAATAAACATTTTAGGCTTTGTGGGCTGGACAGTCTCCACTGCAACTACTCATCTCTGCTGGTATAGCACAAAAGCAGCCAATGACAACACATGAATCCATCGCAATATCCAATCCATCCCTAAGCCATGTGCATTTTACCTCCTTAGTCGCTTTTGAATTTGAATGGTTCTCTCTGTGCCCATGCCGTGGTTTTAGTCCACGCTGCTCTCATCTTTCACCCAGACGATGTGATAACCTTCTAACTAGTCTGCCCACGTGCACTTTCTCCAGTCTGTTCTTCACGCTACAGGCAAGTGATGGTTTCAGTATGCAAATTTGGTCAGATTCTCCCAAATGGGTCATGTTCTCCAACCCAGCCCCTTCTCCTTGTTAAAATCCTTTATGACTTCCAACTCTTTTCATGTAAACATCAAAATCCTTAATATGGCCTGATAGGCACTGCTTAATCTGGTCTCTGCTACCATCTCTAGCCTCATCTCTCCCTTCACCCTCTGCCCTCCAGCCATATCCCCTTCATTTAGACTTCTTTTCTCTCTCTCTCTCTCTCTCTCTCTCTCTCTCTCTCTCTCTCACACACACACACACACACACACACACACACACACAAACTCTGCATATGCCTGAATCTGCCCCCTGTCTGAGCCAGGTACCCACTCACACATGTGAAAACACCATTCACCAATTCCTCCTTCAAAATCTGTCCAAGTGTGAATTCCTAGGACGCCTCTTTCCCAGATTTCTCAGATATAGGCCCTCTTAGCACCTTGCTCTTTTCCTTCCCAGTATTTTTACAGCAGTCTTATATAGTTGGATTTGCAACAGTTACACATTTATATATACCAGTCACCAACTATGCATTTACTGGCGTGGTATTGGATGAATCTCTCTCATCCACTAGCCTGGAAGCTTCAAGTTTGCTCACCCTTGCCAGGTGGGCATTGATAATCTGACAGGAAAAGAGTATTTTCCCCTGCCCTCAAGGACCCCACACTCGGTGGGAGAAACCAAGTAAAGCAGCCATTATACAGGTTGTGCCGTGCTGTGATGGGCATGAGCACGGGGTGAGAGCACACAGGAAGAGACCCCAACCCAATAGGGAGGATCCGGGAGTGCTTCCTCGAGCTGCTGACACCTACAGGGTGTGATGAATGAGGGGCCATTGTTCAGGCACAGGGGAGCAAGTGCACTGCAGGCCGTGGAAGCAGTGGGTGCAGACCCCGAGAAGCAAGAGAGTGTGGTGGCTTTAGGGGAGCTTGGTTTAACACCTTGGGGTCACGGAGTGGGGCAGGGGACGAAGGGCAGGACATGAGCCTAGAGGGCCAACAAGACCTTCGCTGCAGCAGTAGAAGCCAGAAAGAGTTTAGATTTTTACCATGATGGCGGCTGGGAATCAGAAATCTTTAAAGCAGCAGAGTGCCCTGAGCAGGGTATTTTATAAAACTCACTTGACAGTGGTGTAGAAAATGGAATCCGTGAGAGACAGCAAGACTGGAGACAGGGAGACCGCATAGGAAGCCGTTGCAGTAATCCAGGTGACAGCTGATGGTGGCCTGAGCTAAAGCACTGGCAGGAAGGTGAGGGAGGGGCAGACCAATAGGTCTGGGAGGTTGAACACACATGAGAGAGTGCAGAGAAGGAAGAGTCCCACATTTCCGGCTTGAAAAGTGAATGTAAGCTGGTGCTGTTCACGGAGATACAGGGAACCTGAGAGGAAGAGCCATTTAGAGAAGTGAAATCCCAGGTGCTGTTTCAGACCTGTTGAGAGGTACCTAGGGCCATCCAAGCAGAGCTTAAATAGGTATGGAAGTTAGGAGAGAGATCTGGGCTGGCAATGCTGATTTAGGATTAGTCCACTTAGGGACCATGGGCCTAGATTATATCCCCCAGGGACAATGTTCCTCGAGAAGGGAGAGAAACTTGAGAAACAGCCACATTAACAAGGGGACATTGGCAGAGGCTGAGAAAGAGCCACCAGAAGTCTTTGGGCTGTGAGATTATGGAAAACAGAGCCTTATTTATCTCTGTATCCACCGTGCCTGGGACAGAGTTTGGCACCGACTGTCATAGGCATTCAACCAATGTTTGTTGCATGACTTTTGAAATTCTTAAACCTCTATGATTCTAGAAACATGGCTTGCTAGAGCTTTGCTCTGGGCTTGGCGGGCAAGGGGTGCAAACCGAATCAGCCTCCTCCATGCCGTGGCCAGTAGGTCCAATACTCACAAGCCTTCAGCCTTGACGTCTGTCCTTGCCTGTGACTGTGACACATTGTTCTGAAAAGCATTGTTCTCAGGTCTTTTGAAGCATACATCTGTCTGTAGTGGGCCTGAAACACAAGCGAGTAAGTGGAGGGGACAGCAACTAAGACGAGAAGAAATAAGGGAGCAGGGTTCAAAATTCAGGGGGCAGAGAGCCTGACAGCCCTAAAGGATCAATTAGACATTTTGGAGGGAAATTTCCAAGCTCTGTCACATTCCATTATTCTATTTGTTCAGTGAAAATTGAAGCTGGGATGTGGGTCACATAGTGGGGCTCTCTGGGTGCCATGGATATTTGAACTGAGAACATTTCTACAGAGTCAGAATGGATGGAAATATGGAATTTCCCTGGATGAAAATGTGAAGACCCATCCATTGATCAGGCCTTTCAAGACATTAACAGAGAAGGTAAGGACCAGGCCATGCTAATTTCCCTTCCCTGGGAATTATATCAGATGGCAGAGGAGTTGAGGGCACATTCACCATCCAGTTTCTTAGAGACTTTCCAGGACTTGGCAGACCCCTCAGGAGCTGGCCCGTGGGCCACAGCCTCAAGACTGGTTTCTGAAAACCCAGCCTCCCATTCTGCTATTTGGTTCTGAAAGCCCATTGGAGAGAGAAGCACCAGTCAGCACTTAGAGGCTGGGCCAAAATGCATTTGTGTTTCACTTGTAACTGAATTAGGAAGGGCTTCTGTTAGATTGTTACAGGGGGCGGGGGGACTTGCATTGTTGGAGAAAATTCAGATAGAAAGGACTTCCAATCATGACGGATAAAAAGAATAGAGAAGAGAGTCCCCAGGGAAACGTGGACAGGTCTCTTGGTTTGTTTGTGTTTTTTTTAAATTATGAAATTTGGTTCAACTCAACTCTGAATTCCTATCTTGCGATCAGTAAGAGTTCCTTGTAGGCTTTAGACCCAGTGTCACAGGCAAAGGATGACATGTGTATCTTTATGTGCATATTGACCAGTTATAAAATTGTGCATGGCTCAAAAGAGAATTCTAATTCTAAGAAAGTCTATTTCCCATGCTCCGAGGAGAGCTTTGTGCAAATGCATTTTGATGTGTCCCATTTTAAGTACCTACCAGAGAACAGAAGTCACTCTGGAGAGAAAGGGGTGGGTCCAGGGCGGGCGACGCTTGTGCAGCGGGCAGGGCACAGAGGAGGCAGAGGTGGCAGCGCTGGGGGGTGGGGGGAAGGAAGAAGTCATTCTCCTGTTCTTGCTCTGCTTTCTCCACAAACTGTGGATATGTCTGGCACATCCCCTCTAAAAGCAGGAGACTGCGGGGTCCTATACTTAAAAACCTCAGAAAGACGGATGACGTGTTTCAGATGGGATGCTGCAGAGGGTATTCTGACCCAGTGAGAGGAAGCTGGAGCCACTTAGCCCCCCTCCACTGTGGGAGGCCCTCTCTTTCGGGAGACAAGCCGGCCACAGTGCTGGGACGTGCCCTGCACAGTTCTTCTGCTCCAATGTTCTTCCAGGAGAAGGAAATGTATCGCTGGCCTGCCAGAGAGTCCCTGAAAACCATGCTGGCTGTGGGCTGGACGGTAGAGAGGACCAAAGAGGGAGAAGCCCTATTTCAACAGCGGGAAAATGAGAAGCTTCGAAGCGTGTCCCAGGCCAGCCAGGTATGACCATCACGCCCAGAGGCCAACACTAGGCCAATAGAACCCATGGAGAATCTGGGAAAGCTATCCCCAGGGTATCAGAGATGAGGCCCACCACCAATGAGCCCTGGGAATCTTTCGGGACATATCTTTGGCCACTGAAGTCAGGGATGCTGGTAAGAATAAGGCAAGTAACGGGAAGCCCAGTGATTCTGCCTTTGCTTTCCTAGGGCAACAGCTACAGCCCCGCTCCCCTGGATCTCTCCAATGTTGTGCTCTCCAGAGAGCTCCAGGTCAGTGTTGATACTTTCAGAACAGCGTAATGGACTTTCTAAAACCCATCAAGGGCAGGACATATTACCCTCCAAAGAGTGTTTTAGAAAGGGACGAGGGGGAAGAACGCCTAAAACACATCACCACTGAAATATCGAAATTAGAGAGGGCCACGAGCAGAAGCCACTCATCTGACACAGTCTCGGCAGAATTAACCAACAGTCTGAGAAGGTGAGGCTTTGCGCTTCTTCCAGAGACGTCATAGCACGTCATGACTCAATAGAAGGAAGATCGAACAGCAAATTACTGTACGAAAACCCAAAACAGAACTTATAACAGCCAGGAGAAATAACTTGTAACAAAGCTATTAAGAGCTAGGAGAAAATGTACGAGGTGGCCCCTGGGTTGGGGTGCTGGACTGCTCACACCGGGCCCCCCAACCTTGAGGACAATCACATATCCCGTGGTGGATTCACTTGAGTTGCCCTTGGTGGCACAGACAAGTCACCATTGTAGGATTTAGGGACTTACACCCAAGAGGATGAAATTAAAGGCTTAAGCTTCCTCACCCCGATGCCTCCCCTGTGCACATGTCAGTGACCGTGACCGGCCCCAGCCTGAGGCCGTTACTCCTCAGAGAGTCCATCAGACCAACGCTTTGGACCTTAAAGAAAGTTTCTTTCCAAAGTACACCCTTCATTCCGGGTCACTATTTTATGAACCTTATAAAGTTGCATTCTATTTGAGAAATCTTATGTGCAGCAGTTTTCTCCAACATGTGATTATTTTTCGCTTGCTAAGCTAAAGGCTTTCGGGGATCCTAGAGTTTTGCTTGACCCTCACTCCCAGCTCCCTATCTCAGGACAGGAGTAAAATACTTAACTCCTGTGACACATGAAGTGCCACCAGAATGCAGTTTCCAATGGAAATGTGTGTTTCTCAGAAATGCATCAAACTGCCAAGATAATAAGTTACCAGAAAAGGGCAGAATTAGAAATTGTTGTCTGTGTGTGTGGGAAGATATAAAACTAATGAGGTGCATAAGCACAGACTAATTGATGATGGGAGACACTCGGCAATGTGCCATTAGCATTTGGTGGTGCTCTCTTCCCGAGGCTGCCTGCAATAGCGGGGCAGATATGAACCCATTTTTCTTGCTTGCTTTCTCTCTGACTGTCGTCTCCCTGGTGGAACACAGGGGATGGTGGAGGTGATAGCTGAGAACTATCACAATATCTGGGCCAAGAAGAAGAAGCTGGAGCTGGAGAGCAAAGGTGAGCTAGGTTCACAGCATCTCCCACAGAAGGTGAGCTGGGGGGCAGGTGTGTTTTCCCAGAAGTGCAAAGGAAGAGCCACCTATTTTGTCATCTCTCACTTTACTGACCCCAGGTGGCGGCAGTCACCCTCTTTTGGTACCGTATGACACCTTGACTGCCAAGGAAAAGTTCAGGGACCGGGAGAAGGCACAGGACCTGTTTAAGTTCCTCCAGGTGAATGGCATTGTGGTTTCTAGGTAAGTTGTCTTCCAGGTGACGTTAGCGGGGCAGGGGCAGGCTTGTGTGGTCTCTCGTGCTCTAGATATTTGATCACCTGCCTGCAAAGCAGATCAGAGTAAGGATAGCAGTTGAGTCTTTTGAAATGAATAGATGTTTATTCTGGAGCATAAAGAGATGTTTATTTCTTCCAACATAAATAAGACTGGTCGATATCAATTTCTAAAAATCAGTTACAGCAAAGAATCGTGACAAATTATACATCTATACCTTAAACACTTAATTTTAATTAAAACAAACAAACATGCATTCATTCACAAATCTTGTACCACAGGCCCCCAGATCTCATCTTTGTTGCTTGTTTTATTGATTGGAATTATAAACCACATCCATAATGCATCCTCAAAGCTCTTGAAATTGGGTTAAAGAGCAGTTAAGGTACAGTTAAGAGAATTAAGGTACATACAAAACAATGTAAGTACAGTATTCTGGGGTTTTGTTTTGTTTTCAATTTCCTCCCTATCTTTTATGGTTGTCTCACTCACACCTAATTCAGAAACTCTGTATTTGGAAACTTACAATCGCAGGTCTTTGCAAAATATGCAGCTTAGTTCTCACAGAATCACCAGTTCTCTTCACACTTGTGTTTTTTTGTTTTATGTGATATTTAATGAAATGCCATAATAACAATAGGGAAGATGAGTGACATCAACAACCTTTGAACAAAGATGGCAACTCCACTGGAGAGACTGAATGAATCATGATTTCCTAAGACTTTATCTCAAACTTATGTTTGTCAGAACCATCTAGACAAATGTTTTAGGTGAGGATGGTCTGGGCTGCTTAAGTCTTAAAGGTAGAACCTGTTTTCCCCACTGGTCAGGTGTCAGTGATGGGCTGTGCTTGCGGTGTCCTTTGTAGAACGAAAAACAAGGTAGTGTCCCCACCTCGATAAGCCATTCCTCCTGAAAGAAATGTCTGCTGAGCCAGCTGCTGTTTCCTCTTTTAGTTTCCTACAGAATTTTTGCCACTGAATGACAGAAACCTAAATAAAAATCTATACAAATATTTCTGTTGTAGCTCATATGAAAAAATAACAAAACCTATTTGCTGTATTGTTGAGTGGGAAAGGTCAGGCAGCAGGAGACAGCCTCTGGGGTAGCATTTGAGAAAGACTCCCATCGTCATTTTAATCCTGTTCTTAACACCAAGATGCATGCAGACTATGATTTGCCAATAAATAACTTGCTCACAGAAGTGAAAATTTCTTCTTGACTATAAGAAGGGAATCAAGGAAATAGGGGGAGAAAGGAAAAAGACCACTGAATTCAGCAAACATACCCTTGTAGTGGTTTACCCTGAGCCAGAGCCTGTAGTGGGCACTTGGGTGTACTGATAAGGCGGTAACATCCCTGTCACCAAGGAGAAACCCTAGGTTCCTGCTACCCATGCCTCAGAACTGCTCCATCCTCAACTTCCCCATCACTTGAGGACAGCCTGTTCTTCCTGATGCCCAAGCCAAAAACCTTGACTCCTCTCTTTTTCCCTCAACCCACATCCAATCCTTTAGCAAATCCTGATGGTTCTCCCCTTAAGATACCCAGAATCTGACCACTTCTCACCCTTCGTGCTGTCACTGCCATTGCTGAAAGGGCTTCCTTCCTGGGCCCCCTGTTTCCATCCTTGCCCTCAGGCAATTTTAATCCTAGCAACTAGAGTAATTCTGTCACAATGTGAGTCATATCATGTCATTTCCTCTACTCGAAACTTTCAATAGCTTCCCATCTCAAAGCAAAAGCAAAATGCTAAGGACGGCCCACGGCACCCTGATGGTTGCCTCCACTGCCCACCCCACGCCCCTCTGACTGCCTGCTCACTTCCATCCCTCCACACTGGCCTCAACTCAGCATGCATGCTCCCACTCAGGACCTTTGCACCCCCTCTTGCTTTGCCTGGAAAGCTCTCTCCCCTCATGTCTCTATGGCTCACCTCCTTCAAGCCTATACTCTAGTGTCATCCTTCCAATAAGCCCAGCACTGATTTAACACGACGGTCTGCTGAACCCCACTTGAGGCACTACTGGGCCCTTTCATCTGGCTTTGGTTTTTCTTTTTTTCACAAAACTTATTAACTTACAGCATTCCAGATAATTTTTTTAAATTTATTTATTTTATTTTTGGCTGCGTGGGGTCTTCGTTGCTGTGCGCAGGCTTTCTCTAGTTGTGGCGAGCAGGGGCTACTCTTCGTTGCGGTGCGCAGGCTTCTCATTGCCATGGCTTCTCTTGTCACGGGCTCTAGGCACACGGGCTTCAGCTCGTGGGCTTAGTTGCTCCGCGGCATGTGGGATCTTCCCGGACCAGGGCTTGAACCTGTTTCCCCTGCATTGGCAGGTGGATTCTTAACCACTGCACCACCAAGGAAGTCCCCAGATAATTTATATTTCGTTTTATGTAGCGTTTGTACCTGTTTATAGCAAGCACGTAAGTTCCATGAGCGCAAGGATTCTTGTTTGCATCTCTGATTTATCCCCAGCTCAGTATTTGTTGAATGAATGACAAAGATCTTTCTGAAAAATCTTTTCAGAAATTATTGTAGCTCAGGTGTTGCATGCTCACAGAGGCAGGTTTCAAGTGCAAGGGGAAATGAGTCAAATGATGAGTCAGGTCACTAAGCCAGAATAGCCATCAACATTTGGAAAGCAGAGTTGACATGGAGAAAATTGCTTGTGCACCAAAGTCACATTGTTATCTCTGTTACTCCCCGGGGTTTACCCATTTCCAATCTAGAGGTATCAAGGATATGGGGCTGGATGCCTCCTCCATGGAAAAGAGGTTTGCCTATAAGTTTTTGAAGAAGATCCTGAAATATGTTGATTCTGCTCAAGAGTTTATTGCCCATTTGGGTAAGTATCATTGTGAAATATCAGAAAAATGTGTGCTTCTCATAATACCAAAAGGAATTAGATATTCCTTTTATGAAGAGTGTTGCTTTCATACTGTAGCTGTTCATGATTCTTTTAAACATATGGTTTAGGGAAGGACACAGTGGCTGAGATTTCACACACACACACACACACTTAAAAAAAATCAGTTTTGTCTTTGGTTTCCCTTCTGGGTTTGATTGAAACATTTGTCATTTTCCACATAACTCATCCTCTTCTAAGTTTTCCATCGTTTTGCTTTATGCCTGTGAGCATATGACTCAACCTCTCTGAAGCTTCCTTCTTATCAGTAGAGAAAAGAGTAGTGAAACCCTAGACAATTGACACAAGAAATAACCAACCCTCACAATTATAAAGTACTTTGTAAAATATTAGATATTTTATAAAATCAAATGGCCTTTTCATGTCGAAAAGCTGCTCTGTTTCTTTGATGCTGTGACTCTTTTCGTTTTTGTTTTCTTTAGCTCTGGCCAACTTTGTGTCACTTTTGTCTTTGTAGAAGCCATTGTCAGCAGTGGGAAAACTGAAAAGTCTCCCCATGACCAGGAGATCAAATTCTTTGCCAAAGTAAGTGACTCTCTGCGTTTACCCGGATTACCTTCTTCTTGGGATCTGTACAATTTAGGGTACAAGTTAAGCAGATCCAACAAAGATATCCAAAACTCCAATAATGACTTTGATGAGATGGGCATGTGTTTCTCTGTTGTGGAAAGATCCTGAGGCAGGTGGGTGGTCCGAGGAGGTAAGCAGCCTGTTGTGCTCCACGCCATCACCCAGGGACTCGGGTTCTTCCTCTCTTGATGCTCTCTCATCTCCTAAGATGTGGTCCCTGACAGTGGTCCAGACTCACCTGTACCACATCTGTGAGAAACAGGGGAAGGATAGCGGAGGGCAAGCTGTTGTTTTATTAAAGTTCCAAAGTTTAATAAAAGTTGTTTTATTAAGTGGCTAGAACTTGATCATTTCAGCCTCAGCTAGCTGCAAGGGAGGTGTATAATGCGTGCTTTAACTGGGTGACCCCATGCCCAGCTAAAACACGGGATTTCTACTGCTAAGAGAAAGAAGGGAAGAACGAATTTGGGTGCCGGTGAGCTGTCTCAGCCACATAACCCTACTCAGAGGACTAAATACAAGTGAGACTTTGGGGTAGCCATGCTCTGAGAAGCAGAGACAGGATGGTCAAGTCCAGTAGTGCTGGGCCATGCCTCAAATATTCTGTTGGATGCCATGCCCAAGAAGCCACATCTGAGTGCAGATGTCCTACAGGACGCCCCTGAAAATGTTGATTCAGGATGTGCATTTCTTTGGGCCCTTAGTCAGTGTCCTGCGCTATCCCTTCTCGTATTTCTAAGCCCTCTGGTTACAGGCATAGAAGAAAAAAAATGTTTTGGAAACTGGGATTCACAAGGTAGAGTTTCCTAGAAATTCCAGGACCAGAGTCTTTTTGTGTTCAGAGTCTTTTTGCTCATTAAGAATGAACTTTTTCAAAGGAACCAGAGGAAGGGCTTTGGCCAGCCTCCTAAAGTTCATCTCTGGTGGATCTTTCAGGTTCTCCTCCCACTGGTTGACCAGTACTTTACCAATCACCGCCTCTACTTCCTCTCATCCCCTCTGAAGCCCCTTAGCAGCAGCGGGTATGCCTCTCATAAGGAGAAAGAAATGGTGGCCAGGTGAGTCTACAGAAGAGAAGGTCACAGTGCTCATGTGATTTATGTAAAACCCCAGACTCCTGGGGCTTCAATGGTGAATCTTTTGGAGAAATGAACTGTGGCCTGATGATTGGTAGCTCAGAGGTTTTGGTTATCATCTTGGTTTTGAAAGTGACTTTATTCACACTTATCAGTATATTATTTTGGCAACCAAGAGAGGTGCACTGTTCGGGGGTATCAGAAGGGCTTGGGGGAAACGTATATACTCAGGTCAGCTTCTATCCTGAAATAACATTTAGAAAAAGGAGAAGGTAATTCTGAAGCTTGGGAAAAGCAAACACACAACGTTGGGAAGAAACGGATTAATACTGTTTTCAATCTCATTCTTCTCAGGCTTTTTAAGCTTACATTTTTTTTAAGGAATCAGATCTTACAAGTGGTGTGGATGATCTGAGATTTGAAATCTAGAGTGACATAATTCAATTTAAATTCCTAATAGGAAACAAATTTTCATCAAAAGCACCAGCTTCCCTTCTTATTCCACTAGGCATGACACGTGGATGCCTCAGCAGAGCTGAGAACAAAGCAGGTGCTTCAGGATCAGGCTACAAGTGGATACCACTATGCCTCAGGTTCTCTGTATTTGATTTACAGATGACAAGGGATGGATTAGACTTCTAAATGGCAAAGAGTTAAGGACTGCAATAAAGACAGTCTATCACAAATACCGTATGCTAACACATATATATGGAATTTAAGAGAAAAAAAATGTCATGAAGAACCTAGGGGTAAGACAGGAATAAAGACACAGACCTACTAGAGAATGGACTTGAGGATATGGGGAGGGGGTAGGGTAAGCTGTGACAAAGCGAGAGAGAGGCATGGACATATGTACACTACCAAATGTAAAATAGATAGCTAGTGCGAAGCAGCGGCATAGCACAGGGAGATCAGCTCAGTGCTTTGTGACCACCTGGAGGGGCGGGATAGGGAGGGTGGGAGGGAGGGAGACACAAGAGGGAAGAGATATGGGAACATATGTATATGTATAACTGATTCACTTTGTTATAAAGCAGAAACTAACACACCATTGTAAAGCAATTATACTCCAATAGAGATGTAAAAAAAAAAAAAAAAAAAAAAAAAAAGGCAGTCTATCAGCCCTTTCCCTGGCATCCACTGATGGTGAACAATGTACTTTATATTTTATAAGGGCCCAGCCATTAAATATCACCATCTTTGGGAGGATATTCAACCTTTGGATTTAGCTAACCTTTATCAAGCACAGCATGGCTCAGCAGTGAGCTCGATTTTTGAAATGCACAAGTTATTGCCCACCTGTGGAAATATCATTGTGAAACACCACAATGCTTTAAATTCCAAGAACCACCTGTGTGTTATGATCTCCATTTTGCAGATGAGGAAACTGAGGTTTGGGCAGTGCCTAAAGTGACCCAGGTAGTAAGTTAGGGCAAGAATGAAAGCATAGCCCTCTCTATCCAGATCGAGTGCCCTTTTCTCTACACTGTAATTACTTCTGACATTAATATGTGTTAAGCAGGGAGGGGCGCGTGATGTCAAAATGAGATACACTTAGAATCAGTTACTGACCCAAGATTTCCTAGATATTTTCATGACACACCAGTGTTTTTTGTAAGAAGTTAAGGAAATGAAGAGCCAAGTGAGATACTCAGATAAGCCAACAGAGGGCAGATGTGTCTGTTCTCTTCATCTATTTTTCTTAAGGTATTAATTCATGGAAATGTAACATTTGTTCAGCCAGGCACCATTTGTCACAGCTGGAATACAAGCTGGAGCTCGCTGATCGGCCTTGCAAATAGCTTTCAGATGCATCAGTGTGCCCGTCGCCCTCCCATAGAAGTGGCCATATCGGCACTGAACGTGCTCACATTTCCAGACCCCTTTTGTTCCCAGCCTTCAGCCATACCCCACCTCTTCTGCATCTGATGCAATTTACCGGTGCTTTCCGGAATCTCTCCCCTGGGATCTCTTTAATTTACCACCTTCAAATTCTGAGATGAGAGAGAGGCGCCTGGGGACTCTGGCCCCTCATAACTCTGGGTGAAGGACAGTGCTTCTGCTTGAATCGTGGGTCCCACAGGCAACAAAAAAGGGCCTTTGGAAATTTCAGGCCCCGGCCTTGACATACCTGAGAAAGCACTTCTGACAGCAAGGGGAGCCACGTTTATATTAGGATCAAACAACCCAAGGATCTGCTTTAGTTAGAAAAATGTTATTTTGTATTTATACAGAGTGGGTTCGTTTTGAAGCATTTTGCCAGAAATAACTGAGTTTATCAGCCCCTAATTCTACAGACTAAAAGGGTCATGTGGTTAGTCACTGACTACAGACGAGAAAGCTAAAACACAGAGCGGGATGAGGTCGCTTCACCACGACAGCCCAGCTAGTCCTGGCAGAGCCACAGAAACTCATATTCCTCCAGGATCTCCGCCAACTCCATGAGTTTTCAGCAGATACATAACTCTGAAAAAAAAACAAACATCCGGGGAAGAGAAAAGAAGCAGCAGTTCATATTTAATTTCACACTCGCTGGCTGCCAAATTTCTGTTAACTTATTCTGAGCTCTCTTAAGCTCTAGACCAGTGTTTCCAACTTATTTCCACTGCAAAAACAAATGACTAGCCAGCAGAGACTTTGGCTGTGGTGTCCAGTAGACAGCCCAGAAAGGCTCAGGGTATTCATTGAAAACCATTTAGAGGTGAACAAGTTTTCATCCCCACTGACACTTGGATGGATTTCTTCTCTATTTGAGCTGTCCCCTAAAGATTTTTGCCCTGTGTGGGGCAAGATGCCCATGACTTCTAAGAAGATCTTGGGAAGTACTTCAGCTAGGTCTCACCTTGGCATCCCGTGGCCTGTACCAGGTGATTTTATTTTACTTCCCCTCTTTATGTTCCACCAGGAAAGACTGCTTTCTGAAGGGATTGCTAAGTTCTTACCTAGCTGTGCCAATGTCAAGTAATGTCAGCGTTCTGAGGAATCTCCTCCCAAGAACTTCAGCAACACAGGTCAAATGATGACCATAGTGCCCCTAGACAGGGGCTATCAGGAGCGTGTTCAGAAACATCTACGGGCTCTTTGCTAACTGCACAAAGCCCTCTCTTAGGCACTGTGGAAAGTAAAACAGTAAGACACAACTGGACTCCAAGGGGTTCCATGGTAGACAGTATGGGTGAAAGCATGGAATAGGGTCAAAAAACACAAAAGCATAGCAGATGGGATTTCCTAGCTTCAAAGACACAGATAGGACAGCAACACAGTCAGGCCTATAGGCTAATGGAGATGTCAGAGAAAAGCCATTTCTTGAAATGTTTCTGGTTCAGCACAGTATTGCCCATACCTGAACCTTTAACTTTCTTCCAATCCCACCATCTTGCACACCTCCAGCTAAGGCCTCACACCCTGTTCCCCCGAGTGAAGGCTACAAAAAGGGCTTGCAATCCACTGCAGTAATGGAAAAAGCATGCTTCCTTCCAGAATCCTCGTCTATCCATGAATGTTATACAGATGAACCTTTCAACATATGGTACGCCATAACAAGAGGTGGTTTGCAACAGGTGGCTCATTGCAAAACACGGTACTTGTTGCAGAAGGATTGTTTTCTGCCTGCAAGGTACCTCTCGTGATTCTCCAGCAAGACAGTGGGAGCCACATGTTGTCCTAGTGTGGTCCAGAGGATTCTTTGAGGGGAACACAGTGCATCTTCCCAGGGTGCTGTACTAGGCACTTTGTTTTACTGCACAGGGGCCAAGGGGTGGGGTACAAATGAGTCTTCCTTGAATCTCTGTCCCTTTCTGATTTTCATTCTTTTCTGCTTCAGCCTATTCTGCAAACTCGCTGCTCTTGTTCGACATAGGATTTCCCTCTTTGGTAAGAGAAGTATTGCTAAAGGCTTCACCGTCTGTACTTATCCTGAACTTGTGTTTTCCTTCATCTGTGGCTCCTGCAGACAAGCTGAGCCTTAGAACTAAGGTGTAACCTAAATTTGCCATAGAAAGTTGGTCTGAAGTATGATAAACCCCTCTCTCCCTCTTGAACAGCTCAGATTTTCCACGCCAATGAATGCTTTAAGCCCTGCCTCTAACTTCCATCATAAAGCGATGTATCAGACCAGAGATAAATGCTTTGGCCCCGAACGGAGGCCTGGCACTTTGTGTGCTGGTGGTTAATAAAGCTGGGCTGTTTATGCTTATTGAGAAGATTGTGTTTAAATGACAGGCTGAATGCTTTGGGGAGTCACAGGTGATATTTTTAATTTTAGGGAACGATTCTACTACAATGGTGAGCTGTCTTCACATCTTAGCTCAGACACTTGACACAAGGTAAGTGTGCCCAGAATTTTCCAGTAGTTTCTCAGGACTCCCTCTCTGACCCTCTCTCCTTGCTTATTATTGTACTGAAGAGGAGATGTGCCACCATTATGCAGGAGCTGGGGAGAAAAGGGGAGATGGGGAAAAGATGGATCCCAACATGACATTAGCACACTCTGTTTCTCAGCTCCCATGATGGAGAGCCACCGTCATGGCAGATACCGAAAGCTGAGCATTTGATCAATTCTTGTCTTCTCTTACTGAGAAGTTCACCTTTCAGAAGATAAAATATGTAACGTGGCAAAGTACCACTTCGTATATAATTCTCCACAAAAAAAGAAAAAGGAAGAGCTGCCTGATGGGTGGCAATGCCATAAGAATCCTGGGAGAGGGGACCCATAGCACTCTGAATTCAAAATGGCCAAGGAGGGGATGTGATTACCAGAAGATCAAAGACAAAGATAGATTCGAGCCCATGACCTGAGGGTCTGATGGGAAAGATGGCTGAACAAGAAAGGAAGTCTTCCTTTTCTTTCACATACATACATATATGTGTATGTGTGTGTGTCTGTGTATATATATTCTGGTAGTATAAATATAAGTTATTTGATGAGATAAAAAAGAGAAGCAGTGCAAATAACTGGCAGGGAGTTTTCTTTAACACACTCATTAAGCAGGGCCCTTGTCAAAGTTGAGAGGAGAACACACATCCCAAAACCCAACGCAGAAGAGAGGCACCAACCTAAAAGAGTGGCCAGATGATGAAAATCCTCTACAAACTAAGAATGTTTTTTTTTAAAAAAGTTAAAGGTAGTTAAAGGGGATTTTCAAGTGTCGGAGAGAAACAAACATGTTGTGGAGATATTAAGACAGCACAACATTTTCACGCCCAGACCAAAGCATCCCAGGGATGCAATTGGGACGAGGAATCTTTATTCCCAAAAGCATGCAAAATGCCTTAAGAGAGAGTCCTCTTTCTTAAACGTACCGACCTGCATTTTTTTTTCGTAGTCATTCCTGAGAAAACCTGAGGAGGATGGTTCATAAATACTTACAGCAAGCCTCACTGACTTTATTTCCTTGTTTTTATTTTTCTGATTGGCTGGATGATTATCATGAAAATGCTGTAGATAAAAAGCATCTGTCCTTATAGCAAGCCTGTCATAATCTTGTGAATAAGATGTAGAAATATGGAAAATAATAGATGATTTGTAGACTTTGTTCCAGTTCTAAGTTTTATAAAATAGTTTTAAGGGAAAGCCCCAGGTACCCATAGCTAATCTCCATTCCCACATGTTTTTTTCGGGGGTCTGATTAAGCTGTCTGTTTGAAAAGGGGCTGGCTCTTCACTCCCCTTCTCCAAGCTAGGACATCCCTGAAAACTGATAGAAATCTAAGCTTCAGTAGATTTAATTCTGTTCTCTCTTTCTAAGAGGTCCTACATCACAGGAGAGCTAATATTTCTAACTAGTCCTTATGAAAGTTGCTGAGCCCATGTGGAGCTGCAGGAAAAGCTCCCCTCTCCCTCCTTTTAATTAGATATTTCCAGAAGAATGTAGCCAGCTGCAATATTATATAGAGAGCAGGTGACCAATAGCAGTTTCTTTCTAAGTCGTCCTGCCATTTCCTAAGAGTTGAGCAGTCATTCCCTCAAATCACGCATGCCTTCCAATTGCTGCCCCCCGCCCTTTGGGCTTGTGGATCCAAGTTTCTTTTTAGATGCTAATAACCACTCTCTCCATTTCTCCTGACTCGGTATCTTCCAGGTGAGTGGGGTGTCAAATGTCTGCCCAGGTTGCACTGCAAGTCACCAGTCTCAAGAAGGGGGTTGGCCAAAGATTCAGAGTATGCTTCTGGTTTTGAACATTGTTTGCTTACAGGACAGTCATGAAGTCAGGCTCAGAGCTGGTGAAGGCCGGGTTACGAGCATTCTTTGAAAATGCAGCCGAAGACTTAGAGAAGACTTCAGAAAACCTGAAGCTCGGCAAGTTTACCCATTCCAGAACGCAGATTAAAGGCGTTTCTCAGAATATAAACTACACCACGGTGGCTCTGCTTCCCATCCTGACGTCCATCTTTGAGCATGTGGCTCAGCATCAGTTCGGGGTGGATTTACTCTGTGAGTCAGCCTTCTGTCTGTCATGGATTCGTATGCATCTGGCCACAGATCAATAGGAAGTGGGTGGCTCATTCCCTTAGGCTGACCTTGAGGACAGAGTAGAGATAACTCTTCTACACTTTTTCCTTCTTAGATTTAAAAATGAAGTAATAGACTCTTGGAGGGGAAGAAATCCCCAAATTTGAGTATATAATATTTCATCTTTTCCCACTGTTTTTCAGGACCAGAATTTTCCACCCACTGGTTTAGCTCTCAGCCATTGTGTTCTCACTTAATTTGAAAGGTTATCTGAGAAATCCAGTAAGAGACAGAGGTTGCTCCCAGACACCAATTTTCCTGTAAAGAAGCTTTAATTTATTCATTGGATACCAGGAGCAAAGAGAAGCTGCTAACATTTCATTGTCTAAGCCTCCAGAAGAAGACTGTAGTTGGTTGGTTTTCTTTTAGTTTGCATTTAGTACCATGTCCAGCCCTCTTATACTGCCACCAAGCTTCAGTTTCACACTTTAAATGGTGGCACATGATTTAATTAGTTTAACCAGTTGTCAGTAGCCAAGGCTGTGTCTTCCATAGCCTTCAACAGGGAAAATCAGTTATTTCCATGGGGTTAGGGGGAGAGGTAGGGGAACATTCAAACTCACTATTCTGTGTCATGGACACAATGCACTTCCTTGTTGAAAAATAAAAAATCAAATTAGTTCTCTTTATGTTAAATTGGTTCCAGCCTTATTGTGAGTTCCATACATTAATAGAGGCACGTAGCCTGCCCATTAAGTTCCTCAGCGAAACACGCCCTTCCCTTGGGAAACATGGCAAAATCATGATACAATTGAATTACCTTTTGAAAAACATCCATCAGAGAACTTGGAACAGGTGGACATGAGGAATTTTGCTCTGTCTCTACAGAGGTAGGGATATTGTACATATCTCCCTAAGAAAGGAACAAAAAGCTCATTCAAACTTCTTTGATTTCTTGCATTCTTCCTTTCAAAAGAAGGAAATAGTGCTCTGGATAAAATTTGATTACAGTGTCTCCCTCTATTGGAGGGGAAAAAAATACCCATATGGAAGGACTCATTGGTCAAATGCTTCCTTTCCCTGAGAAGCAATGTGATCTGTATCAGGAGTCCTACAAAGGAATTGGGATAGCTCAGTGGAGGGTGTTTTTCGGTTGGTGTTTCCTCTCCCAGTTCAGCAACTGGCATTTGAGTAAAGAGGGGCTATATTTGTTAAAAAGAGAGAAAGAGAGCTCTTTGGCTCTCTCCACCGCGTGTTTTCTGTTTGCAGACCCTTTCTGTGTGCAGGAGGTGGGCCACTGGGATTGATGAACAGGAATGACAGCTCTTGTTTGGTCTTTTCAGTGGGTGACGTGCAGATTTCATGCTACCATATACTGTGCAGCCTCTACTCCCTTGGGACAGGAAAGAACATCTATGTTGAAAGGTAATTAGCGAACAAAAGAGGCTAACACATTCAGGCTGAATGTGTTACTTAAGTCTTTAAACATTTAACAATAGCATCTTTTCAATCCAGCAAAAACAAAATGCTCACTGAAATGGCTTGGTGATTTTGAGCCTAGGGTATGAAATGTTTACGGCAGTATAAAATGTGTTAATGAGGCTTCTGAGATGTATGACTTCCCTGGTGATAGCTGGAGAATGCATGTGGCTGGAGGAGCAATATAGCCAAGCTAAATCATGTGCTGGTGGCCAAAAAAATGTCGAAGAAATGTCTCTTTTCTCGTAATCACAGTTTCCAAATAGCCTCCAGAGTTCCTGTGGTTAAAGCTTGCGGAGAAGCTCAAGGGACGTGAGGCAGTTGCTTTAGTGTTTAATGAGTTTCTGTGTGATCCAGCCTGGGACCTTTACCATTCTCGGCTGTCACATTAGCTATAGTTTTAGACAAGTCCACACTTTGGAAGCAGAAATGCTATTCAATGGTCTTGAGTCTGAACAGGCTGATTTGCTGAGGTGCTTAGGTTCCTGCTGCTCTACTCACTACTCTGCCTGGAGCGATGGAGGCCTTCAGTGACTGCCTGCTTTTCACCATCAAATGCCGTGTGTTGTGTGGTTCTGTTTAAATCCACGGGGAAGATCAGGAAGATAAACAGTGTTAGCCAAACCCTAGACTTAGTCTTATCCTTGGAAGACTTTTTTTTTTCCCTTTTCTGCCTTTTCAATCAACGATACTGAAGGAATTTGATCTATGCTTAAAATTATTTAATCTAAACATCCCCTTGGTATCCATGCTCCATGGGCCTCCTCAGTTTATGATACCTTTACAAACAAACCAACGGTAAATCCCTATTTCACATCGAAACTTACATAAATTCTAATTGCAATTTCTTAATAAAGCAAAGACAAGACTTGTGCTCCTTCAAGAACTCAAGAACTGATGACTTGAAGTCATGTGCTAATAACCAAACAATGTTGAAGAAATGTCTATGTCTTCATAATTACTGCCTTTAAGTAGCTTCTAGAGTTCAAGAAATCAACTGGAGAACTAATGACTAATTTATTTTGATTATGATTATAATTCCTTAGAGTTATGTAGCTTTCCTTATTGTTTTACATGAAATATAGATAAATAGTTCTATCCTTTAATAGGAACTGGGCAGACAAAAGTCATAACCATAGTTTATACCAAATCAACAAGAAAATTAATAAAAAATTTTCTGTTTAATACAGAATTGCACTTAGGGAAGGTGTCTTTACTTTCATTAAGCATTTGTGAATATTTTCTCAATATCTTTTCTTATTCTATCAGTTTCTATGTGCATATATACATACATCTATATGTGTATGTGTTTCTCTACACAATTTTTTGAAAAGCTTATGCATTATTCTCTTTTTTAAGAAGAAAAAAATTCAAAGAAAGGTCAACTCTGAAATGTCAGACCAGAAAAAGACTCTTCTTCATATGACTTTTTATATTTTATTCATATACTCACAGCACTGTGAATATTGGTGCCTGTGTTTTATACTCCACACAGGTAGAAAGCCAGGCTTGAAGAAGCCCCTAGATCAAATATGCCCCTATTGTCTCTCCATTAGTTAATGAAGCAACTAAGGAAATAAAGATTTAAAATCCTCGAGTTGTGATGCTGCCACCATTAATGACTTTTATTTGTTTATTTTCTCTTGTATTGAGAAAGTAAGACATACTTATTCAAAAAAATCAAACAGTACAGACATATGTAAAGTTAAAAGTCTGCTGTTTTCTTTACCCCAGAGCACCCCACCTAGTAACAGTTTGGTGTATACCATTCCAGGTGTTTTCTACATGTGTAAGTTTTTACACATGTTGGATCATAATATTGCTTTGCAACTTTGTCTTGTTGGATGAAGCTAAAAACTGAATTTCTTTATCATACAACTCATTTTTAATTTATCATTTAGATAAAATCATCATTAATTCTCTACTTTAAAAAAGATTAGCAAGTTTAGTACATTTACATTTCTAGCTACTTCCTATCCTTTCTACCTTTCCTTTTTTGCTACGTAATTCCTTATAACACGTACATTTTATTTTGGAATATTCTAGAACTAATGTTCCTTGAGTTGTTTACCTTGGTTTGTATTTAAATGATTCAGCGTGTAGCCAATCCTTTTGAACTGTGACTTTCCCATTCCAAAACTCTTATTTTGATTTATCTCTTGGTTGGCCAGATTCATCATA
Source organism: Hyperoodon ampullatus (assembly GCF_949752795.1). Classification (NCBI taxonomy): domain Eukaryota; kingdom Metazoa; phylum Chordata; class Mammalia; order Artiodactyla; family Ziphiidae; genus Hyperoodon; species Hyperoodon ampullatus. The sequence goes on from NC_136916.1 coordinate 103,257,358, forward strand.
TGTAGTTGCTTCTGTAAGAGCCCTACTCTTGAGTCTTTGCATATTTTGGACTATCATCCTTTGACTTTATATGTGAACAGTTTCCGTGGTATAAAATCCTTGGGTCATAATTCTCCTCCCTCGGAAGTATATAGCCTTTGCTTCTTTATGTTCTGACAGTGTGTGTTCCTTTGATCCGGTCATTTGTTCCCCATACACGTGACTTTGCCGTGGGAGGGGAGAGGCTGCTGCTCACTGGGTTCTTTCTTTGGTCTTGAAGCTCATTCACTTCACTACTACCACGTCCCAGGGTTGTCCTTTCTGTATCAGCCCCTGCATTTCTTCTCAGAACTTAATATGCCCCCTCCATCTTCAGAATTAGGTCCTCGTTTATTTAATGAGTCTTTCATTTTATTATATTGTTGTTGGGTTTTTTGTCTTAGATGTTGTTCAAAGAGCGAAATTATGTGTATTTATTGGCTTTTTCCTTAACCTCCCACATCTCTCATTTTCTCTTCAGTAACTTTTAGCTAATTGTTCTTTTCTGAAACTATCTCCGTGTTAATATCTCTTCTTATATTCTGTGAGTGTAGAGAGAAGTTTTCTGGTTTTTTCCTGGATAATTCTTCCTCTGAACTCTATTTCTCATCTATTTCTTGGTCATTAGGTACATTTCTAGTTCTCAAGAAGGGAAAGGAGTACATATGCATGTATGATGCATGTATGTGTGTGCATGTATGTGTGTTCAGTGGAGGAGAGTGGACAGGGCTGAAACATCAGGCAGCTTCAAAACCTAGAAGCTGACTGAGAACTAACTCTTTCTCACTGTATCAGCAGTGCCTTTAGCCCTAGGAGTCATCCACCCTTATCCTTTGGTGTCCTCCCTCAACCAAAGTAAACAGCTGGTGCAATTAAGAGGTTGGTGAGGGCTTCCCTGGTGGCGCAGTGGTTGAGAGTCCACCTGCCGATGCAGGGGACACGGGTTCGTGCCCTGGTCCGGGAAGATCCCACATTGCCGCGGAGCGGCTGGGCCTGTGAGCCATGGCCGCTGAGCCTGCGCGTCCGGAGCCTGTGCTCTGCAACGGGAGAGGCCACAACAGTGCCCGCGTACCGCAAAAAAAAAAAAAAAAAAAAAAAAAAAAGAGGTTGGTGAAATTCTTGGTGCATCCTATAGAATAGGCCTTTTGCTTAGTGATTTAATGTATGTTTCTTCTCTACCTTAGAGGAGTTGAGGCAGCAGCTACAAAACAGGTTACTTCCCACTCTTTCACTCTACCTCACCTCCACTGGTTCTCCAGGCCAGGCGTCGCAGGTCATAGTTATGGCAGATGGCGTGCACACTCCTTCCTACTCTGGTCCTGCCTGCCACTCTGCAGGATGAAGCCTGGGTCCCACCCACGTCCAACAGGTCTCCCGGGGCCTGCTCACACCCTTAAGTCCCATTGTTTCAAGCAAAACTCCTTTCCTGGGCTCCGCAAAATCCCCATATTTACTTCCAATGATCTCTACACTCTGCTCTAGGTCTTGAAAGAATGTTTCAGTTTCAGCATCTTCACTTGATTTGGTCCATATTTTGCAGTGTGAAGTTATCACACATTTTCTAATTTCAGCATAGATCTAAATTTCTTCCCAAATTTTCCCCCAGCTCTTGTGGGTTTTAGGGAGGAAAGTATTGGCTTGGCCAAAAAGTTCGTTCTGGCTTTTCTGTAAGATGTTATGGAAAAACCCAAATGAGCTTTTTGGCCAACCCAATATAACGAAACCCACCATTTCTCTACCACCTTTTACTGAAGTTTCTTTGGCTAATGAATGTCTGTAGGGTTGCAAAGGAACCACTCAATATAGCTTGAGTGCATTGTGGATAGAAAAGATCCAGACACCTCAGTGATAGGGTTGACTGTTAGAAGGAAAAAGTCATTGAAACAGAGTAGAGACGTCTTTTGGGATATTTTCTAATTGAGGCAATACTGAGATGGTCCCTGACAAGCAAAGTTTTCAGATACAAAATTTCAGGGTAGGGTAAAGGCTTTCGTGTATTTAAACATGCCCCATAGTAAATGCTTGTTATCCCATCCGGAGACCCTGCAGCTTTGACATTCTGGCTTCTTGGTGCTGCTGGAATTGTTGGCTGTTGTCATAGTGAAGAGCAGTTAATGCAGTCTTGGGTTTGGGTTTGGGTTTTGGTGGGAGCTGAAGGGAACCCTGAGAACTGAATGCCTTCCTGTTTCCACAGAATTGCAGTAGTAGTTTGTTTGCTCTTGGCTCCAAGTGTGCCCTCTGTAGCTGGCGGTTTTCTCCATGATGGTTCTTTTTGTTTTAATTAATTAATTTATTTATTTTTGGCTGTGTTGGGTCTTCGTTTCTGTGTGAGGGCTTTCCCTAGTTGCGGCGAGTGGGGGCCACTCTTCATCGCGGTGCACGGGCCTCTCACTATCGCAGCCTCTCTTTGTTGGGGAGCACAGGCTCCAGACACGCAGGCTCAGTAGTTGTGGCTCATGGGCCCAGTTGCTCCGCGGCATGTGGAATCTTCCCAGACCAGGGCTCGAACCCATATCCCCTGCATTGGTAGGCAGATTCTCAACCACTGCGCCACCAGGGAAGCCCCTCCATGATGATTCTGTAACATCCCCCAAGATGCAGCCTGATACCCTCCGCTCCCGAAGTTTCTGCTAGCGGGCTTCATATACACAGTATCCACGCTCAGTTTGAGTTGATCAGTCACAGAGGAAGGCAACAACCCTGTAAGCTTGAACCCTGTAAACCCTTCCAACTCTTCATTATCGACCTACTGTCTGCCTTTTCCACTAGCTATCTTTGTATCACAGTCTAACAAAAGACTCACATTATTGGTTTATTTGAAGAAATTTTTCCCCTTGTTTGGGAACTGACATCACTTGTGTAACTCACAAGGCGGGCATGTAGTCTGTCTGTGATTGAATGCCAGTGAGTGGCAGAGAAAAGATATTGATGGGTGGAAACCAGATGGCTCTGGTCTCCCATTCATCAGAAAGCAACAGATGTCAGCCCCCATATGGGGCCCTTCTAACCAGCACTGTCACTGTGTCATCTCACTAGCAGAAAGGACCTGCGAGGTTAGAAAGTACAAGTCCAAGGCTAAGCCCAGGTCTGCGAGGGGAAGCACTATTTCAGTACTAGCTCTGCTTTGACCAGCTGGTGGCTGGTTCCCATCACTTCTTCCTGAAGCCTTGGTTATCCTGCAAGCAGCACAACGCCTCTCAGCCGGAGAGCGATTGGGTTGGCCAAAAAGTTCGTTTGGGTTTTTGGCCAATCCAATACAAATCTGAACTAGGGATCCCAAGCATTTTGTTTTTGACTGATTGCTTGTTTCAGAGAAGCACTTAAAACCCAGAGCTTAAAACATGGTGGACACACAAATGTTTGTGGAAAAAAAGAGAAGTAATAGGTGTTAGAGCTCTTTCGTCTAAATCAAGCAATGTGTTTTAGGACCTGTTGTTTCTCTCGCAAAGCAGGCTTTTAGTTTTGTGTCTTATTGGTGCTTTTGGCCCATTATCTACTGTTCCCACTAGTGAACACAAGCTCCATTCACAGGGAACAGACACAGGGAAATTACACAGAAGATTTCAAAACATTCTGAGAACGAGGAAGATCCGATTCAATTTGGGTGACGGCAAAACTTGCTCTCAGAGATGCTGGGAGAGAGGAACAAAGCTACATAGTGTATTATATCACCTTAGTTGCTTAAGAACTAGGTACCAGGGAGTGAGACCATTGTAAACCATTGGTTAGTGCCCAGAGAAAGGTGAGGGAGGGGGAAAAGCATGCAACCTTGCTGAGCCTGGGGCCCAGGCTGTCCAGGGGAGCTATCTATGGAGAAGTGGCCCACCAATGCATGGGGCCAGCATGGGGGTGTCACCACTTCTAAATGGACTTCTTTGTTTCCAGGCAACGTCCTGCCCTTGGAGAATGCCTGGCCTCACTGGCAGCTGCCATACCAGTGGCATTCCTGGAGCCCACCCTTGACTGCTACAACCCACTCTCAGTCTTCAACGCCAAAACCCCCAGGGAGAGGTCTAGTAAGTATCATCCCACAGAGGTCATCACTGATGTGCTTGAAGAAAGCAGCGGGAGGGAAGGCCACGCAGGCAGGGATGGCAGCCTGCAGCACTGTTGCTGGTGCATGTGGTCTGGGAGGGGCCGGGAGGTCAGAACTGGGACCATATGGCATGTCTCCATCTTGCCGGAAAAGTGGGCACAGGCAAGTACTTTGTTAGCACTAGACTTTGGTTCCATCTTCTGTAAAATGAGGAGACAGTGTAGTTGATTTCTAAATCCCTTGCATCCTAAAAATTCAGGCTCTCCTGTCTGCCCTGGTCTCCGTTCTCTTTCTGCACCTGGGGATATGACTGCCCTTTACAGTTCCTCTCCAGAGTGTCAGTGGGAGGAGCACAGCTGCACTAATAACCTCGTTACACTCTTCAAGTCCACAGACAGGCCGTGTTTCCAAGGATGATGTCCACGTGTTCTCCATCTTTGGGGAAAATAAAGCAGAGAAAAACACAAGAAGGAACTGAAATTCTACAAGAAAGAGAATTTGACAGGAGTGTTGATGCACTGAGTTCTAGAACAGTGGTTGGCAAACTCTGGCCACGGGCCTAATCTGGCCTGCTGCTGATTTTTGTAAATGGTGTTTTATTAGAACATGGTCACACCCACTCATTTACATGTTGTCTGCAGCTGTTTTAGCACTGTGTAGGGGAGGAAAAATAATTTTCCGTCTATGCTTCATCATTCTTGGCTGAGAACCACCCCCCCACTAAAAAAAGACAGAATGACAGGAGAAAAACAAACTTTAACTTCTGTACATATGTGTACATAGGGGAGCCCCACAGAGATATGAGACTCAAAAGCCAGCCCAACAATTGAGGCTTACACACCATCCTGATCTAAGGAAGGGGTTAGGAGTCTGAGGTTTCAAAGGGGGTAGCAATTCATCGGAAAGTGAGAAGAGGAAGGATTTGGTAAACAGTTTGCCCTGCCATGCACGTGAGTCTTTCAGATGAAAAAGTAATCTCGGGCAAGAGCTCTCTTCTGGTACAGGCACTTGTATCTAAGGTAAACTTTCTTTATAAATGCAGATTTTCCTTACAAAAGAGTAACTCTGTTTTCAGACACTCTCCTGGGTGTGCAGTTTCTTAAAAATAATCAGTTCAAAGTAATCCCTCTGCCAAAGGGGCATGTTTGGGGGTGGCCCATTCTGCTCCCCTCCAACTGCAGTGACACAGTTGAGTAGTAGCAGCAAAGACTGTCAGGCCTGCAATGGCTAACATATTTACTGTCTGACCCCTTTATAGGAAAAGTTTTCCCACCCCCTCTTCTAGGATAACCTAGAACTGGAATCCAAGGCAGGTGGTAAACCTGCTTCTGGAGGGTAGAAGAGAGAGTCCCCATGTATGGATGAATTGCGATCCTGCTGAAAGGCAATGGATTAGAACAGAAGAGCTTCCAGCAGGAACCTTGAATGAAGCTTGGACTCCAACTGGAAAGAACTACAATGATTTGATGTGACATGAAGCAAAAATTACCACACCATGGGTCTGATCAGTATTAAGAAAAACAGACCCCCAAAAATCATAGTAAACCATTTCTAACCAGAACCTATCCTATTCAGAGCCAACATTTTCTTAAAATATTGATGCACAGTGCCAGCAGATGACTAGACTGTGCATCAGTTCCATTTGGTTCAAGCCCTCTTTTCAAGCTTTCATGAGTCCTAAGGGTTCTAGGAGAGGAAAGGTTCCCGGCACACTTTTCTCTGTCACCACTCTTCTTTCCATCTAAGAATCCAGAGTACTAATAAGCCTTGGTGGGCTTTATTCTCACTTGCTTTCATTACTTCAGATGAAAGAAGCACATGACCCCCAGAAAGAATGACCAGGACAATTTAGACAAGACTGTTTAAAGTTCTCTTCCTGAGCTAGAATACAGCGGAGACTAGTGTTCTCAGAGCTCGTCGAGAGAGAAGCATTGCCAAGATGCCTCCACATTCCAAAGTCTCACGTGAAGTCTCTCAGTTAATTCCCCAACGTCCTTAGCCTCATCTCACCCTTCCTCCCCTTTCATGGACTAGGAAAAATATAGTTCCAACCTTGTTTTTCTCTACCGTCTCATGATTCCGAATGAGTCACATCTTGCAGCTAAAGTAGGAGCTGAACAACTGAGCAGGCTTTGGCAAAGTTGAGGAAGGGCTGTGACATCTGTAGGCAAAAGCCAGCTAAAATGTTGCTTCCCAACTCCAGAGGGACATGGGTCCAGTCATGACAGTGCTGGATACTAATACGTTTATTCTGCTCCAACTGTGATTCAAGAAAAAGTGTGTCTCTGTCTGTGTATCACCAATGTGTAGAGCTTGCACCTTGGGAAAGAGAGAGACCTACTCTGCTCTTGAGCTCCCAGAGGTAAGCCTGTGCGCCACAACTACTGAGCCTGCACTCTAGAGCCCACGAGCCACAGCTACTGAGCCCACATGCCACAATACTGAAGCCCGCGCACCTAGAGCCCATGCTCCACAGCAGTGAGAAGCCCGCATACCGCAAGGAAGAGTAGACCCCGCTCACCGCATCTAGAGAAAGCCCGTGCACAGCAACAAAGGCCCAAGGCAGCCAAAAATAAATAAAATCAAATCTTAAAAAAAAAATGAATCAACAAAGACTGAATGCTGACCATGTGCATGGCTGTTGAAAAGTAGAGTGTACGTGAATATTTATTCTGGGATAACCAGGTTTGCCTGGAGCCAGAGAATGACTGATGGCTTGATGGACTCTGAGAAGGTAGACTTCATTCATTATACAAAGTAGGTGGCCTGAGGGACCAAGGGGGGAAAGGAATGTGACAGATGGTGTGACGTGACAAATGATGTGAGTCTTCGGTGGAGAAATACAATATGAACTGATTTATCAAGGCTTCAGTCAGTTGGGCATCTCTATTAATTAACAGTTGGTGTTTTGCCAGCAGAGTTACTCATATTAGGAACTCTTCTATCTTGTAATGTCCTGGAGCATTTTCTGACTCATCCAAAAACTGGAAAAGGTTTAATACTGTTATGTGCTAGATAAAACTAGATAAAATCTTTGGTTATGTGTGGCAGTGGTCTATGAATCAGAATATTAGATTGACCAAAACATCCTATTCACTAGCCAGTTTACTTCCCAAATCCTTATTGGAAAAATCAACCAGAGAGAAAGGAGGTCCAGTTTCCATGTAAGCTGTCTGCCTATACTACAGAGACGGTGCTCTCTGATGCTGTCTTCTTGAGGGAAGAGCTGCTTGGTGAAGAAAATACTACTTTGGAATCTAACTCAGTGGTTCCCAGTGGTTCTCAGACACTAGCATGTATTAGAATCATTCGAAAGGCTTGTTAAAGAATGCCAAGTCCTACCCCTAGAGTTTCTAGTTCAGTAAATCTGGATTCTGAAGGTCCTAACAAGTTTCCAGGTGATGCTGCCACTGCTGGTGGGAGGATTTCACTTTGAGAACCACTGGTCTAGCAGATGAAAGGCCAGTGTGTTCTAATGGTCCCCTCTTACATTCTTGTGTCTGATTCTAATAGGACCCAGCTGAGCTGTTTTTCAGGTAGATAACTCAGCAGCATTCATTCTGCAGGTTTATTATGTGGCATTTGAAGAACAAAACAACACGTAAATCACAAATGTTTCTTCCCCTCGAGGACCAATTACATATAAATAACTTTTAAAGGTCATTGTAATGACTCCAGTGAAGCAACCTCAAGCAACTCTGTGTTTCTCTCAGGTAGGAAAAAAAAAGTGTCCATGATGATGTATTGTCTATGTGACATTTAAACACACACACACACCCTGAGCCTTCTCACGTATAATTTTATAGCAAACAGTTGTAAACTTCAGTTGCATCTGTGGCACTTGGCATTGTTCTGTGTGCAGAGCTTGAAGGTAGAATGTTTGACTGTACTGTTCGTACCTATTGATTCTGACACTGTATGTGTCAAATGATTTTGTTTGTGAGAGTCTCCCCAGACCCCCATGTTGATGTCACCCCTGATTCCTGCTGCTCTGCAGCAAGGTACAGGCTGGACTTGTTCTCTGCAAATGACCAGCATTGGCAGTGGATCATGTCTAACCTGTATAATTCCCTTACGCTGTAAATCATAGGAGTTCGATGTTCTTTGGCTTTCATGCTACTAGTCCTTTTGAATTGTCTGGATTTAAAGGACATTGGTTCACTCCTAACTTCCAAGGAAGAGAGATCTGTAGCCTTCTACCTGCCAAAAGGCCATACCGATAGCAACAGAAAATCACAGTTAGGGAAAGGGTGTTAGCACCTCACAGGGCCTGCTCCATAGCAGGGAGGCTCTTCCGAGTCGTCCATCACTGTGCAGCTGCACACCATCTCCTAGAACCACTTGTAACAGCTACCGATTCATTGTCTCCAAGGCAGCCAGGATTATTCTGGATCTCTGCTCCAGGCAGGACAATTATGACAGAAATCAAGACAGTCCCTTCAATTGGCCAATATTCCTAAAGGCCAAGGAATTTGCTGTGGCCTCTTATTCATTAACCCTTCCATTCCTATGGACTTAAAATCTAGAAAAGAGAGAGACTTCACACCAGCAGTAACCCCATGGCAAAGGGCCTGCAGGCACAACCCAATTCACTGAACGTCACATTTTATTTGAAGTTTCTGCTTTGTCCTTTGAAATTCATGAGAACTTTACACTTTACTTCTAATATCAAAAAGAATTTCCTCAAGTCTTCTAGTGGATCTAATAGGCTCCACTAGTGGACCTAAAATGCACCACATTTTCCTGTTGCTTCTCTGACTCCCTAGCCCCCCTGGTGTCTGATGCTTCGGCCCTACTGTGAGAAGTTTGGCCTGTGGGTGGAGTCTGCAATGAGCTGCCTCCCAGGCCCAGGCGGACCCTGGGGGCTATGACATAAACGGACGCTCTGCAGAGCTTTCAGCTTGTGCTTCTTTTCAACCATGCCCCGCCCTGCCACTCAGAGCCCTTGTTTTTGTCTCACCCATCAGGAACCTCAGGATGTTTCTGGTCTCTCCTCCTGTCTTGGAGGGAAAGAGTGTCGTTTGCCTTAAGAAGAACAAGACAGATATCCCCTCGGCTTCTTCTGTTTGCTATTCTTGTATCTGACAACGTTTAATGTTGAACTCTGTATCATCTCATCCTGTCTGTCCTCGTTCAGTGAAGTGACCTCAGTCACTCAGTGTGAGGAAGAGATAGGGCTGACTCACTATTCCTTGCACATAAACCTTCAGAAACAAAAAGGTTTAAGCGAATGACAAGAGGTCTTGGCAAAGGTTACTTCAGGTCATCAATAACTTCTTTTGTAAATGCAGAAATCAATGTATGTGCAAAGTTTTCTTCCCCGAAATTTCAACTGGATGGAAAGTGTTGTCTCTGGTCCAGCTGAAAGAATCTTTGATGCAAGATGTTTCCTCTTCCTTTCTGAAACAGTACAGACATGATCCAGGTGACCCAACCACAAATTGGCAACTCAACAACAATGGGTTGCTTTTCTCCTAGCCCTGCCTTTCCTGCAGAGTGCATGCACTGAGGCCAGGATAGAGAAGCAAGAGACTGACTGTGTCACAGAGAAGTCTTATGAAATGTCCCTCGGCCATGTCTTTGTTATGCTCCTTTAAGATTCAGTTTATACAAATAGAACTACCATATGACCCAGCAATACCACTACTGGGCATATACCCTGAGAAAACCATAATTCAAAAAGAGACATGTACCAAAATGTTCATTGCAGCTCTATTCACAATAACCAGGAGATGGAAACAACCTAAGTGTCCATCATCGGATGAATGGATAAAGAAGATGTGGCACATATATACAATGGAATATTACTCAGCCATAAAAAGAAACGAAATTGAGTTATTTGTAATGAGGTGGATGGACCTAGAGTCTGTCATACAGAGTGAAGTAAGTCAGAAAGAGAAAGACAAATACTGTATGCTAACACATATATATGGAATCTAAGAAAAAATGTCATGAAGAACCTAGGGGTAAGATGGGAATAAAGACGCAGACCTACTAGAGAATGGACTTGGAGATATGGGGAAGGGGAGGGGTGAGCTGTGACGGGGTGAGAGAGAGGCATGGACATATATACACACCAAACGTGAAATAGCTAGCTAGTGGGAAGCAGCCGCATAGCACAGGGAGATCATCTCAGTGCTTTGTGACCACCTGGAGGGGTGGGATAGGGAGGGTGGGAGGGAGGGAGACGCAAGAGGGAGGAGATATGGGAACATATGTATATGTATAACTGATTCACTTTGTTATAAAGCAGAAGCTAACACACCATTGTAAAGCAATTATACTCCAATAAAGATGTAAAAAAAAAAACACAAAAAGGTTCAGTTTAAGTGTTTTAACCTGAGTATGACATCTAGAAGATAACCCAGCCTCTGGAAGCCTCAGTCTTTACAAAGGCAACAGGAGAGCAAAAGCTCCTCTGGATCTGGAGCTTACTTGTTTGAGGCTCTGGGGTGGAAAATCATGTCTAAAGACCAAAGGAGGGGTGGACAGAGAGAGAGAAGGTTGCACTATTTGTGCTTTTGAATTACAGTCCCTTTATTCTTCCTGTACCCTCTCGGTCAGTTCTGGGGATGCCAGACACAGTGGAGGAGATGTGCCCTGACATCCCCCAGCTGGAAGGCCTGATGAAGGAAATCAACGACCTGGCCGAGTCAGGGGCCCGGTACACGGAGATGCCCCATGTCATCGAGGTGATCTTGCCCATGCTCTGCAACTACCTGTCCTACTGGTGGGAGCGGGGGCCTGAGCACCTGCCCCCCAGCACAGGGCCCTGGTGCACCAAGGTCACCTCTGAACACCTCAGTGTCATCCTGGGCAACATTCTGAAAATCATCAACAACAACCTGGGCATCGACGAGGCCTCCTGGATGAAGCGCATTGCAGGTACCACACATGCCTTTCCTCCCCGGCCCTGGCCCCAGCCCCAGCCCCAGCCCCAGCCCCAAGACACCTGGACTCTCTTTTCTTCTCTTAGTCTATCTTTAAGCTATTCCCCCTCCCCACACTTATATTTAACAGTGAAAAGAATTGACTTATTCCCCTGTAGAGCTTCCTGGAGCAAATGCTCCTGCCTAACTCCCCAACTAATTCAGGTCCCTCGAATCTCCAGGAAGCCCTTCTTGATAAACTCTACCCAACTCCCATGATCATTGCTTATTTGCTTTTGGTACTTAAGAATTCCATTTGCTCTTACAGTAATAATTGTCCATATGTTCTTGGTAAGTGATCCTGTATGTTTTCCACACGTACAAAACTCACTCCCATCTGAGCTGTACTGTAAGTTTCTAGCATTTGTATTTCACTTTATGCTTCCTAAGACACTCTCTAACTTAGGTTCACAGTAGCCTCACTTGGATCTCCGTCTTGTTTTGTATTCCTCCTTGCATGCAGCAGGCTCTTAATGAATGTTGTTAGCTGATTTTCTGCTCCTGAAACAACTCCAAAAGAGGAGAGCCTTGGAAAATTAGTAACCACACTTTCCACAGTCAGGAAACCATGAATATTTTAGTGTCCTCTGTCAGAGTAGAGTTGAGAAGACAGAAGCTAAAGCAAAGTCATTGCCTTTGATGGACCTGCAGTTTTCATGGACCATAGCTGTTTCACCCCTACAATCTCCTAACCATAAAACCCAGCAGTGGGATCAGTGGTAGCTATTAGCTTCCTGGACAAATGAGTAGATATTCCAAGGAAGAAAATGTCTACCGCCTTCCTGTCTCTGAAATGAACTTCAAATTATAAATACTTTGGGTACTGATGGCTCCTGGACAGTATAGGCCTCTGGGAACATATGAGTAGATAAAGTTGGCGTGTTCCTTTCTTACCTATTAGCCCAAGAATATTGTTAACCCTAAGGCAATTTGTTGAGGAGCTCTAATTTCTAAATCTGGATTAAGGGAAGGAAGGTAATCAAAGGATGGACTCCCTTAGCTTCCCCAGAGGTGCAGTGGAAAGATGTCACAGCACACTGATGGGAACTGAACTTGACCTGTTATTTCACAGGTGAACCCAGATCTCATTCAGTTAGGCCACTTCATTCCTGGTGCCTAAACAGAGTCCATTTTAAATAGCAACCTCAAACCACTCATATCTGGAACAGCCATTCCGATTCCAGATCCAAAGCAGAAATGCAGCCCGGTGAAGGCTGGAGTGTGAAATGTGGGCCATCACAGTGTTGTTTCGACCTGTTGGTTAATGCTTCTCAGCAGAGAACTGTTTTCGCCTTCTCTTTCTAAAACAGCCTTATTTATGAAAGCAAAAAATAAGGTAAAGTGAGATTAAGAAGAAAAAGTGCTGGATTATAGGCTGTTTCCAGTTGAAACGCCCTACATGAAAGAAACTTTGAAATACACAAAATACACAATGCACTTTGTGAATGGTTCATGACTCTTGAGAATTTTATTTCACTTATCTTTAAATAATTACTCTGATTCTCATCTTTATTATGGATTAGACCAATAGGATATTCCATTTAAGAAACTCGATGAGACATGTAAGTTTTATCTTTCTCTTCAAGAAGGCTGGAATCATAGTCCCAGTTCCCACTGATTGCTTGTTTCTGCTCATTGACTTCTAGTGGCCACCCCAGTCTGCCTCTCAGTTTATTATAGATGATAGTAGTTTCTCTGCTTTTCCCAGGGCCCAGAGGAGTCCCCAGGCAGTAGGTTGGCAGTTCTCAAGTCCTGGGGGCTGAGAACTGTGGTTGGGTCCATATATTTTTAACAAGAGATTTTTCTATAAACCAGAAAATGTAGTATTGAGTGCCTACTCTTGACTCAGCACAGTGTTGGTTATTATGAATAAAATGTTTATAATCTAGCTCGTGAGCCAAAACCAACATGAATGTACTCTAAAATGAAACAAGATAGTCTGTTATGAAGAGCTCAGAGGTATAGCAAACGCCATACGTGAAGAGTTAAAGGGTGGCAAGGTTTCCCCATGGCCTAGAGAAGCAGAACAGGAAGAGAGACCTTCTCCTGTAGCTCCACCCCCATCCCCAGCAACTGAGGCTTCATGAGATGGAAGTGCCAAGCAGAGGATGAAGGAAGGGCAAGTGCCATCCTGAGTTGATGGCTTTTCACAGCCTCACCTTTGAGTATCACTTCTTTCCTTTCATCAATTGTCATAACATGCAAAATGAGGGGGAGGACCTTTGTTTGCAAACACAGTGTATGCCCAGCCAATCATCAGCAAAGCCAGGGCGGACCTGCTAAGAAGCCACTTCATCCCAACCCTGGAGAAGCTGAAGAAGAAGGCTGTGAAGACCGTGCAGGAGGAGGAGCAGCTGAAAGCCGACAGCAGAGGGGACACCCAGGAGGCAGAGCTCCTCATCCTGGATGAGTTTGCCGTCCTCTGCAGAGACCTCTATGCCTTCTACCCCATGCTGATCCGCTACGTGGACAACAACAGGTACGGAGGAGGCCTAGGCAAGTCCCCAGGATGGAGAGACGGTATTGGGTTTTGTTACAGGTGAGAGAGGGAGGTCACAGCTCTCACCACCAGTGCCCCTCCCCCACAGAATCCCCGGTGTGGGACCTCTGGGCAGTGCTCTCCTTGGCCAGTGATTCTGCATGATCAGTGGCATGGCCACCCCTTCCATCTTCACAGGTCACCACGGGGAAGAGGGACTTAGTCAAATAAGGGCAGCAGTGACCCACTTCTGCCCCTCTGCTGCTCTGTCACACATTCATTCAACAGACATTACTGACTGGGTGTCAGGCACTGGTGTAGGCATTGGGGGACAAGAGAGAACAAAACAGAAAGAGATGTTGGCCCAGGGAGCTTTCATTCCAGCAGGAGAGTGGGGCAAGCAGACAATAAACAAAACAAATACTTGCATATTTACAATATACTTACTTATATACTTATAGATCTACTTATACACTTTACTTATAATTTACTTATCTAAGTAAATTATACAAGCAAAATAAAGGGAATTAGGAGTGCCAGGCATGGCAGGTTTAAAAGAATGTTAACTGAGAAAGCGACATTTGAACACTGACCCGAAGGAGGTGAGGTCAGGAACCGTGCAGGTCTGGGGAAGGGTTATGTTCCCAGGAAAAGGAAACATCTGGTACAAGCCCTGAGGAAGGGGTGTGTGTTGGGATGTTCAGGGCATCACGAGGAGGCCGGTAGAGCTGGAGAAGAGTGAGGGGCCAGGAAAGCAGGAGGAGACGTCCAAGAAGCCATCTTCTCTCCACGGGGCCAGGGCTTCTCCTCCGAGCGAGATGAGCACTTGGTGCAGGTTTGAAGATAAGCTGTGTTGTGATCTGACTCAGTCTTTGAACGCTGTGGTGAGGGATCAGGGCAAATAAGGAAGTGAGGAGACCGGCCGAGAGGCTCATGGTGACCCAGTCAAAAGCTGAGGGTGCAGAGCGGACTAGTGGTGCCAGGGCTGGGGCAGAGGATGGGGAGCCCCTGCATCATGGGGCAGGGTTTCCTTTCAGAGTCCTGAAAATGTTCTGAAACTAGATAGTGATGGTTGTACTAAATGTTGCTAATGAGTAATTTTATGTTACGTATATTTTACCACAATTAAAAAGAAAAAAAAAAGAGTTGGTGGTGGCTGGGACCAGGCTGGTAGCAATGAAGGTTGACAGAAGATGTCAGATTCTGGGCCTGTTTTAAAGGTAGAGCCCTTGGGACATGCAGATTGGCAATAAGAGAAAAGAGGGGAGTCAAAGATGATTCTGGGCAAATGGAAGGGTGGAGTTCCCAGCAGTTGAGTTGGGGAGGATTGTCGATACAGAAGTTTTTTCAGGGCAAGATCAGGATATCACTTTCAGTCGTGTTAAATTTGAGTTTCCTCTTCAATACAGAAATGAAAATGTTGAGTGGGCAGTTGAATATATGAGTCCAGAGTTCAGGAGGGAGGTCTAGTGTAGACATGAGAATTTGAGAGTCATCTACACGTTGATATGTGGTCTTTGAGCGACATGAGACTGGATGAGATAAATAAAGGCTTGAGAGGCAGAGAGAAGAGTTCTAAGGACTGAGCCCATGCGCTCAGGTCAGGCAGAAGAGAAGGAACCTGTGAGTGAGACTGAGAGGGAGCCACCAGTGAGACAGGAGGAAACCAACAGAATGTTGTGTCCTGGATGTCAACTTCACAAGGGATTTCCAGGAGGAAAGAATGATGAATGAAGGTTATTGGTGACCTTGACAAGAGCAGCTTCATTGGAGCGATGGAGATGAGGACATCTTTGGAGTAGGTTGGAAGAGAATGGGAGAAAAGGACTTGGAGATAGCAGTACAGACAACTTATTCAAGGAGTTTTACTATAAAGGGGAACAGAGAAACAGGCTGCTAGCTGGGGGAAGAAGTTGGCTCACGGGCCCAGCCACTCCGCAGCACGTGGGATCCTCCCAGACCAGGGCACAAGCCTGTGTCCCCTGCATCGGCAGGCGGACTCTCAACCACTGTGCCACCAGGGAAGCCCAAGAGGAGAGTTTTTAAGATAGAGAAGGTGCTTGGAGGTTTGAGGAGGAAGGAGGCAGGGCCCAGGGAGAGTGGGAGAGCAGGTGGACCAGGGAAGTGGGTGGGATTGCCGGGCAGCATCCAGGGCCCCACCTGAGGTCTGCGGACGTGAATTTAAAGTGGGACCCATTGGCAAGTCATGTTTTTCTCCAGCCAGTTTGGCTGCCAGGTACAGGCCCAGACTGGGAAGAGAGTTGGATTTAACCAGGGTTGGGGCTTTGCAAAATGAGTGTGACGAAGAAAAATGGGTTAGGGAGTTGAGGGTGTATATTAGAGGGTAATTCTAAAGATTGGCCATGGGATTTAAGCTGGATGAGGGGGAAGTGAAGGCATAGGAGCCTAATGTTCATGAACAGGCAAAGGAACAAAGGACTGTTGGTCCCAGTGGAAGGCAAAGACCAAATAGATGTTTTTATTATACCACACCCTCTTAAAGCTTAGAGGCCTCAAATGTAAGTTTGGGAAGGTTTAATTTTAAAATACTCCATTGTAGATACTGAAAAGACCTAGGGATATTGGGGGGAACATTGCTGACTTTTTGAGTGGTATGCCATTCTGTCATGGGCAAGGAATAGGTCTGGATATGCCCATTTTAGCATTTACTTCATAAGGTAAATTGTACTTACTGTTTAAAATATTTACGTAAGATTACTTATATTTAGCTTTGCAAAATAAACATCTTACACACACTATATGTGTGTGTGTGTGTGTGTGTGTGTGTGTGTATGAAATTCCTTACCTATCTGTGGGGAATTTTACTCACTGTCTCAAAAGAAATCCTGCTTTCAGGGTCATCATTTTAGTCATTTCTGATAACATAATTATGTTAGCAGGTTAGCGAAGGAATTTGTCAGAGTTTGAGGTGAAAACAGAAATGAAAGTAGAGTAAGGTTGCCCCTGGAATAGCTCTTTAACTGCATTTGTCACTATTGACAATCAAGATGCAAGATAGAGTGTGTTCCACTTACACGTTGTTTGACAGTTGCTAAAAATGGCAATGTCAGAGGGTCTTTGAGATCATCACTAATTCATTCATCCCCACTTTTCAACCCTTTCTTCCCTGAACACCAGGGAGCATTATGGCCATCTGAGCCTCGCTTAGAAATACTTCCTTCCTGTGTGTGTGCCTTTACCTCCTTCAAGTTCTTTCTTCACCCAAAAGAATTGGCTGGCTTGGAAGCACAGGATTGTGGAGTTGGCAGGAATAATAGAGGCCAGCTCATCTTACCTATAACTGGATGAATCAATATCCTCTTCCCTTTTCCTAGCGGTGCATTTCCTGCCTGATTATCCACCACAGTTATGGATGACAGGTACAGCCATACTGTGCGTGCCTTCCCATTCTAGTTTCAGACAGTTAAAGCCATTTTTGTTCAACTCTTTCTCATTCATATTTTTCTTCCAGTTTTATTGAGATATAATTGACACACAGCCCTCTGTAAGTGTAAGGTATACAACAGAATGATTCGACTTATATACATCATGAAATGCTTAGAATACGTTTAGTGAACATCCATCACCTCACACAGATACAAAATAAAAGACACGAAAAAGTATTTTTTCCTTGTGATAAGGACTCTTGGGATTTACGCTCTTAACTTTCATGTATAACATACAGTGTTAATTAGATTAATCATGTTGCACCTTACACCCCCTAGGACTTATTTATCTTATAACTGGAAGTTTATATCTTTAACCACCTTCATCCAATTCCCCTTCCCTCCACTCGGAACCATTTTTGAGTTCAGATCTGTATCTCCTATCAGCTCTGATTTTGCTCTCTAGAGCCACACAAAACTACTCCAGTCTTTCTTGTGGCAGCTCTTTAAACATTGAAGAGAGCCATCTTGTCCTGTCCTCCCCTGTTTTCTCTCGTCCTATTAAACCTTTGGACTTCCTTCAGCCCTGTCACAGCAGTGTTCCAAGTCTCTTCGACAGCTGAAACAGTCTTCTGAAGAGAAGCTTCTGTGGGTCAGTGTTGAACCTGAAGCTGACCCAGAATGAGCAAGAGCTCCAAGCCTTCTGTGGTCCGAACAGGGCGAATCAGGGCTCCATCTCCTCATGCCGGGAGATTATACGTCAACATAGGTTCAACAGACCTCTCTACACAAGGCAGCAGCATCTCAGCCTCCTTTCTGGAAATCAGACACACTCTGAACAGAAACGACCAACTTTAAATAGTACGATTTTGGGTGAAAACCCATCTCGCAAACTGTTGAAGGGAATCCAAGTAAATCCTGTGTGGTGACCACCTCAGGCTGTATCCTCTACAAGAGGCTCAGGGACAAGGCAGAGATAAGCTCTTACCTCTTAGTCAGACAACAGGACCGTGAATATATACGAACATGGCTTTACTTTCTTTCAAAACCCGATAACTGGCTTTACTTTCTTCGCAAACCTGATAAGTTGTCATTTTGACAATAGCAGTCTAACTCTCCTTTATTCTCCTGCTTTTTGTTTCTGTTTTACCTCTAAACCCAACTGTCTTCCCCACCTACAGCCTTGCATTTCCCAGCTGCCTTTTGGCAGCATGCAGAGCAGATGATCAAAGAAACCCACAGGTCGGTTAAGTACCTCCCAAAGGATCAAATGTCTGAATGTTGAGAAAGGTCTGAGTTGTGTGGAAGGCTGGGAGCAGGGAGGAGAGAGTCTTGTTCCATCATTTGGGGGTAGGAAGTATAGGGGCAAGTGGGAGAGGCAAGGTCAGGTTCTTCTGTCCTCCTGCAAATACTGACTTAATCTGGTTTGAGAGGTGCAGAGAGTTTATGTGCCCGGTGGAAGACATTTAATGGTGGGTCCATGTGTACCCGCCATTCTAAACCTGAAGAAAGAACCTCACTAAAGACAAAGAGTAAAAATCCGCCTCTTGGAAGGAGGGTGTTGAAAACAAAATTCGTTCAGCTGAAACTACATTCCCATGTGAAGTCCAAGGTATGCAAAGCCTCTTTCTCCTGTGAGCGAATGTTTACCTGAGATTTTGTTTTCAGTGTTCCTGCGACTCACACCGCCTGTGGCTGTGCTTTTCCTCGGTGGGATAGGATGTGACCCTCTTGCCTCTTCCCACTCAAGGCATAGTGCAAGCCTAGAAAGCACATTTAAACCAAAACGCTACAGAAGGAACAGCTGGCGGTTCTGATAAAACCTGACACTTGAGCCTGAAAAAGCGCTCCTGAAAAATCAATATGAAAGAAACCAAAAAGCATTACCAGTCTCAAGCCTCGAGTTTGGATTGCATTTTGCTCTTAGTGATGGACACCTTATAGAGTGGCTTAAGTTAGAAGTTAAACCTCACACGTGAAGGATGTCCAGAGATAGCCAATCCATGGCCAGTCTGGCCGGAGCTCATTAGAAACCCTCACTCCTCTGTCTTTCTGTCCTTAACATTGGCTTCCGTGTTCAAAGTTACTTCAGGTGCAACATGCCAATTAGAGCTTGAGCTGTCATATTTTCATTCCAGAGAGGACGTAGAAAGGCAAAAGGGCACCTTCAGCTATCTGATCCTTTTTAGAGAGCTTTTCCAGAAGGCTCATCCAACAACTTCCTCTTCCATCTCATTGATCAGAACTTAGTTCCACGGCTGTCCCTCGAGGGGGGCTGGGTAATGTGAGCTTCAGCAGGGCACAGTGCCCCCCGGAGTAAAATGGGGGTTTGTGCCTAAGGAAGAAGAGGAGAATGAGTGTTGGGCAGACCACCTGTAGTGTCTGCCTATAAAGGAGAGGCTAGTTGAGGTAGAAAACCAGGAAGATTAGACAAGAATGTCCATGAGGCTGGAACTCAGGGAGGGAAGGAATTGAGGCGATGAGAAAGGAATCCAGAGGTGGTCTTGGCCTCGTGAGTCTTCACCTTTCTTCCTTAGCCTCGTACCTTCCGTGAATGAGCAGAAGGTACAGGCTACTCAGAGCAATTCAGTCTGATGTCCCAGGGCTTAGGGAACTGGCTTTTTGATAGCTATTACCATGCACACAACCAAGGGACATTAGGTTTTTTAGACCATTCATGACAGCCCCAAAGTTTTCTTTAAGAAAGACGATAGACAATTTAATTTCTAATGTGTTACTTTATGCAGATATTTAGTACCCAGCCATTTCAAAATATAATTCAAATGCACAAGATAGGGGCAAGACAACTTTTAGGAAATGACTGAATTCTACTGCAATTTAGCCCTCTTGCTGCCACTGTGAAATTTCTTAACCTAGCCTAGTACTTTTTTTTAAATGAGTAATGCCTATTTATAGGGAATTTGCAAACCATTTCAAAGGGCATAGGAGATGTTTGGTCTCTGCCTATACACTTTATATAACAGTTAAAAAAATTATTGTCTTACAGATTTCATTCATAAAAGTGGCTTTGAAAGGAAAACGGGCAAGGCCTGAACTGTTTATAGAGTGCTTACAATTTCAGAGGCTTGACAAGATTAGATGTCATAGTGACCAAGACTGTCCTAGTCTTGCTAGACTTGAGGATTAAAGGTGGCCTGTCCCAAAACTTAGAATGTAACCTTAATCACCTCTTCAGTTTAAAGGACAAAAAAACCTTACCTTTGACCATTTTGAAATGTTGATTTCTGACATCTGTTTGCTAAGAGAATCCTGGAATCCTTTGGTAAAATGTAAATGATTATTGTAGGTCTTCAAAAATACCTACAACAATTACATGTCTATATCTAAGCATGCAAGGAATATATTGATATTTAGTCTCTCTGGAGATTGCCGTCTATGGGAATGCAATTTTATCTGGATAAATGTGTGCATCTGATGTCGGTATAATTTTTAGAGTGTGACTCTTTCAATCATTGCTGAACTCCACATGCATATTCATTTATCTTTCACCTCAGATCTAACTGGCTCAAAAGCCCCAATGCTGACTCTGACCAGCTCTTCCGCATGGTGGCAGAGGTCTTCATCCTGTGGTGTAAATCTCACGTAAGCACACATGGGGGCCCTGGATTTAGAGTTGGTGGTGAAAGGTACACTTCAACTTTCTTGTAATGTTTGCTTTTTTATTTTCCCCCACTTAGAACTTCAAGAGGGAAGAGCAAAACTTTGTGATTCAGAACGAAATTAATAATTTAGCATTTTTAACTGGAGACAGCAAAAGCAAGATGTCAAAAGTAAGTCCATAGAAATCAATTCCAAAGACTCTCCAACCTTGACCTAAGCTACATATCTTGGGTGTATGAAGGGATTAGCTCCTACTGCATTTAGGTCAAACAACAGAAACCAACAGGTCCACTGTTCTTTCTTTGAGAATGAGCCAGAAGAAACTGCTCTGAAATAAGCATGGTCATCACATTTTATGAATAATTAGCTGCTTTGTGCGTCAAAAAGCTTAAGTTTCAAGACTTGCCTAAGGCATTCGAGAGGTCTCCAAAACAAAAGCTGCTGTTACTTGTTTTAAAGTAGAACTACTTGCTGTGTAGAAAAGCTACAAAAATACATGTGCCTAGAGCCACCTTTTAATTAGCTGTGAGGACATTGCCTTGCTTTGAAGATTTCGTAGACACATATTCTTACAGTGCACTTATTTTCTTCCTATCTTGAACATCTAGTAGCTGCTTTATTTCAGCTGTGCTGACCTCTTAATGCCTTCTGTTTATTTTCCACGTGAGTTGCATTCAGAAACCCAAACATTTGTCCATCCCCCTGCAGGGAAATGTTTGAAAGAGGGCGTTCCAAACATCTGTCTGAAAACAGAGTCGCCTACAGGGAGGGTGTCGCAGTATTGAATACAGGAGGGGCAGCCGGCCTCTGGGTTCCCCCTGAGTCAGCTCTGCACAGTGAGGTTTTGCTGTTTTTATTGGAGAGAATTCTCAGACACACTCCTTTAGGTGTACACACAAAAACAAGGCTTACTTAAATGTGCTGTTTCGTTCCCGGCTGTCGTGGCTTACCTGGACTCTCTTCCCCCGAGAAGCGTGCCTGGGTGAGGGTTGACTGTACTGTCACGTATAAGAGACGTGTGACACCTGAGATGTGCATCTCTCTCACTGCTGGTACAGTGCTGCCTCTGAGGTCCAGGAAGGTGGAGTGTGCACGGGAACCCCTCAGAAGTGAGAACCAGTTCTGGAAAGATGACAGTCGTGGGTTTGTAGCAAAGCTCTTGGGGCAACCTTCCAAATAACCATATGGGATAGAAGACCTTTGTATGCAGAGCTGCAGACCAGGGGCCACCAAAAGTGAAAACTTCAACACCCAAAACTTCAAGCGTGCCTAGCTCTGGTCAGCTGCAATCACTCTGAACTTTCCATCCCTTCCATCTTTAAGCTATGTTGACATTATTAACACTTCTTCCAGCATCCAAAATTTGATTCTCAGAGTTTAGAATCTGGTATGCGCTGTTTAGTAAAGTTTGATAAATAGAACTGTGCACATACGATGTAGAGAGATTAAGTATATATATTCACATTCAAGAGGAATCTTTGCTGCAAAGGAACCTTACTTAAGGTGCATCCTTTTGTGCTTTGGATAATTTTTATTTGATTTTCCAAAGTTTATTTTGATTTTGACTTTTGGCAAACACAGCTGCTCATGTGAGGTACAGGAGGAAGGATATTTTCAGACTCCTGATCCCTGGATATCTAACCCTGAATTCCCTCTGAAGGGTCTTCTTACAACCATTACAGTGTCTCGTTTGACCCTGTCCACCTACCGAAAGTCACTGAATCCCAGACAGACTCCTTGCTACCTTCAACTTGGGGTAGATCTTTTGGCCTTTGATTGAACCAGCGAGCATCCATTGTTATTGTCAGTGGATGGCAAAAAAGCAAAGAAAATGATTCTGATACAAGGATTTGGATCCCAGATGAGCAGAAATGGCAAAGATAATCTCAGCCCTCTGGTGATGGATGGACACTCAGGGTCCTTGGATTTATACTTGGAAAGAGAAGAGGTGACAAAGAATGATGTTTCAAAACTAACCTACTAACAAACTAACCTGAAATTGTTCATTCACATCACTGAATGAGGAAAAGGGTATGTTAGTCTTGTCAGAGGATGAGCATATTCAGAATCTGTGCATCTTTCCTGCTGTTAAGGTTAGTCCATAGGAGCAGATGCTTTCATTTCATTTCCATTGACATTGTATGCCAGTTTTTTCTGAGATGTGTTGGAGAGGGTCAAAGTTACAGTGTAATGGATGTAAGGACACTCCCTAGATGTTAAATAATATTTGCTGTGCTTCTCAGGGTAACAAATATTCATATTGTTCCTGTGGCCTCAGTTGAGACTCAAAGTATAGTAGCAAACAGGACTAGAGCCTGAAAGGAAGCGAAGTCCCACTGTTGGCCCAGATGCTCGGTATAGGTATGGCCTTGCATCATTCACTTAACTTCTCGGGGCCCTAGTTTACCAATCTGTAGAATGGGCTTGAGCTTACTGCCTGACTTCTCCCAGCTCTACTAGTAGGCCCTGTTGGAAAGTCAGTTTTAAATGCATCTCTAGAATTGAATAATGTTACATAAATGCAGCACATTATTTCAGACAGAGAGATATCATACCTCCAATAAACAGAAACTCATAGCCATTTCTGATATTTTTTGGATGTAGAACTACGTATTGCGAGGATGGGGAGGGGGTATTCTCTTTATTATCAGCTGAATCCCCATTGCCTTTGCCTCCCTGAAATTACATGTCCTCTCTACTACCTGATCTGAATGGTCACCTATGCTTGCTTTTATCTGCACTCATAATTGAATTCTGATGTTGTATAAATGAAGTTGGCATCAGTGCATATGGCAGAGATATGTGTGCCGGAATGCTGCATGCCCACACACACTGCACATGCCATTGCAGATGGAAAGGAAGTGGAAAAAATATACAGTGGGCCACACTGTTCTTACTTGATTAATTGAAGGTCAGTTCAAAGATGTGTCCTTTTTTCCAGCAGCTAAAGCACATTTTGGGGAGAGCTCATTGTATTGTATTTTGTTTCTATAACACCAGTTTGCAAATATATGTTAAGCAATACATAACTAAGCTGAGCACGGTATTTTTTGTTTTGTTTTTAAACTCGTTTTGTTTTCTGGAAAAATGGCAGCAGCTTCCTCAGAGGG
This sequence comes from Hyperoodon ampullatus, assembly GCF_949752795.1. Classification (NCBI taxonomy): domain Eukaryota; kingdom Metazoa; phylum Chordata; class Mammalia; order Artiodactyla; family Ziphiidae; genus Hyperoodon; species Hyperoodon ampullatus. The sequence goes on from NC_136916.1 coordinate 103,280,937, forward strand.
GAATGGTAAGTTAGAATGTGTTTAGCCCAAGAAATGCCATTTCCTTGACCAAGATTATAAACAATAAAAGAGTTGTGATGCAGCAAATATTAGAGTGCCTCGTGTAAAGCCACTCCACCCCATGAGCGTGATTTCAGTGTATTGGAAAAGGGCAGGGAAGAGTTGAGAAGACATCTTTATGCTTGTCCAGGGTATTCAGAATGACATGTGTGACTGCTTCTTCTTCCCATCTCCCGAGCTGCTCACTCACCTCTCTCTCATTCCCTCCACCACCCCCCCACCTTTTTTCACTTTCATTTGTATTCCCTTTGCCCTTGCACTTGTGTAGTTCAAGTGCTCTCTCTCCCCCTGCCCCCCTCCCCCATCTCTTCTCTCTCCCCCTTCCTGTTCCCTCGTTCTCTTCTTCTCCCTGTCTTTCCCCTCCCCCTCCCCGTCTTTCCCCTCCCCCTCCCCCATTCACTTCATCTCTCTGTCTCCCATCCTCTCCCCCTCTTCTCTCTACCATTGCCTCCTCTACCCTTCCCTGTTCTCTTACTGCCCTCCCTCCTCCTTTGGTGCCTCTCTCTCTCTCTTTCTCACTGTCTCACTCTCCTTCTCCCTCTTGCTCTCTCATTCTCAGACTGGCTTCTGGACATCCACCTTTCCCTTTACCATCTAATGTTGGGTTGACTGGTCTCTCCTTCCCTTACCCCCTCAGTGGGGGTGAGCACTTCAGGTGGCACAGCTCTGCCCTTGTTCCGAAGCCTCCCCGTGTGCTGTCTCAACACAGCACACCACCTACCATGTGCTGTGTCCTCCTCCAACTCCTTTTCCCTTAAGAGTCTCTGTTTTTTTTTAAAGTTCACACATAAGTTGTCTATTTGGTCATAAACTATTGGTGATAAAGTGTGGGGAAATGAAATGATTTTGAAGGTATAGGAATTTCTAGATTTCTGTTTCGGAAATAAAAAGTTTCAGCTAACATTTAAAAGAGGCATAAATAGATCGATGGATAGATAAATACATATATACATACATACATACGTACATACATAAAAGCGTTTCCAGCATTAGGGAAATGCGTTGAGTTAACTAATCCTAGCAATATGTGAAGAAAAGAATAAAATTAGAACCTATAGCGTGTAGGAGCCTTTGACCTAAGGTATATTTAAAGGTCACAGCACAGAAGGGAGATTTCCCATCCTTTGGGCTATGGGGTGATCCTGAACCACCTTGGATATTCCTAGAGTACATGTTTTAGAAACTTTTTTTAGGGGAAGCACATACATGGCCCCTTAGTTCAGTTCTCCCTACTCTTTTTGTAACCACAGATCTTCTGGAGGTGATAATGTGGTGGGTGGAAGGAAAAAAGAAAATTGGGGTCTTTGGTTACATGACAGATTGTCTGCATCCCACCCAGGTGCCAGGAGGGAGGTGGGAGGAGGGGAAGGCATGAGATCTAAGAGTTCACTTGGGTGGCCAGATCTGAAGACCACCAGGGTCTGAGGGTCACACACTCTGGAAGGCTGGTCTCTGATGACCTTGCCCCAGGGATGCACTGCTTGGTCTGGGTGTAAGTCCTTTTGATCCAATTAACCTCCATCCTAACCTCCCACCCGCTCTTCATGCTGTGCTCAACCGGCTTCCAGAGCCGTTGGTTTTCTATTGTGTTGGCAGAGGAATGGGGGTGAAAGAGCTGTGACTAACATGTGGTGCCTTATGTCTTGGACCCCTGCTTTCACTGACTGACTTCTCCTTGTTTCTTTTCTCTTGTCTTTCCACACAGGCCATGCAAGTAAAGGTACAGGTCAAATGCATGATGTGTCTTTTCTGTCCTAGTATTAGAGGTGCCAGGCTCTGGCCACCCTCTGCACTGTGATCACCATGGGGGTGGTACAGAATGGATTTTCCCACCTGGAGGTCCTCTGGGCCTGCTTCAGGGAAGACAACTGCCTGTCAAAGAGTGAACGTAGGCCCTACCCACCCTTGGAATGGGGAAGCCAGAGAAGCCAGCTAAGCTTCGCCCTATCCGAGGTCTCCTTGCTATCTCTGCTCCCTTCCCCAGCAGCCCACTCTGCAGCCAGCATACTAACAGATAGGAATGCTGACTGGGGCTGAGAGCTCGGGAGACTCACTCCTCTTATCTGCTGTTAGTGATCCCAGCCCTTCCACACTATACATGTCTGCCTCTTGTGCAAGGCTCCTATGAGTCAAAGAGGGTTTTCCAAGGACTAAAGTCAAAGATTTGGAATCAGCAGCAAGGACTGGAAATAGCCATGAGTTTTTGCATAAAATGTGCACACAGTGGAATAAACCCTGGGACAATTTTCTAGTAACCTATACAGGTTATTGCTTGGAAATATTTCTCTATGCCTCCATCGATGCGTCTCTGCTGCCACTTATCCCAAGCCCTCTGCACTCAGGTCTGTAGCAGAGACAGGGAGATGTGCAGGAACCAGGTCATGTGCAGCTCTCAGTTAGAAAAGGAAAATGGAGCCATAGCCAGGTAGATGTCAGTCTGGATGTTGGCCCAGACTCTTAACTGCTGTGTGACCTTGGAAAAATCACTTAACTGCTCTGAACATCATGTTCCCCTTTATAAAACTGACTGGGTATCTCAGCCTTGTTGGGAGGATTAGAAATGCTTTATTTAAGTAGCAGGCACGTTGGAGCCACATCATATATTTAGCATTTGTAGTTAGAACAACATGAGATTGGCCAAATAAAATAGTGAGCAAGAAATTATTTAAATTGTGTATCCAATCCACAGAGTTCTATTTTGCATATTTCCTTGATGGTATACTGCATGTTACTATTTACCTCTTACATTTATATGTAATGTATATGTAACAATACCTCAATTTATATTCACAAAACTGGGTTCTATCTTCTATGGACAATCTGAGGATAGAACCTCACAAATTACCCTTACAATTTTCAAGGGTAATTTAGACGTTAAATGAGTTCTGCATTAGGCACAACCTTTAGAATTCTCTGCCTGATAGAACATCTAAGGAACCCAGCAAGCACTCGGTAAATGATAGAGCTCTTGAGGTGTTTGTGTGAATCAGCTCTCCACTGTGTGTCTAGAACATAAGACACTTTGTATCTTGCTTGTCTGCCTCAAATCCCCCTCCCTCCTCATGTTTCTCACTGCCACCTCCCACTGCTGTCCTGGATCTGACCTGTTGTTTTGGAGCACCAGGCACAAGTAGAATTGTCTGGCAGTATTTGGTCAGACTGGGTTTTGCTGGCCAGGGATTTCACTGTGGTTTCTGTGGTGTAACCACCCAAAGGTTTAGCCACCACAAGCTGGGTAAAAGAAGTTGCCACTATTTTAAGAGTGTCTATTAATAATTATGAACTTCCTTCACACTTTGGGAAGTAATTTAAAGAGATCAGCCCCAAGACAGTGTTAATTCTGACCATACTTAATCTTCTCTCAGAAAGCCAATCCTTCATAAAACAAATTCTGTTCCAGCCCAGGGCCCCGGGTCTTACAAGCCAGTTCCAGAGGAGGCAACTGGCCTCTTCTCTGCTCCCAGAGCCTTATGTTTGGGTTGTTGTGAACCACAGCGTGACAACCTGGATGCTGCAAACACTTGAAGGCACCTCATAAAGCAAAAGCTTTAATGAGCCCCTATTCTCCCCTGTCATGGTCCCTGACTTCATTCTCTGCCTCTGGCCACCCAGCCCTTCCTCACTTCCAGGAAGAGCCCACTCAGCTGAGGCTGAGTCCAGCAAATGACGTACCATGTGGGCAGCTTGGCTCTTTTGGAACCTGACTCAGGAAAATCGGGTCACCACAGAGCCTTGTTTTGTTGAGCCCACCCATACCCACCTCGTGTTGTGGGTGCAGAGGGTCCTCAGTTGGTTGCCTGGGGCTGCCATAGCCTAGTGCATTGGCCTCTTCTCTCAAACCTCCCACTTCATTGGATGAACGCTCCCAGAAAGGGGTGAGAAAGTGCAACCAAAAGAGGGCAGGCTCCCCCAGACTTGGGGCGTTCCCTCCTCGCTTGTCTGCACTGTTTCTCCTAACTCTGCCCCAGCCAGATCCCAAAGCAGCCCTACCTACTTGGGGGTTCCCCTTTTCCTGCAGGACCGTGTGCTGCCTTGAACGGAGGCTGAGTGGGATGCAGGTGCTCCAAAAGGCTCGCTTCAGCCCGGGCCACGAGCAGTTGTTCTAGGGTAGATGCTCTTTCACTTGTTTACTGCCGCCCAGCATCAGGATTCTCAGTTCTTTTCTGCATTTTGTCAGTTATCGAATCATTCTTTTAGTAGAAACACCAGTTTGTTCGTACTGCCCAGATGTCAGCGAACAGAGACCGTGGGTGTCCGTGGTGTGTGTCTGGTCACGTGGTTCCGTGAGCATGCGCATAAGGAGAGGGCTCAGGGTCAGAGCCGGTCTTGAAGGGCCACCTGGTTGTCTTTGTTTCATATGCTCCTTTACTGTCCTCTGAAATGTTTAATAGAAAGGCCCACCCTGTACTGATGGGGCCACAGGAGGCAGGCTGCCTCCAAGGTGAGGCGGTGCCTTTCAGAGTCACTGAGCCCGTTTGTTTCAACCTCATCTCCTAGTCTGGAGGACAGGACCAGGAGCGGAAGAAGACGAAGCGGAGGGGAGACTTGTATTCTATCCAGACCTCCCTCATCGTGGCTGCACTCAAGAAAATGCTGCCCATTGGTTTGAATATGTGCACCCCAGGCGATCAGGAGCTGATCTCCCTCGCAAAATCACGGTACAGCTATGTAAGTTGCCCATCTGCTTTGGCAGAGCATGTAATACAGGAGGTGGTGATCAGTGCTCAGCCCCTAAAGGGTTTGTCCTTCTTCCCCGGAGACCAATGGACACAGAGGTGCCAAGGTGCACAGAGGCAACACGCCATCATCTTTTTTTTTTTAATTTACCATTTATATATATATCTTTTAAATTTTATTTTATTGTATTTTATTCTTGGCTGCGTTGGGTCTTCGTTGCCACACACGGGCTTTCTCTAGTTGTGGCGAGTGGGGGCTACTCTTCGTTTCGGTGCGTGGGCTTCTCATTGTGGTGGCTTCTCTTGTTGTGGAGCATGGAATCTAGGCGCCCGGGCTTCAGTAGTTGTGACACGCGGGTTCAGTAGTTGTGGCTCGTGGGTTCTAGAGCGCAGGCTCAGTAGTTGTGGCGCATGGGCTTAGTTGCTTTGCAGCATGTGGGATCTTCCTGGACCAGGGCTCAAACCCGTGTCCCCTGCATAGGCAGGCGGATTCTTAACCACTGCGCCACCAGGGAAGTCCCAACACCCCATCGTCTTTACAGCTGACTTGGGAGTCAGTGCATGCCCTTTGGGATGAGTCTTTGTCATTTCTATTCTTTTGTCCTCGTAATAAAGATCGCAGCAAAACTGTCCATTGGCCCTCAGTGCATCCTTGTGCCCTGCTTTATATTTCCATATTGACCGGTAGGAATAAAATTCAACATCTCTTTCCACAGAAGGACACAGACGAAGAGGTGAAGGAACATCTGTGGAATAACTTGCACTTGCAGGAAAAGGTGATGCAGCAGGAAGACAATGAGAACTCACACAGGCTTCCTTCTGGCTGCAGGGTGCCACACACCCACTTAGTTTACTCGTGTTTTTTTTTTTTTTTTTCCACTTTTAAAGATTACCTTTATTGAGATACAATTTACGTGCAACAAAACGTATTCAGTTTGCTCAGTTTTGACAAATATATACAACCATGCAACACAACTCCAAAAACCAAAGAACAATATAAAGTATCCTCATGACTATTTACAGTCGATCTCCATGCCCACCGCCAGCTCCAGGCAACCTCTGATCTGCTTTCTGTCACCACAGATAGTTTTGTCTTTTCTAGAATTACATATAAATGGAATCCTACAGCATGTACTCTTTGGTGTCTGGGGTCTTTCACTCAGCATAATGTTTTTTGAGGGGTATAATTGTTGCACACATCAGCAATTCGTCCTGAGCAGTGTTGAGCAGAGTTTCATTATGTGGATATGCCACATTTACTCGTGTTTTTTTAAATGTGTTCTAAAAACAGTCTCAGAGTACTTGTGCTTAATTGGTAGAACTAACTCTCTGCCCTGAATTTTTCATTTTTTGGCTCTTAATTTTTGTTCTTTCCTTTGCTGTTGCAGAGAGGCCCAGTAAAACATGTCTTCCCGCCTCCCACTGTGTGAGCATCAAGCCATAGCAGGGGGGTTAGATTAGGTCTCATAATTTACTGACTGTGAGGTTTGTTAAAGAGGGGAACAGACACCTGGGGGAAGTTTTAGCACTTCCAGCTCTAGAGATTTGTAAACAAAGTAACTTTGTACCTGAGTTGATATAACCCAAAAAAACAAACAAAAAAAATCAAGACCAATTTTGATTTTAAGGCTATTTAAGATTTTTCCAAGCCTGCACATCTGAACAACTCTTTCCTCAGATACATTATATTATGCTCTAAGATGGAAGATTAAAGTGACACAAATAGCCTCTCCTTTCTATCCCAAATATGTAGGAATGGTGGGTAAAATATACTACAAAAAAGTTAGTAAAAAGAAATTCCAAGTGCCAGAAAAAAGGTGCTCTAAATCATAGTAATGAAGAGAAGATGATGCAGTTGGGAAAACTCGTAGAGCTCTCCTGACCAGATATATATATTATAGGGGCTGGGGGTTTTAGTAACCTGGAACGGGAGTGTGGGGCCTAACTTCCCATGCTGTGCATGAATGTAGAGCAAGAAACGTACATAAAACTGGCCTTGAACCAGTGAAACCCATGAATCTTCTGTAAAAACAGCCATGAAACCACTTAGAGAGTGTCTACCTGCTAGAATATGGGCTGAGATGCCAGTCAACAAAACTCCTCCTAAAAATACAGTGTGAAAGGAAATCCACCACCATTAGAGAGTCAGAAAATGCAACAAAATGAAGAATTCAAGCCTAAGGAACTACAGAAAGGAAATTTTAAAGTATGGTTGAAATATTTAAAGAGATTATTTTTTAAAAAGGAGAGGGGAGGTGGCACGGAAAAAGACCTCACAGTGATTTTTAAAAATTAAAAATAATCATTGAAATTAAAAATTCAAGTTGTAGGTTAAAAAATATAGTAGATACAGCTGAAAAGAGAATTTATGAATTGGAAGCTTGATTTAAGGAAATCGTAAGGCAGCACAGAGAGAAAGGGATGGAAAATATGACAGAAGGGTTAAGAGACATGTAGGCTAGAATGAGAAGTTCCTACAAAGCATCTACATTGTTCCAGAAAAAGATAATAGAGAAAATGAGAGAGGAATTAATAGAAAAGACTCTTGAATACTATGGAACCATGCTAGGAGTAAAAGGCCTTTTCAGTTCAAGAGGTATAAGAGATTGCTCATTTCATGTACGTGCTTCAATTTGCAGTCTGATGACCCAGCTGTAAAGTGGCAACTGAACCTATACAAGGATGTTTTGAAGAGTGAAGAACCTTCCAACCCAGAAAAGACAGTGGAGCGTGTGCAGAGAATTTCAGCAGCTGTCTTCCACCTAGAGCAGGTAAGTAGCATCTACCCTGAGAATTGAGGAAGGAAGACTACCCTGCAGAATATAAAACTCCTCCACACTCAGCTCTTAGTTAAGAGCACCCTTGTAAGACAGAAAGCAAGGAGCAAGGATCATCCTGGCCTACCCCCAAAGTGTCATCTTGGTGCCTCATTGTAGCAAGACTCCTCAATGCTTAACATTCCCAGTGTTTTACAAATTTTTCCCATTAGTTCAAATGACCATCTAAGTTCCCTACTCATTTGTAAAGCAATAAGCCACCAAAAGCAGTTGGGAAAAGAAAGAAAAACTAAGACTCCCACAGACTGAATCATTTAGTGCTGGGTACCTTTTGCTGACTACAGTTGAGAAATCAAAATTCTTCTAGGGTTGAGAAGTCTGGGCTGCAGGTGACTGCCTTCTGCCACCCAGATCAGCCTGGTGTGCACCTACCCATGTGATTTCTTCTTAGGTGGAACAGCCTTTGAGGTCCAAGAAGGCGGTCTGGCACAAACTGCTATCAAAGCAGCGGAAACGGGCAGTGGTGGCCTGTTTCAGGATGGCCCCTCTCTACAACCTGCCCAGGCAAGTATTCTGTCATTTTCTCCTGGCATGTGAGTCAGAGATGAGAATTGAGGTATCTTACCAGAGCTGTGCTCTCTTCTGGCCCTGACCCTCATGATCCCAGAGGTAGAGATTGGAGTCCTTCACCCACAGAGCCATTACAGTCTGCATGTAGTATAATGGCCTGCTAAGGTAAGCATAAAAACTGAAAATAGATGAGATTCCTTCATGCCCCCAAGCCTGCCTCAGCTCACCATTTTGCACTATAAAGTCAGCCGCGTAAGCAGATGGAAGCTCTCTAGTTTTACCTTGGTGGGATTCTTTGTGCAGCTGTAAAGGCACCCTGGAAAAGGGGAACTGTTTTCTAGAATACTTTACCCCAAATTCCATCCACAGATCAAACAATATTTCCATGTTCAAGTACTTGGATGACACCAAAATTATTATGTTTCCTCAGCAAGTACAGAAATGTAACCTGAGACTTCTTCAGCATGATGTACTTGCCTTCAAGACAAAGAAAGGGCACTGGTTAGAGATGGCCCAAGAGGCCAGTCATGGGCATGAGGCCTTTACCTGGATGTTTAGTCTATAATCTGAAGTCAAATATATGTGAAGGCTTTTCTGGATTGTGTGTGAACACATGCTGTGTCAACATAGGGCAGAGCATTGGTATAGACTGGGCCAGTGTCGACCACTGAGGCTGACTCAGTGTCATTGGTGATATGGCAGCATTCCCATCCTCAAACTAACTGCACAGTCAGTAAAGTTGAGCCTATGATCATAAACAAAGCTGGTAGTTGAATAGCCACTGCTTCATCAACTTTCAAATCAATAGGAATATCCTCACCTGGTCAGGAAAAATAAACTGACTTGGCCAAGTAAATTCTGAATCCCATGTAAATAAATGTGTTTCTTTGGAATATCAGATGAAAGAGTATTCCTGTGCTTGACATTTTGCTTTCATCTAATTGTGCATCTTGGCCATGATTTGTCGAGAGTGTCCTATATCCCTATCCTGAGCCAGCTGGCCAACTGAGCTCTCCTAGTTAGGGTCTTTGAAGATGGTGGAGAATCATGGCCTCTGAGACACACACCTGCTCCTACAGGTCTCCTGAGAAAATAAACTAGTGTCTCTGGAAAGGTTGAGGCATCACAAATCAAGTAGAATTCATTAATAAAAAGCTGAAAAATTAAGTCAGGAAGTCATGGGCATGAAGCCTGCTGAAGTCCTGGCAGACAAATGAAATTTATAGTCCAGTAGAAAACGCAAAAACGCCTAGGATTTTTCTGTTTTCTAGAAGTGGTAAAACATCAGAAGGCATTCGCTTTCCCCTCTGGTAGAGAGCCATACCTGATGTGCTAATGTGACCTCCAGAAGGGCTCAGCTTTAAGCACATGTCTCCAGGGCCAGCTAGGCAGCAATTACATCTCTCAAAAACAAGCAGTTTTTTCTAAATCCACTGACAATGTTAGTACCATCCTTTAATATTTTGGTTGCTCCTTCAACAACTCTGTCCCTGTATGGATAATAGGAAGTCCAGGAATTCACTGTGTCCTTGATGAAACGTGGCCACCCCAGCCCCTAACCCAGCTGTTTTAGAGGGTTGCCCTAGATTTCTCCCTAGCATGGAGGATTATACATAGATTTCATAACAACAATAAAAACTAACTACCTAAGAAGCTAGTGGTGGAGTCCACTCCTTTTCTCCATCTTATGAGGATCTAAACTGCATGGAGTCTTCCAAACTAAAGGGCTAAAGGGATTTATTTTATCGTATGGAAACTGTTTCTCTGATGTGAGTTTTTAAAAGAAAACCTGTATGCTTTTCCCCAGACACAAAATTAACAATTTCTTCCTGAGCACCTTTCAACGGGTTTGGCTGGAAAAGGTTAATGAAAAAACTCAGTATGACAGGCTTATACTCATTTTAATGGTAATGTAACCTGTGGACACTCCTGCACTTCTCTGCACACTCCTCCTTTCTTGATCATGATTTAACATGACCATAAAAACACAAATTTGTACAATTTTTTAAAAAACTCTGATTGGTCAGCTTTTGAAGAAAGATGGTAAGGGCTGCGTTCTACTGGAAACCATGACCAGGTCTTGATGACTCTGGTCTTGACCTTCCTTTTCTCTCCTTTCCTCCTCACATTTGGGTAACTACTTACTGGCTCTTCAGTGGCTAATATTCCCAGACGTCAATCTTGTCCTATAGGGAGTGAGTGGCTTGTGCCAGTTTATTCAGTGTTCCCACATACCAGGGCCACAGCTAGAACCTGTGAAGCACGCAGAAGTTGTGCAGCATGCCCAAGCTTTGCTTCCTGAGTAGAAGTTGGAGCCCTTGCAGCTGTGGTTCCTCAGAGGCCCTGTAAAGAAGCCACGCTTTGCTGCTTTCAGCGTATCTGAGACTAACCCCCTCACCATCAGCATGACTTAGATTGGATCACCTGGACAGGTGATCAGCCAAAATGAATAACCAAATTGCCATATTTAGCAGATAGCTCAGGACTGTCCCTTGGCCTAATGAATTCTCATTATAGGGAAAACATGATAAAGACCCAAGGAGACCAGAGTAGGGTTATGGTGACCTCCAGGTCTTGAACCAGATATTCAGTATCCACCACGTTAGAGGGTTCTGGTTTCTTTGAAATAAATGCTTATGGTGTGCTCTTGGCTACCCTGACCAATCAGAAAATAAGAATTGTACAAAGCTGCTTACTAACCGTTAACCGCCCAAACTAAAACAAGGTGTCCCGTGGACCCCTCTTGACCTCACTCTCACCCCTTCCGCTCAGGCACCGCTCTATTAACCTCTTCCTCCATGGCTATCAGAGATTTTGGATAGAAACAGAGGAGTATTCCTTTGAAGAGAAACTAGTACAGGATTTGGCTGTAAGTACTGACTCAACTGGGAGCAGATATGGGTGCGAATGAATTTGATTTTTGTATTCATGTGTGTGCATTATAACCATTAAAGATGTGCAAAGAATTGGGTGTATAAATCTGAAAGGAGCTAACTGCATAAATAATCAGAGGAAACCCTGCTAATAATGGTCATAAGAGCCAGAGGATGAATTTCATTTGGAGGGGCTGGTCCTGTGATCATCCTCCCCCTCCTCATTAACAGCTAATCTTGCTTGGGATGCGCAGCCGTGCCTTGGAAAGTTCATGCTAAGTTAAGTTTTGAGCACCCTTGGTTGCAGGAGGCCAGCCACCCCAGCCAAAGCCCTGCATGTCTGGTCAGTAGCTCCACTTTGGGGAAGGCATATCTAAATGCCCTTCCTGCATCTCACAGTTCTGTATTTGGCCCTTCTGAAGATTTGCCACGCCTCGTCTCTAACAGGCTTCATGCTCTAAAACTACTTGAAACAACACGCGAGGGGAAAAGCTTATTGCAGCAGCCAACACTGAGCTTCATCCTGGTTCAGAAAGAAAATACACCCTTCTCTCCTTTGGCCAAGCCCTGGTTCTTTTCCTCTTTCTCCTTATTTCTCCCATCTATCTTTTTCTCTCATCCCTACTTCTCTCCATTAGTCTTGCCCTGTGTTTCTCATATTTACACTTTCCATGTTACATTCTCTTTCTCTTTCCCCATCTCCCTCTGTTTCTTATCCTCTTCCTGGCTTTTTCCCTTTAATCCTTCCTCCCGCATTTTCTTTCTCTTTATGCCCTTCAGTCTTTTCATATATTCCTGTCGGTGAGAAAGACAGTCACTTGGTTTTCCCAGTTTCTTGATTAGTGTGAAGTTGACAATGAGCATCATTTCAACCCCCTCCCTTCTTCTGAACCATTCACACAACCTGCGTAGTTCTCACCAATTTACTGAATATGGTCCACCCTGCTGGTTCTGCCACTGCTGGAAAATCCACTTATACGTCTGGCATCAGCTGCTATTTCCCTTTCTGTAAAAGGAGATAGAGAAAAGGCTTGCTCAGAGGAGAAGCTGCAAGGCTCACAGCTCCAGGATGGCATCTCTCAGGAACAGCAAGATTTTCAGGGTCAGGGGTGAGGGCAGGAAAGAGAACTGTTTCAGTGGGTTGAGTCTAGACCCCAGAACAGCCCCAGTGCTTTATAACTCTTGCCCCACACCTATTCCCAGCCCAGCTCTCCAAGAGAAATGTCAGGTGTTGACGGAGAGATGCGGCCTCTCGGGGACTCTTCAGGGCTTCCCTCCTGACCGCGGGTGCCCAGAGCTTGCATGAGAGTTCTGCTGACTGGGGTCTGTAGCGCCTCCCCTGCGGTCAGGCTTTTGCTTTTCCTTTCATTTCGTTTTAACCCCCGAATTGCAATGTTTCTTTAATTGGCTGAAAAATACATATATTTCATTCCCAAACCTTGCATCCTTAGGGCTTCTGTCCTGAAATAAACATATGACGTCGTGGTTTCTCTTTGTGCTTTGAGTTGACGCGCTCTGTGCCTGGTGCTTTACCTTTGTTCGCATGCGGTGGTGTGCCATGTGCTGAAATCCACGCCTAAAACCTGTCTGCCTTGGTTTGTGTAGAAATCTCCCAAGGTGGAAGAAGAGGAGGAGGAGGAGACAGAAAAGCAGCCAGACCCACTTCATCAGATCATCCTCCACTTTAGCCGCAATGCTCTCACAGAGAGGAGGTCAGCACTGCCGGAGCGCCCTGCTCGTCCCAGGCACAGGCACAGCTGTGTCAACCCCAAACCGTCCTCCTGCAGGTTGCAGTGTGCACAGAGGGGATGCCAGATTTGAGCAGCCCTCCTTGCTGCTCTGTTCTTGGCCATCAAGAAACCTCTAGGGGAACTACCTAAGCCCTTTCATCATAACGCCTGACACTGAGTCTGAAGATGAAGCAGCCTGAAATTGTAACTTCATCCCTGAATTCCATGTCCAGCCAATGCTGATTCAGATTTTCCCAGTGGTTTCTAAGAATCGGGGTGAGGGAGGGAGTTTCTAATTAATTCACTAGTACGTTGAAGATTTATATGGTACTTGGTCTTTTCTGCTGGGTCCAAAGGTAGCCTGCTAAACATTTCCTCCATTCTTTCCAGCAAACTGGAAGACGACCCTTTGTACACCTCCTATGCCAGCATGATGGCCAAGGTACACGTGGGTTTTCTGCCCGTTGTCTCAGTCATTCTATTTCCCTTAGGCCTCTTCAGGCACATGAAAACTGTCACAGTAAGCAGCAGGCCTGGGACTGGGTCATGGCCTGGGCTCCAGGCCTTGCACAATTCACGTGCTATACGGGCAGCATTAATAAACCACTCTCCCATCATCCTATAGAAACCTTGAAGCTTTGCAGAAACAGTGGGTCTGGTGGCTGGGTTCTCATGACGCTTCTAAGCCAGCTAATCAGGGCTTAGGCATCCAGATCATCCTCGCATTTTTACTCAGTGCTCAGAACACGTCCAGTAGTTCAGACACATCTGTAGGTGAAGGAAGTTCGGTACATTTGGAAACAGGCTTAGAGACTAGAGGAAGTTCCTCGTGTTCTGGAAGAGATGGAGTGACCAGAGATGATGTTTCTATGTCACAGAGAGGGACGGTGGCCTCTGGAATGCCAAGTGGTTAAGCAAACTGCTGCTTCTCAAATGGGAGAACTTCATGTCGGGCAGCAAGGGGGGTAGGTTGGGATACAGGAGCGCCCATTCCTCTAGCAGCTGCACCACGGGGTCACTTTGGGATTCACAGCCTGGGTTTCCCTAATCTTTTGTCCAAGCCCCTGGTTCTTGTTGAGAAAGGCCAGCTCCCTGTGCTCTTGTCTCTCGATTTACACCAGAACTTTACCAAGTAGAAGAGTTCAGGTCTGTGGTTAAACCACATGGGTCCCCATTGACTATGTGATCTCGGCGTTCCCATTTCTCATTTCTGAACCCCTTGGTAACTGCAAAGGTGGCCTTTATAGTTGAATGTTGCCTGCAGTGGTCCAAATGTTCTTGGTTTTACAGAGTGCTGAGGTCCTGAGGTACCTGTGAATTACATCCTGTCCCCTTCCCTCACACAGTAGAGTCTTGTTTACAAGGCTCACCTTTTTGTTTTGTTTTGTTAGGATCTTTACTGGAGTATAATTGCTCTACAATGTGTGTGTTACTTTCTGCTGTATAACAAAGTGAACCAGCCATACATATACATACAAGGCTCACCTTTAATTTGATTCTCTGTCTCCTCCTCTCCCTGCTGCATGGAATTCAGAGTTGTCAGAGTGGGGAAGACGAAGAAGGGGAGGAAGACAAGGAAAAAACATTTGAAGTAAGTTCTCACTAAGACTGAAGCCAGCAGGAGGGCCTTCAGGGGTGGGTGCTGACATTAGCCACATGGCTCACCCACCACATGCGTCTGGGGGCAAATACATTAGTTATAGTTGCTGTCTGTCTCTTGGCTTAATGAGAGGTAGCAGGCAGCCAGTCAGTCAGCAAACGGCCCCACAGGTTTGCTCTTCTGGGAAATCTCCTACATCTACCCAAGTGTGGTCGTAACAGGGGCCGTAGAAGGGCACATTCAAACATTCAAAAGTGAAAATTCACAGCAGTAGAGACACTGGATGGTTTTTTGCACCGTTATTCTGTTATTAACATACTTAATAACAATCTTAATTTTGAGGCAGTGCAGGACCCTAAATCTCTCAAGATAGAACGACATGAGTTTACTTGTACTGTTTTATAGACAAAATATACAACAGTAAAAGTAAATGAAGACAATTACAGTTCTGGAAAGCCTTGACGTTCTAGCATCTCATATCTGGTAGAGTCTCAGTTAAGTGTGGTCTGAGCATTCCGGATAAGTGGGTGTTTCCTACACTCTGCCAGATAAACTCCAGCTGAGCCCTCAGCAGCTTTTCCTGTATGACTGGACATTGAAAACAAGCACATCTTAATCTGGGGTCACTTCCTATAATTATAGTATCACAGGAGAAACAGACCGTGTTACCTATCAGTACAAAAAGTAGAAAATTCAGCATCAAAAGGTGAGTAAATTATGGGTGGACAGTTTTGGAAAGCTGGACAGCATCTAAAAATAAACTTCCAAGGTCTGTTTTGTTCAAAATTATGTTTGTTGCCTTCTTAGGCAAGTAAAGATTCTCTCAACTCACCTGACCACGGTGAATTCTCTGGGGGTAAACAAATCTTTTCCCGCTTTTTTTTTTTTTTTTTCTAGGAGAAAGAAATGGAAAAGCAGAAAACCCTCTATCAGCAAGCTCGGCTGCATGAGCGTGGAGCCGCAGAGATGGTCCTTCAGATGATAAGCGCCAGCAAAGGTGATTTCTGAGATTTCTACATGGGCCCCTTAACTACCACAGAGATGTCACACCATGACGTGATGTCATTATTCACGGGTCCTGGTAAAGCCCAGTAGATGTGATTTACCCTCTGTTTCCTTGGTGACTCAATGGAATCTTTACCACGGCAGGTGAGATGAGCCCCATGGTAGTGGAGACTCTGAAGCTGGGGATCGCCATTCTGAATGGAGGCAACACTGGCGTGCAGCAGGTAATGGGGGCTCGCAGGAGGTGGGGCAGATTTCCTGAGGTATTTCCATTTGACAGCTCTCACACTTCAGGGAAAAGATGTTGACTCTGCTACGGAGGTGGCCGCCCAGAGTCACCTTTGCTGGTGTTTTGTCCTTAGTGACCAGTTATATCAGAGTAACTGGGAACACAGATAAAACCAGGACTAGGAGTCTTTAGACAAACATATGCTTAGTAAAGAGGGCTTACCTAGGGTTCAAAAAGAAAAACATTACATTTTTTTCATCATTAGATGATTTTCTACAAAAATATGCTCTAGAGGAAGTTTTCTAAGCCTTGGTTTTTATTTCGACCCTTTCGCTTATTAGCTGCCTTACTGTGAGCAAGGGGCCTGATCAGTTAAGTGAGGTTCATAACCCCACACACCTATTGTTCGTTCACTCATTCATTTATTCATTTATTTAACAGCTGTTTAGTGATTGCTGACTATGCACTAGGGCCAGGCTCTCTTCTGTGGGTAGAGGGTGTAGCAGTGAATAATGCAAATTAAAACCCCTGCCATCATGCATTAAATGAGAGAACACACAGAGAGATACGAAGTGGAGTGTCTGGCACATGGAATTCATTCAGCAATCTGAATTGGAACTGGCTACAGAAGATAGAAATGCACTGGTGTCTCCTGAGTACTCCAGGCTCTGGCTAAAAATAAAAACATCTGTGTGCACAGGAAGATGAAATTTCAGAGACTTTTGGCATTTATAAGTGTTATATCCCAGGGCCTTTGAGAATTTCCAAATCCATGACTACCATTATTGCATATAATTTTTCCCAGGCTTTAACTCATCACAAACAAATTTCTCATTAAGAACTACCATTTTCAAAGGCACCCCTCACTTTCTGTTCTCTTCCATCACCACCCCGTCAGTTGACTTTCTTACAGAGCCCTTTAAAAAAAAAAAAAAAAAAGAAACAAAATTCTTATTATGTCAGACAAAGTTCCTGGCTTGCCAGTAACAGAGAACAGAGGAAACTAAGTCTTATTGTGAGAGAGGTACTGAGCTCTCAACTAGGCTCATTAGTAGGTAAGCCCCTTGCTCCAGTGCATTAAAATCATTGCATGAGCTGTTCAGATTATACCTCAGCAACCGTAAACATTACTACATCCCAGTCCTGGCACCTGTTCCCAAATAGAAGAGGCTTCAAACAGTAAATCTATGAATGTCAAAGATCCACTATACTGTCAATACCAGTGGACCTTTACAAAATAAAACATCTGCCCTAAAATATTCTGGTTCCATAAGTGGAGGGTGGCGCTCAGGCACACGGAAGGTTTAAGTCCACAGGTGGATTATCTCGATGCTTACCCAGCGTTACAAGCCACCATCCTGGATCTGACTCGGTGTACATGCATGGCTGCCATCTGTCTATCACAATTAGGAGGGTTAGTACGTGTGCCATAGTTTTCATTGTTTTTCCTTTTTAAATGTGTCTCCCTTGCAGAAAATGCTAGATTACCTAAAGGACAAAAAGGATGCTGGGTTCTTTCAAAGCCTTTCTGGTCTTATGCAGTCTTGCAGGTAAATATGGGAAAACCACCCATAGCATTTTTTTAAAGTCCTTCACTATTCAGGGAAAGGGGAATGGGGTGGGGGAGGGCCACAGAATAAACTGGCTTATCATGGAATTATTGAGAAAGGAGTACCTACTTCCGAAAGCTAAGAGGATGGGTATTGTTCCTCCAGCCCTCAGGATTACCTTCAAATAGCATCATTCAGAGGGGAAAATGTAATCTATACACACACACACACACACACACACACACACACACACAAACACACACACGTACCTACCTACCAACACCTGTTTGGTGTTTGAATCGCCCTTACCTCCTTTTTTCTTATGTTGTTTTATTTGGAGCTGAGTGTGAGTTTCTCTTAAACATGTATGCTCATAAAAGTCAAACTAGAAAAGAATGGAAAAGAGGAGGAATCCCTCACTATGACTCAAGGCTATGTGTTCGTTAGACCCATTAGGCACTTCGTTAATCCTTAACAATTCTTTGAGCCTGAATAGATATTTTGTGGGTACATATTTTGACACATCCATTTTGACAGAGGCACATCCTGACGTGGGAACATTTTGACATTGTCTGAAAAACAAAGTATTAAACTTTCCATTTATATTACCCAGTTGTGTAAGCCTCCCCTCATGGCTGAACCCTCTGACAGATGAACAATAGGTAACCAAAAGTCATAAGGTTACCATACTTGCTCATTTCAGAAACAAGCCAGCCATCTTTCTAAGAAAAGTGTCAGCTTATTCTCCGAGATTCATATATATTTTGAATCATCTGCAACTCATTCTGAAAGAAGTCAAAGTTATAATTATCTAGCTCGTTTGCCTCCAATTAATAATTCTTAAACTTGGAACGTTAGTCCAATTGAAAATTTGGAGGATGGATGTTCTTTTTTTGGTGGACTTCATAATATTGCTAGTCATATTGGATTGGGTAAATATTATACCCTGGGGTCATATGGAGCATATTTGAGCTGCAGTACAATCCCTTGTCCTCAGCTCCATTTTTCCCCCACCGACAGCCAATTCGTTTATTACCTCCCTCAGGAAAAGAAAATGTAATATTGCCAGACCTGACTCACTGAGGGTGAAATAGTACATGTGGACTCAAAGATGGCAAAAATCAAGGCAGTTCAGTCCCATATTGCCCATGATATTCTCAATTAAATTTCTAAGAGTTCTCTTGGTAGTCTGTAGTACTTAATATTGCTAAGCTAACTTATAATGATGGCTTAGAGGGACAGGTGACATACCCGTAGAAGCCAACTGAGTTCTAACGGAAGTTTTAAGGTATTTTAATGGTTTTTTGCTGATTATAAAAATAATATGTATTTGTAAAATAGTTAAGCATTGAAGAAATCAGAACATTTGAAATGGGTATATCAGGATGGAGTGAGGGTCAGAAATGTCCACTGCACAGATTGTCTCCTGAATCAGCAGTGATGCTTCAAAGCAGCTATATGTCCAAATGTCCTGTTTCCATATTCTCCTCCCAAAATCAAAGGATAATTTTGTATTATCAAGCAGACCCTTTTTATAGCAGGGTCTGGGGAAAACCAACATAATGGCGGTAGGAATTTTCACTTTCTCTTTAAAATTCATCTAAATTACAGAACATACGTGACTCCCTAAAAGGGGAAAAGGGGTGCTGGATTTTTCCCCAAAGTCTTTCCAATCCAACAGTCATTTCCTTTGCCCAGTGGTAAAAAGAAGAGGAGGTTTTGCAGAATCTTACTGGACTCAGCCAGAAGCTTCTCTAAGGTCTATATTCTTGTGAGGCTTTGTGGTCCTATGTTCCATAAAATCTTTCATATTGGCTAAGGAGTTAGACCCTATTAGAGAAATAAAGTGAGCCCCAGTTGGAAATGCTTAGCACAAACCCAGGGAATCATTAGACTCTCAACCACACCACAATACGTTGGTGCATTTATGATAATGCAAGGACAGTGTATTCTTAGTTGATGGGTTCATTGATGTTAAAAACCCATTTACCCAGTGTGCGTAGCCCTGAACCTTGTTTTCTTTCATCTGTTACAAGTGTCCTTGATTTGAATGCATTTGAGAGGCAGAATAAAGCTGAAGGCCTGGGGATGGTTACTGAGGAAGGAACACGTAAGTAACTGATGAAGGTGAAGGCTGCTCTGTTTCCAGTTAAAATCCAAGTTAACTATTTCTGGTTAGAGCCCCTGTTCACTGCTGCTTAATCTCCAAGGACTTGCTCCATTTCAGCAAGATGTTTCCATCAGTAGTTTTGATAAAGCATATCCAGGCTGATGTGTTCACAGAACCAGTATCAGCTAAAGAGAGTCTGTCTTGATGTTTGTGGTTTTCTTATTCTGTATTCTTCTGTTCTTCTCTTATGGCTAGTCATCGTGCGTGAGCGTGGTAAGTTTGAGTTTCCAGCCTGAGCTCCTACCGTGTGTGTGAGTCCTAAGGGATCTTATTTAATTGGCTCAGCACAGACACATTTTCAGCTTGGTGGTTGCATGTTGAGTTTAACTCAGCAGTTTGTTGTTTAATTAAAGAAGTGTCTTCCATTTCCAAAGCATGTGTTATGGACTGTGAATCATTACTGCCTAGTTGTTTTCCTTCCAAATGCATCCCGGGGCTAACAATTCTAGCTTTGTTGGGTGTTGCCTCAGTTCCAGTTTTAAGTGGGTCTGTCACCATTCATCCACAGTTCCCTTTCCACCCTGTTCTGACACAGCTCCTTTAGCATTTTTGCAGTCATGTGTGGTGGAAGGTATTCTATGTTGAAAAGCCAAACAGATGCTCACCAGTATTCTGTGTTTTCAAGGTGAAAAAGTACTCCAGAATGATGAGTTTACACGAGATCTCTTTAGATTCCTACAGTTACTTTGTGAAGGACATAACAGTGGTAAGTGGAACAGATTTGATTTGTCAAGGGGCAACCACATTCAGGTACAAAATTTTGATTCATTTCAGGTTGCCACATTGAATACAGCCAGTTGCTAATTTAAGGACAACAGCTAATCCATTCCTTAATAAGAAACCCTATGTAACATGGCCTTTAACTTCATGGCTAATGTTATTTAGTGCCACCCAGGCCAAGTTGCTTCCAGAATCTTCAGA
This sequence comes from Hyperoodon ampullatus, assembly GCF_949752795.1. Taxonomy (NCBI): domain Eukaryota; kingdom Metazoa; phylum Chordata; class Mammalia; order Artiodactyla; family Ziphiidae; genus Hyperoodon; species Hyperoodon ampullatus. Next base: position 103,301,098 of record NC_136916.1, read on the forward strand.
TGTTGAAGCTAAACACCCACCCCTTGCTGTCAAGTCCCTCAGGGCTCATTAAGTCCAGTTTCTGGTGCCGCTGGGATGGGAGGGCTCAGGGCAGTGCTCTGTCCTTCAGGACCTAGACAGTGTGCCCTTGTAAGGCTTTTCACATGGTGAGTCTCTTCTGAGCTCAGCCGAGAAGAAGCTTAGAGCCACCTGCTCTGCAGGGATGGACTCTGACCCAACCCTGCTGTTCTCAGATTTCCAGAACTTCCTGCGGACTCAGATGGGCAACACCACCACCGTGAATGTCATCATCAGTACCGTGGACTACCTTCTGCGTCTGCAGGTGAGTGGGTGTTGGATGGTAGCACACTTCACATACACTTCCGGAAGCTAAAGACAGTTACACAGCCTCAGGGATGGCCCAGGATACAGTCCAGACCCAGTAAGGAAGGTCTTGTAATCTTATGTCCACACACTTATGGGAAGTCAAATACCTAAATGTGAGTTTGAAGACTGAAGTCGGGGGAGTGGTTAACTACCAAATCTTCTGTTATAAACGGCTGATTCACTTTAGTTTTGCCAGTGTAAGCTTAGCCACAGTACTCCAAGCAACCTGTGCATGGGAACAGACTTTCACTAAGAAAAAGAGGTACAGAAAGCGGGACTAAGATGGGTTCACAAGTTCTTAGTGTTGAGACGTCATCTGGTTGAATTGTTTGAAGGAAAATCCAAATAATGTCAAGAAAATCTGCACAAACATAAAAAAGGATGCCCTCTTCTCTTTGCTGATTCCTCAGCCTGGTTCTCCCACTCACCAGTTCATGACCTGGAGCAGTCTATTTAACCTCCTGGTGTTCCAGTTTCCTCATCTATAAAACGAGTAGTCCTGTCTCATTGAAAATGAGTAGTACTGTCTCATTGGGTGGTGGTAAAGATGGAGAGGTTTAATACGTGTAACGTGCTCAGAACAACGCCCGGCACTTACGGTGTCAGCTATTATGTTGCTGCTGCTATCATGATTATTTGGATGATCAATATTATCTTTAACGCATATTTTTCATTGTGAATAAATTGTCCTATAACATGGTTACCCAGGTCCAGCTGAACGCTGCCCTCTCTTCTATCTGTTCTTTCCTGCGGAGGGGGAATATCTGTACTTAAAAGATGCTCGGGGTCAGATACCTCTGTGCTTCTTCACAGAGTCCCAGGCTCCTGTCATAACAAAATGGTCACAGAAATGTAGGACTCTCTTGTACTCTTCCTGAACATTGGGTTTAGCTTCACGGAGTGATATGTGAAAAATACTAAACTCTACTTTTTTGTTCTTAGGAATCAATCAGTGACTTCTACTGGTATTATTCAGGGAAGGACGTCATTGATGAATCTGGACAGCACAATTTTTCCAAAGCCCTGGCGGTCACCAAGCAGATTTTCAATTCTCTTACGGAATACATTCAGGTATGTGCTATAGAGTGCATGCCTGAAAACAAAGAGAACATTTTGAACATTCCCATATTCTAATTCCCTACAGAATACTTGGCTGCATATGTGGACTGTGCATCCAGCTATAGCACTGACCATATTCCTTACCTATAAATAGAAACCAGTAGTACCTACACTCTACGAGAAGCTGTAGTTTATGGACCCCACTGTGACCTGTAAATAGCAGTGTCACACTTTATTTGCATTTATCTAGTTACCATTTTGCTTTCCCTCCTAGACTGAAATCTTTTTGTCAACAGAAAATTTCTTATTCGTTTTAAAATTCTTCATTCATAGCATGTGTGGCACATCAGAGGTGTTCAGGAAGCATGGAGAGTGGAGTGGAGGAATGATTGATAGAATGAAGGAATAAAGGGACAGGTGGTATTATCTTGAGCCTTGAGATTAAAAACAGAATTCATGAGAGCCTACTAGTTTGTCAGAAATTCCCTCTATGGAAAAGGTAACTTCAGAAGCACATCAACTAAGTGCAATGGCAGTCAAATCAACATGTAAATTTCAGGTTGACCATCTCACAGCAATCTTTCTCTGTTCACAACATTCTCTATTCATTGCCTACAGTGGTCTAGCTACTGTGAAAAGTAGTAGAGCATGTCCTCAGGCAGAATTTGCTGTGAAATCAGTAGCCATATCATGGTGCTCTGTGATGTAATATAAGATTTTTTAAGATCTATATGTTGAGCCAACTGGCACACTCAGATCATATTTGCTTACTAAAATAAACACAAGACTAAGACTTGAAAATAAGGACTTTAAGGAAGATATTGATCCATGCTTTACTCAAGGATTGTAAGAACATAGGGAGATAAACCTAGGAACAGGTGACTGATCTGAAGTTTCACAGCATGTGAAATACGTATGAAGATCATTGAACTGATCTGACGAGCATCTGATTTGCTCTCTGCAGAGCCCATCCTGATCTCCAGAACTTCCTATGGAGCCCTTAACCCAAATGTAAAAGAAAAGCGTATTTTGGGTGAATGTGAGTTTCTTTCAACAATCAGTTTTGTTTCAACAAAGAATCTAGAGGCTTCTAGGGATCAGACACCAAATGTACATGAACAGTGATTTTTAAACAAGCTTACTTGATTTAGGGACGCAGGCAAAATTTCTCCTGCTCACCTCTTCCCTGGGAATTCTGCCAAGCCTTTTCTAGAACTTGATACTAGAACACTAGTACCAGTGTTCCTTTTGAAAGTTTATTGAAGCGTGATTTGGAGAGTGATTAAAGTGTAGAAAAATATAGGAAAAAGCTGTAAGGAAGAGTTAAGGATAAAGAACATAGGCAGAATGTGACAGAAGACTCTAAATGTATAAAAAATATATATAAAAAACAGCCTCACTGAAAAGGTAGGGAATAAGGTGCTGGCCTAAGAAACTTTGGAAATGAGTACAGTCTGAGAGACCAAAGGCAAAAGGAACTATACATAAGCACTTTAGTTGATGAAGTTTTTCCCATGTGGATATGTGTTAATAATTCTGAAACCATTATACATATATAATGGAAGTGAAGCAGGTTTCTCACTGTTGGAGTGGGAAGTTACAGATGAGCAAGCAGAGGAGATAGAAGATCCCTGTGGAAATGAGTGAGAGTCAGAGACATTTGTATGCTAAACTCATGTTCAGCTTAACATAGATACAAATGGTTACATATGGAAATATTTATGGATATGTGTATACACATGGATTAGGACAACACACGTATTTCTGCTGCTCTGTCAGCCAGGAGGACCTAAAACATGATACCCCAGTAGCAACAAGCACAACTAGAGCCCAGGTCTTGGTTTCTAATACCATTCTCCATTGAAAGGAAATAGGGCTCCTTAGAGAAATGGCTGGTTCTGGAACTAGGGCTGGAAACATACAGGATGAGCCTGGAGAATGCTATAGTGCAAGAAAATGCTAAAAAAAAAATGATGGGGTATGTCAAAGGGGATACAGGAGCCAACTGAAAGAGCTCCCAATGGCCAAAACTGGAAAAATTAGAGCTACAAAAGAAAGTAAATAAAGTAGTATTGAATTATAACCCAAAGCGTAAAATGAATGTGTGGAGTCCATACTGATATAAATAAATGATTAAATAAATAAGAAAGAATAGATAACTCTCCATTCAGAAGACTTTCAAATAACTTATTTTTAAAAAGCAGAGAAAAGAAACAGTGGTTTAATAATGATCTTCCAAAATAGGAAAGGTTATTAACATGGAAAATACAGACTGGTCATCAAGTCATCCGTCTATGTCTGGCTTTCAGAAAAGATAGAGATGATGTACCTGACATTTAGGTTAATGATAAGAAAATCCTAAAAGTAATTGAACATTAGGAATATAATTCAGATTTTTTCACTTAAGTAGATAGCCATGTGGTCCTCACATTTAACGTGCAGCTTTGCCTGTAAACAATGCGTGCACAAGGGCCTGGTTTACAAATTGTGCTCCTTGGAACCCTGGGGTTCCTCAGAACCCCTCTTAGGCCAAGGTGTGGGCCAGAGTCTACAGGAGTGCCCTTCAGTCCTGTTTCAACCAGAGCATTTACCTCTTAAATAATTTCTTTAGCATAATAACGGAAGCTAAAAGAAACTCTGAAGCTAAAAGAAAATCTCTGAAAATCACCGCACTGTGACATTCCTAGTGATTTTTCCTAGAAATAGGATCTTAGGATTGGGGGGAGGGACGCGATGGAGTGGGGAGAAAAGTAATATCCTGGGAAAATATTGAGCTGCAAAATATGTGACTTTTGGAAAGAGCTCTCTACATATATGAGCTGATGTCAAATGCCCTTACTAGGGCAAGTTTCAGAGCCGCTTGTGATGCTCCAGTGAAATAAGAATGTCCTCCTCTCCGTAGGGCCCCTGCATTGGGAACCAGCAGAGCCTCGCTCACAGTAGGCTATGGGATGCAGTGGTCGGCTTCCTCCATGTATTTGCTAACATGCAGATGAAACTCTCTCAGGTACTGTGGCCCGTTCCCCGTTCCCGATGTGTCGTTGGTGTGAAACGCTAAGTCAGTCCCCACCCCCTGGTCTTCCCATTGTGGATGTGGCTGCTTGACGAAATGACTGGAAAAGCCATGCAGATCAGGTCTCATTTTTTAAATGAGGGCCTAAGTGGGAGATAGGAATGAACACCTCCTGGGGTGGAGGGCGGGCGGGCGGGTGGGGGTATCCCAGACAGGCTTTTGCATGAATGCAGCTTTCTCCCTTGTGTCCTTTTCATAATAGCCTACCCTTTTCATAATAGCCTCAACACTTGCTTTTTATGGTGCTAATCCCTTTTGCTTCCTTGTCACTGTTTTGCAATTTATGCACATGATCTACCCCCTGTCTGCTCTGTCAAATGTCTGCATGTCTCTGTAATTCACATCTCCCTTCTCTGTCACCTTTGCTTCCCCTCTTCCCCATCTCTGCCTTTCCTTCTCACTCCCCATCTCTCTGGCAAGATGAATCGGAATCTCTGAGAGCATTTATTATGAACAAATAAATGTAGTGTCTGTAGTAGTCGATGGCCTCTCTCCATGGCAACACATGAGGGAGAACTTCAGGATATGCTTCAGGCTGATCAGAGTAACATTGGCAGCATTAATTTAAATAACGTGTATCTAAAATTGTCAAGGCTGTCACATCTGCCTCTCTCTTCTGGAATGTGCTATTTACCCCTTTCATTTTTCCCCTTTTGACTCTGGCCTTATGGGAGGAGAGAGTTCTTGGGAGGGCTGCCAATTTATCAGCCCAGTGGGTCAGTGCGGCGTAGAGGCTCCAGAGACAGGATCCTGACCCTGCCACCTCCTCACTGGTGTCTTCTGGGAAGTCACTTCCCCTTTCTGGTTTTTGCTTTCATCATCTATAAAATATTGGGAGTTAAAATAGATGACCTTTGAGGGCTCTTCTAGCTCTGACAGTCTACACTTCTATGATGTTTTGTGGATAGCTGTGACACACTCCAAAGGTGCTAGAAAATCCCTCTGAAGTCTGAAGGGCCAAAGAGCTATGTCTTTGTGAGAGAGAGTCTGTAGAAGAAGTGTGGCCCAGAATGCATTTTTTAACCTCACCCTCAGATTCCCCACCTCAGATCTTCCAAGGATTGTTTTGCTTCTGTGACATAGGTATCAAGCCCAGAGCTCACTTGGCAATGCCCTGTCTGCAATGCTGAAATTAAAACCAAACAGACTGGTATAAAAACCATCCAGAGGAATAGCCTCGATGATATATTAATAACATTTTAAGGGACCACTGGCACCCAGATCACCACCAATTAGAATCAGGAGAACCTAAATTAAGAAAGAAAGGAGAACCCAATTGGTGATTAGAACCTTGATACTTTAATTGGATTGCAGTAGTGTTCCCCAAAAGCTCACTGGTAATTCTTCAGTATGAAAAATGGCAACCTAAGCTACTAGAGATACCTAACGGCTCTTTGGTGGATTGGGTTGTTCAGTAGTTTTGGACAACAATTGGTATATCTGCCATGTTGCGTTAATAAAAGGAGAACTGTAAAGGAACTCTTTTGTATGAACCCTGCTACAGCGAGCCTCCTGATGCTACAAAGAGAGGATGCTAAGACATCCGCATTCACCATGAGAAGGGAGCTCATTCTGGAGATGGATGCAGCCTTCACCTGACCTTCCCAGAGCAGGCTCTCCTTGCTCACTGCCCTGTACTTTACTGAGGGATCAGATAGCTCAGGGGTATCTCCTGTTTCTGTTCTAGGATTCCAGTCAGATCGAGCTGCTGAAGGAACTCTTGGATCTCCTTCAGGACATGGTGGTGATGCTTCTGTCCCTCCTGGAAGGTTGGGCTGTTTGGTATAACTAGGCAATCACACGACTGTAATTGGTCCGAGCACTAACCGTACTAATCACGCAGATTATCCTTCTGGCAGGTCATTGATGCCATATGACGTTGGTTAGAAAACCAAATTTTCAGAAACCAAAAAATGAGTGAGGGGCACATGGTCTGATGGACAAAGCCTGAAACCAACTCATTTTATCTCAGTAGGAAAGCCAGAATGAACTGGGGAAAACCTCCAAGCTTTGCTTTTCCCTATCCTCTCCCTCTCCCCATTGCTTTTCGATACATCTGGCTGCCAGTGTGTATGCCAGCCATCTAGTTGGGCACCCTCCTAGGTCTAAGGGGATTAGAGGGGCGCCACTTATCCCTATGTGTCCCTGATAATCTGATAATGAAACCACTCTCCAGGCCCCAGGCCAGACAAAAGGCACTGGCGTGGCCATCTCCTCCTTCCCTGTGTTTCCTTCCCCCTTGGCTCCTGGTGGTGTAGTCTTTATGGCTTGCTGCTCCCTCCTACCCATTTCCAAATCATCACGGTCAGAAAAGAGCTGACCGATTTGGCATATAAGTCTTCTAAAAAATATCTGCCTGACCAGTTACATGATGACATGGGTTTATTTATGTATCTGTATGTCTTTTTGAACCTGCCTCACAGGGAATGTGGTAAATGGAACTATTGGCAAGCAGATGGTTGACACACTGGTAGAGTCCTCTACCAATGTAGAAATGATCTTGAAATTCTTTGACATGTTCTTGAAACTTAAAGACTTAACCAGCTCAGACACCTTCAAAGAATATGACCCCGATGGGAAAGGGATCATCTCCAAAAAGGAATTCCAGAAGACCATGGAAGGGCAAAAACAGTACACGCAGTCGGAGATTGACTTTCTCCTTTCGTGCGCAGAAGCGGATGAGAATGACATGTTTAATTACGTTGACTTTGTAGACCGGTTCCACGAGCCAGCCAAGGACATAGGGTTTAACGTGGCGGTGTTATTGACAAACCTCTCCGAACATATGCCAAATGATTCTCGCCTTAAGTGTCTGTTGGACCCAGCCGAAAGCGTACTCACTTACTTTGAACCGTACCTAGGACGCATTGAGATCATGGGTGAGGCCAAGAAAATTGAGCGTGTTTATTTTGAGATCAGTGAGTCCAGTCGAACTCAGTGGGAGAAGCCCCAGGTGAAGGAGTCTAAGCAGCAGTTCATCTTTGATGTCGTCAATGAAGGCGGAGAGCAAGAGAAGATGGAGCTGTTCGTGAATTTCTGCGAAGACACCATCTTTGAGATGCAGTTAGCATCACAGATCTCAGAATCGGACTCAGCCGACAGGCCAGAAGAGGAGGAGGAAGAAAATGAAGACTCTTCCTATACGTTAGAAGTTGAGGGTGAAGAGGAGGATGACAAGTCTTTTGAGTGTGCCTCTGCATTTGCTGTGGCCTGTGCCTCAGTGAAGAGAAACGTGGCCAACTTTCTGAAGAGGGCCACCCTGAAGAACCTCAAGAAGCAGTGTAGGAAGTTAAAGAAGATGACTCTGAAGGAGCTGGTGAAGGTGTTCTTCTCTTTCTTCTGGACGTTGTTCGTGGGGCTCTTCCACTTGCTCTTCGCCATACTGGGAGGAATCTTTCAGATTCTCTGGAGCACAGTGTTTGGAGGGGGCCTCATAGAAGGCGCAAAGAACATCAGAGTCACAAAGATCCTGGGCGACATGCCTGACCCAACCCAATTTGGTATCCACGATGATACGATGGAGGCTGAGAGGGCAGAAGTGCCTGAGCCAGGTATCGCCACGGAACTCGTGCACTTCGTAAAGGGGGAGAGGGGAGATGCGGATATTATGTCAGATCTCTTTGGACTCCAGTCAAAGAAAGAAGGTGGCTTAAAGCATGGGCCTGAAGTGGGTTTGGGTGACCTCTCTGAGATTATTGGCAAGGATGAACCCCCCACGTTAGAGAGTACTGTACAGGAGAAAAGGAAAACACAGGTAAGCATGATTTGTTTCTATCATCTTTCTTTATCCCCAGAAAAAGACTTGCCACTCTTCCTTGCCATCAGTATGACACCAGTTCCTAGGAGGCAATGTTGTGTTAGATACCAGCTCATCTGTGATTACCCTGATCTGATCATTCCAGCTCTGCCATGTCTGGAGAGATGAGACTTAGATGGTTGTCTCAATATCTAATTGCTAAATGGTCTTCCAGTTTACATTGTAGAGTTCAAACAGGAAGGTCCTTGACCCTCAACTTGCTTCCACACTTTTATTAGGTTAGTTCTCAAGGTACACAGGTTCATTCAGTAACTGAAAGCATAGAAAATCAGGTATAGCATACGAGGAGACCTTTCTGGTGAGATAAACTTCTGTAGTATCCTAAAAGGTCCAGATGTTATCATATGATTTAGCACAGTGCCCAGTGAGTTTTTTCATGCTTGGGACATTTTCATCCTTGTGATGCAGCCACTATCCAGTTTGGACTTTGAGTCAGTCAACTAGATTAAGATAGCAGTAATTCAGAGCCCTTTGGCCATGGAAAGTTCTGGGTGTTGCAGCATCCAAGTCACAGCATCATTCTAGCGATAAAGAGAGTATGGAGAGAAATGTAAAGAGATCAGAGCCCAAAGTTAACCTTTATTCGTTTTTTAAAAAATAAATAAAGTAATTTATTTATTTATTTATTTATTTATGGCTGAGTTGGGTCCTTGTTGCTGCACGCGGGCTTTCTCTAGTTGCGGTGAGCGGGGGCTACTCTTCTTTGCGGTACGTGGGCTTCTCACCGCAGTGGCTTCTCTTGTTGTGGAGCATGGCCTCTAGGCACGCAGGCTTCAGTAGTTGTGGCACACGGGCTTCAGTAGTTGTGGCTCGTGGGCTCTGGAGTGCAGGCTCAGTAGTTGTGGCACACAGGCTTAGTTGTTTCGCGGCACGTGGGATCTTCCCGGACCAGGGCTCGAACCCGTGTCCCCTGCACTGGCAGGCGGATTCTTAACCACTGCGCCACCGGGGAAGCCCCTTTATTCATTTTTTACATGAATGTTTGTTGAATAGTTAATATGCGATTGTCACTGTTTTAGGCTGTGGGAATACAGTGGTGAATGAGAAATGCATCGTTCCTATAATTTAGTGGAAAAGATAGACATTGGACAGGTCAGTACAAGCATGAAGAACATTAGGAAGGAAGTCTATCAGGTGCTATGGAAATGTATAGGAGAGATGTCTCACCTGGGTTAGAGAGTCAGGGAGAGAAGTATCAGAATCATAAGCATTCTGACAGTATTAATATATTTATTGTTTTGCTCCCTGATGTAACCCAGGGCCTAGAACAGAGTTTGATACATAAAAGGGATTCATTCAAGGCCTGCTACATGCCAGGCTGTGTTCCTAGGATATGAGAATACATTGGTTAACAAAAGAGACAACACTTTTGTTTTAAAGGAGCTTAATTTCTAGTGGAAGAAGACAACAAATAATTATCATTTTTGACATATGCTAAAATAAATGAACAAGTTCGTGTGTTACAGAATGAATGTGGGCCCTACTATAAGTAGGATACCCAAGGAGCATCTGCAAAGGTATCATCTGAACCAAGTCCTGAAGAATGGCAAGCCCATCAAAAGCTAGGGCAGTTATATTCCAGGCAAATGATACGGCATGTGCCAAGGTCCTGGTGCAGGGAAGGATTTAGAATGTCCCAGGAAAGGAATGAAGGTCTGAATGTTTGTGCTGGAAATGAGTCAAGTGATGCAAGGTGAAAAATGGAGAGAAAGGCCATGATCAGGTAGGCCTTATAGGCTTTGGTGTAGGGAGCTTGAATTTTATTCTAAGTGCAATGGTCATCAATCAGAGGGATTGGGGTGATGGAAGAGAATTGAAGATACTGTCTGATGGAAGCAGGTTCTGGATTGGACCTGTGTTCCATCTCTCCCTGACCCCGTGAAGCAGTAGGACCACTGCCACGGGGCTCTGACAATGTCCTAGCAAAAGTTTTTTCTTTGGGTTGAATAATAACAGGGCGGTTATGTTTTCAAGCTTGAAATCTTTGTCTTATCACTCTAGAGCAGCTTAATATATAGCAGGACACCTATGTTCTGTGATCCTGAGAAAAGCAGAAGCATAAAGAGAGAAAAACATTGGGACTTATGACCATGGAGAGTAAAATGGCCAGTGATATGGCTCATCACCATGAACTCATTTATTTTGAGGAAAGTTTGACTGATTGTTATTTTTGTCTAGGCAGCAGAGACGAAAGCAGCTCGTGAAGCAGAAGGAAAAGTGGAGTCTGAGAAGGCAGAGTAAGTTCTTGGTAGCATGGACTGCTCTAATTGCTGTGCTTAATAGTTCTTGATGTTAACTACTATTTTGTTGTTATGGTAAATAGAAAGCTTGATTTCTATTCATATAAGAAACAGATATTGTGCAAGCCCTGGGTACATTTCTTTTTTTTCATTTTTATGGCTGAGTAATATTCCATTGTGTGTGTGTGTGTGTGTGTGTGTGTGTGTGTGTATGTGTATCTATCTCTTCTTTATCCATGCAGCTATTGATGGACACTTCAGTTGCTTCCATATCTTGGCTATTGTAAATAATGCTGCTGTGAACACTGGGGTGCATGTATCTTTTGGAATTACTGTTTTTGTTTTCTTTGTTTATATACCCAGGAGTGAAATTGCTGGATCATATAGGAGATCTATTTTTAGTTTTTTGAGGAATCTCCATACTGTTTTCCATAGTGGCTGCACCAATTTACATTCCCACCAACAGTGCACAAGGGTTTCCTTTTCTCCAGATCCTGGCCAGGACTTGTTATCTTTTTGATGACAGCCATTCTGGCAGGCGTGAGGTTTTGTGGTTTTGATTTGCATTTCCCTGATAATTAGTGATGGTGAGCATCTTTTCATGTGTGGATACATTTCTTTTTACCCCAGCTATACAATAAAAGCAATCTAATAATTTTGTTCACTTTAGACTCCAAATCGTAGATCAGAGTTTCACCATCTGACCGAGCAAATTATCAAACACTCACACTTAGCAATTTCATATAATGTTGATGATGGTGATATCTAGTAATTACTGAATAACTATTACATACCAGGCCTTTTGCTAAGCTCTTTTATATAATATCTCATTTAATTCCTATGACAAACTTAGAAGAATAGGTCCTATTGGTAATGCCCATGAAAGCCTAGAAAATAAAGGACAACATTTCTGAAGGGGAAAAAGGTTGGTAAGGCAAAGTTCAGAAGAACTTGTATATAATTGACGTACGCCTGTGACTGTGACTCATCAAAGCAGGCACCGCTCCTAAATACAAAGTTGACATCCAAGCACTATGGGTAATAAAGACCTGAGGTTCCCACCCTCAAGGAATAATATGTCTCCCACCCCTCTCTGCCAAGATTTCTCTTTAGCTTCCCTGCCAGGGCCAGGCCTCCCTCTCCCCTCCATGATGAGTGGGCTTCTCATTCCTGCAGCACGGAAGATGGGGAGAAAGAGGACACAGCCAAAGAAGGAGAGCAGGCCGAGGCCGGGTGGGCAGATGTGACCAAAAGGAAGAAGCGATGGTGTGGCCAGAAAACTGAGAAGCCTGAAGCCTTCATGGCCAGTTTCTTTAAAGGGCTGGAAATCTACCAGACCAAGTTGCTGGTGAGTGCTCCGGCCCTGGCCCCGCTCGGGTGCAGGCGCTGGCCCGGGCAGACCTCAGAGAAGTGGCCGCTGACCTTGTTTCACGTTTGGTTAGCTGTTCTTCCTCGTCTTTCTCATTCCTCTTCCTTCCCTCTTCTCGATTATCTGTTTGTCCCTTCTGTGTTGGAGGGAAAGGAAGAGGGAAAAGGCAAGTGCTCCAGCTCCTCTGGCCCGCCCTCTCTCTAGGAGAGCTGCTCCTTTATGTGTGCTAGGTGGGGGCTTGGCCCATCCTGGTCCAAAACTTCAGAAGTAGTGCGATCATTCAGATGCAGAAAGAACATTCCTGTGTCGTGTTAGGTTCTCACACTAGTCCTCAAAAGCTTTGTTACTCCACACACCCTCAGCCCTCAGCCCAGCTTGTAATATCCTTTCTCTGACAAATTGCCCACTGAGGCACAGTTGCTGAAGGCCAGGACTACACCTCCCAGCACCGTTGGTGGGAGCCCCCTCCACGGAGAGGGTGAGAGCTTTCCCAAGCAGCTACCATTCCAGTCCTCAAGTGTCGATTTTTCCAGGGAAGATGGCAGTGGGTATGGGAATGGTTCCCCCTAAAAGGGGAGAGGCAGAAGCGCTGGGTCTGTGACTTACAAAGAGACAGAGACTCTCAGCCTCAGTCTGGCTGCAGCCAGGGTGGGAGCTTCAGGGGTCTTTGGTGGGCCTAGATCACTCATAATTTCCAAATTGACTGCTTACTTGCTGTGTGGAGGGTACACACACGCGCGCACACATGTACCTTCATAACAGCATGAGTCCTGTGCTGGCAGCATGTTTAGGCATTTGCTTCCCTGAGGTTTAAAGCAGAGCAGGGTTCCCTTGAGCATCATTCTAAGCAATTTTTTTTTAAAAATCATCAATTTTGGTCCCCCCAAATAAGTCATAAGAAGGCCAGGATAGTTCTAGATGAGTGGTTTCCAAAGAGTAGGACTAGTCCTGTGTAGACTTCTAATCAGAGAAGATCATCTGTGTGAAAGAGGGAAGGTCCTTCTCCCTGCCAAAGCTCTTCTATTTCTGCCTGTCCTTTTCTTTTCAGCACTACCTGGCCAGGAATTTCTACAACCTGAGGCTCCTTGCTCTGTTTGTAGCCTTCGCTATCAACTTCATCCTGCTCTTTTACAAGGTGATGCTTCATTCAGCGGGTATTTAGTGAATAGATTATATACTTTTTAAAAAGTAATAGAGGTTATGCTCTTAATTCAAGCAAAAACTCTAATATCTAAGGAAATTTCTAAGACACTGGCTTCTAAAAAAAAGGACACTGTCTTTAGCAATGGGGAGAATAGAGAGACTGGTTGTAAGGGAAGACAGTTAGGGCACCATTTCAATCATTCAGGCTTGTTTTAGTTATTACTTAATTCTTCAGACATTTGTTGGGTGTCTACAATGGGCTAGACGCTATATTAGGAGCTGTAAGGTATTTCAAGCTGAATAATAAATACAGTTCTTTCCCTGAGGAATAAGGTAACAAAGAACCATGATAGTTGGCCCGTATGTTAGAACTATTATGAAGGAAGAATTAATAGGAGTTGGTTTCTGGATGTGGAAGACAGGGACTCATCAAGATAAATGAAGATTTTGAATGTTGGTAAGTGGGCTTGTACACTGTAGATGCATAATAAATGTTAGTAGAATGAATTAATGAATGCTGTAGGTCCTGGATTCTTTTTGTTGTTGTTGTTGTTTTTTGTTTTTGTTTTTTGTTTTTTTTTTGCGGTACGCGGGCCTCTCACTGTCGTGGCCTCTCCCGTTGCGGAGCACAGGCTCCGGACGCGCAGGCTCAGCAGCCATGGCTCATGGGCCCAGCCACTCCGCGGCATGTGGCATCTTCCCGGACCAGGGCACGAACCCGTGTCCCCTGCATCGGCAGGTGGACTCTCAACCACTGCGCCACCAGGGAAGCCCCTGGATTCTTTTTTGATATCGTCTTTAACTGGCTATTCTGTCTCTTGCCTCTCTCCCTTCCTATTGAAAACCACAAATCTAAGTTTTATAAAACATGCTCTTATCCACATCAATATTGCACTTGATAAACTAATGGCTTGCTGTTGCCCATAGCAGAAAAATGGAAGTCTGTAGAGAGGTATGGCGAAGCCTAGCTTTAAACACATGGAGAGGTTGAGGTGATTCAGCCATGCATGTGGAGACAGCCAGAAAGCAGCTGGACATGCATGGTAACAGCCTCAAAGGCGCCGATTTGGGAGTCACTGTGTAAGGATGGCAGTGAAACCACGGGTGTTAATGGCATCTAAGAAAGAAGAGAAATGTCTGCACTTGTGCATATGCGAGTTTGTCCTAGCCTCCTCCCAGGCAGTAGCATTTTTTTTGTAATTTATTTGTTTTATTTATTTATTTTTGGCTGTGTTGGGTCTTCGTTGCTGCACGCGGGCTTTCTCTAGTTGCGGCGAGCGGGGGCTACTCTTTGTTGCAGTGCGTGGGCTTCTCATTGCGGTGGTTTCTCTTGTTGCAGAGCACAGGCTCTAGGTGCATGGGCTTCAGTAGTTGTGGCACACGGGCTCAGTAGTTGTGGCTCATGGGCTCTAGAGTGCAGGCTCAGTAGTTGTGGCACACGGGCTTAGTTGCTTAACCACTGTGCCACTGGGGAAGCCCCAGGCCATAGCATTTTAAAGATTACCTCCTGCAGCTGAAGGATTGTAGAACATGTAGTAAAACTTTCCTAACTTTTAAATTTTTGGCTTGTTTTCAAGAGAGAGGTTTTGTCTCTTAAAACTTTTGTTTGCAATTATTAGAGATCCTGGAGATTCCCAGGAACAAGGTACCTAAAAACCTCATTCCCTCATCGAGTAATACGGAATCACTACTATTTGCAGAGCAAATGCCAGCAGTATAAAATATGTGGGGAGAACCCAGTGGCGGAGGTCTCTCCGGTGTTTCTAAGAGAGTGTGTGTTTTGGGCCAGGTCACCGAGGAACCTTTAGAAGAAGAGGCAGAAGACATTGCAAACCTGTGGAATTCCTTTAATGATGAGGAAGAGGAAGAAGCAGTGGTGTTCTTTGTCCTGCAGGAGAGCACTGGATATATGGCGCCAGCATTGCGAGCCCTGGCCATTATCCACACCATCATTTCTTTAGTCTGCGTGGTGGGCTATTACTGCCTGAAGGTAAGTTGCCAGCCACTCTGAATCTAATCTGGCTCCATGGGGAAGAAGCATCATTTTTGAACCCAGCCACCCCTTTGTTCTCTAAGACTTTACTAATAGCCTAAGGTTGGTGAGGCCACAGCCTGGGCGCCACCCAGGAGCGGGTTAAAACTGCAGACTCTTGCCCCCTCCCCAAGCCTTTTAAATCAGAATCTGCAGCGAACATGATCCGCAGGTGATCTGTATTCACACTCTGGTTTGAGAAGCCTTGGTCCAGGGGTCTCCCTTCAGCCACCCCTTGTGACATTGCATAGAATCCAAATCATCGGGCTAAGTCACGCATGGAGCTGGTAATGAGGGGCTCTTCTTTGAATTTATGTTGAAATTTTTATAAAAATGCTTTTCACCTTTCAGAAGTGATTAGGTCTTAGCTATTTGAGATGACTTACTGTTTCCGTTGTCCTATTGCTGCATAACAAATCACCCCCCAGAATTCAATGGCTTAAAATGATAACCATTTTCTCTCTGATTCTGTGTCTGCCTGGGCACATTAGAGCGGTTCCTCTGCTCCCTGTGCAAGTGGCCACATCAGCAACCAGCTGGGAGCTCAGATGGGCTACACTGTCCAAGATGGCCCATGCACGTTGGCAAGGGAACAGCTGGAAGACTGGGCTCAGTTGGGGTAGCTGGGCCTCTCTCCCCCTCCTTGTAGACTCAGGGCATTTCCCTTTCCATGTGGTCTCTTCACATGCTCTCTCCAGCTGGGTAGCCGGACTTCTTGCATATGATGGCTTGGTTGTCCAAAAAGAGCACAAATGGAAGCTGCTAGACCTTCTTAAGGCTTAGGCCCAGAACTGGCAAGGTGCCGTTTCTACCACGTTCTGTTGATTCAGGCAAGTCACAGGGCCAGGCAAGATTCACTGTTGCACAGAGGGTGAAGGGGGCGACACAAGGGCATGAATAGCAGGAGACGTGGTTCTCTGGGACCATCTTCAGACACTGCTATAGTTATGTCAATCTTCAGTCATTCTGTTTTAGGTGTTCCAAGTCCAGTTCTGTTTCTACTACACCACAATTGTTTTTTCTCATTACATTTTTTCTTACGTCTCTTAAGTAGGAAGTTTCCTTGGCCCTATACCAAGCCACCTTTTCCCTGAGAAGAGTCCAGGAAGTCTTTTCCTATCCTTGTGGCTCTCACTTCCCCCAGTGGACTGCAGTATCACTTAGGAAGTCCAGCTGCTCTGCTGGAGAGACCATGTGTCCTAAACTGCCCTGAGGCCTCCACTGTAACAATGAAAGAATGGATTCTGGAGCCTGGCCTCTGGGGTTGGACCCACTTAACCTCTGCCACTTAACCTCACCATTCCTCTGTTTCCTCATCTGCGAAAAAAATGACTATGATAATAATAACACCAACCGCTAAAGTTGCTAAAGGGAGGTTTAAATGAATTAACATGTGTAAAATACTCAGAGCCAGACGTAGTAAACATTAGAGCATGTTCACTACTATTCCTTAGTTCACCATCTAGAGATCAGCTTGTCGGCTAGGGTACAGGTAACCTAGAGAAAACAAAAATAAACACTATCTAGGGAATAAAAATGTGGAAGTTGTACTTACAAGGGAATACAAATTCCTAAAAGATTGACGGAGAATGCTTCAAATCCCAGTGATCAGTACTGATCTAAAACTTGATATTATTCTTGTAATTCAGAGTCACCTCGACACACAACAGACACTAGTCAGGGTGGCTTTCCCTGCTTCCCCTCCCACATGATCCATAAACCAACACCAGGCACTGATTCTGCAGTGTGCAATGTCCATTAGTAGCCTTTGCCACCTTCCTGTCATGATTCTTTTATTTCCTCAGTGTTGTTGCCTTGTTTAAAAAAAAAGGGTAAGCAGGAACTATATTCAATATCCTGTGATAAACCATAATGGAAAAGAATATGAAAAAGAAGGTATGTGTATGTATAACTGAGTCACTTTGCTATATACCAGAAACTAACACAACATTGTAAATCAACTATACTTCAATGAAATAAATTTTAAAAATAAAAAATAAATAAGGGAGGAGGAAAAAGGGTAAGCAGTAACTCTTTACAAACCATTATCTAAATTTTGCCTTTTTGTCTTGGAAATAAAGGAGCAGCGTGGTTTGTACAGATATCATGAGATTTGAGAAGGAGTTATTAGAAGAAATAGTTTGGAGACCAAGGTCTCAGGGATGTTGCCAAGTAACCAGTAGCTTCCCAGGTGGATGAGAAGCCAGGTGGATGAGAAGCCGTAGCTCTGTCTGAGTTAAGCTTTTCTGGCTAGTGGAGCTCTGGCTTTTCTGCCTTCTCATTCCCTGGGATCCCAGTCGTATCCTCTGACCTTGCTCATTCTGTCCCTTATCTGAAGTGTGTGTGTGTCTGGCGATGGATGGAGCAAGTGGATTATCTTCCCAGCATTTTCTGTGTATGTACTGCTTTTGTGATAGGTCTTTAGAACCATGCCACCATGTGTAGGCTAGAAGCAGTCATAACTATAAGAGAATGGGAAACAATGGTAGGGAACAAATAAGTGTGCCAGGCAGGAGCTCTTCTCGGAAGGAATGTCAGGAAGAAAACTTCAGTAGCAAAAGACTTTGCACAGAGCCCAGTGAATCCTCTCATTGTAACCATTAAGCCATATTTCATTAATCAGAATTCAAAGACATGAGATGAATATGACCCTAGCCATTGAAGGGGGTTGGAACTTTTCATCGTATTTCTGCAGCTGTCCAATATATTCTAGAATCGTTTATTATGCTTTCTAAGTCTTGCTTTACCTCCAGCCTAAGTGTTTTAGGAGACCTAAGTCATTCGGCCCTGTGATTCATCTACATATGGTCTTCTCATCAGGACGGGTCAAGAAGTCCAGTTTGTAATACTATCAGCTGTTTAAAGGATGACCCAAATCATATCAGCTTTGGAGAGGGAGGTGTGTGAGCCGGAGGACTGAGAAGTGATTTCTTTGGCTTTCGACCCACAACTAGGCACCCTAAGAATCCCACTACAAAGAGTTTGCTGCCCTGAAGTTGGAAGGCCAATTTGTGAGATATGCATGGGAGAGGATGCTTTCATTAGAAAGCCTTCTCTGAGTAACCAGTGTCTTCCCACTCCTAGGTTCCTTTGGTGGTATTCAAAAGAGAAAAAGAAATTGCCAGGAAGCTGGAGTTTGATGGCCTGTATATCACCGAACAGCCTTCTGAAGATGACATCAAGGGGCAATGGGATCGCTTGGTAATCAACACACCGTAAGTTTTCCCCCACCCCAAAAAGAAAACGGAGTTTCTATTGTAAATAGGATAATACCTTCTTCAGCAGCCCTGGAGACTGATTAACATAAGCCTTCCTTTGGTTTCTGAGACTTGTTTTCTCCCCTGCCTGTTCACAAAGTAGCCTATTGTGCCTCCAACAGTTATATGTATCCCTTTGCATTTAATGGGGGACAGAGGATATTATCAGAAAGTGCTGAGCATATTTAATTAAGACCAGATGGTCCAGCACAATACTACTTAATCTCGTTTTCCATGTTCGAGTCATACTGTGTTTCCCTGGTCCGGGGTTTCAGTGATCAAACTGATCAGCTTCTCCAGAGTTCCCAAATGGCACAGCAGCCCTGTGACAGCACCACCTCTGAAGTCTTCTCCCTAAACAAATAGCCTGGTTGGTACTAGAACTCCTCCCAATATAATTGGATAGGCAGTTCCACGGGCAGTTAAAATCGGCCCATCTGGGTGGGGATGTTAGGACCCATGGGGTGAAGCCTGTCTTCTTGGTAGGCATGTGTACAATTGCTAACATGGTGGAGACAAGCATTGATTCTAGAGGCAAAGAGTTAGAATACTGAGTCAGCTTTATAACTTAGACACCCGTGACCTAGGGCAAGGGAATCAAGTTTTATAAACCTCAGTTTCCTCTTCATTAATAGAGGGATGAGAATACCACCGCCTACAGTCCTGGGAGGACTCATGAATGGATGTGCCTAGCACATGGCTGTTCGTTATTCCCTTTCCCTGTTAAAGAAAAATGGCCATCACCAATAAGTCAGAGAAAGACAAATACCATATGATATCACTTATATGTAAAATCTAAAAAATATAACATAGAGGATATAACAAAAAAGAAGCAGACTCACTGATACAGAGAACAAACCAGTGGTTACCAGCGGGGAGAGGGAAGGGAGAAGGGGCGATATAGGGACGGGGATTAAGAGGTATAAACGATTAGGTATAAAATAAGCTACAAGGATGTATGGTACAACACAGGGATTATAGCCAAGATTGTAAATTTTAAGTTATGTATATTTTACCACAATAAAAATTTAGGAAAAAAAATGACCATCACCATTAGCAAAGGTGATGCTCTAATGCCGGTGTATTCACAATAGGGAAATGAGAGTTGCAAGATAAATTAATGTGATGAAAGAAAAGTCAAGAAATAGGGCTGAATATGTAAACAAAGATGACTGTTGAAACTCTTGGCTGTGCCAGTAAAATATGCACATCTAGAAACAACAACCCTGACCCCTGCAGGAAGAAAATGCTACTTATTCAAAGATGGTTAGGCAGGGCTTCCCTGGTGGCGCAGTGGTTGGGAGTCCGCCTGCCGATGCAGGGGACACGGGTTCGTGCCCCGGTCTGGGAGGATCCCACATGCCGCGAAGCGGCTGGGCCCGTGAGCCATGGCCGCTGAGCCTGTGCGTCCGGAGCCTGTGCTCCGCAACGGGAGAGGCCACAGCAGTGAGAGGCCCACATACCGCAAAAAAAAAAAAAAAATGATGGTTAGGCAAATTGAGAGAGGCAGCTCTACACAGGCACCGCTGAGCTTTTTTAAATAGTCCCTAGAAAGGGAAGACTCCTCTCTTAGGGGAAAAAAAGGTGTGAGCAGGCAAATCAAAAGCTTGTTTCGGCCTGCAGGTCACTGCCAATCTCCTCACTTAAGGAAAAATAAGGGAAACTACTAAGACTTATTTCTGACCCTTTGTTATTATAGTATAGAAATTTTGAATATTAAATAATCTCATTCCTTGGTAAGCTTTCTGTAATTATCAGTAACGCTTGTGTCTGTGGCACAAGATGACATAGCCTAAAAGTCCCAGTAAAAACGCAGTTCAGTTTCTAGAAATTTATCCTAAGGAGATAATGAGACAAGAACACTAAACTGTTTTAACAAGGACAGTTGTTGACATGTATTTGAAGTGGCTGAAATGCCCATGAATAGGGAAACACATGTATAAGTAAAACAGCTGTTTTAAAACATTTAGATCAATGAACTTCTATTATTTCTTCATGATAATGGCATCATTGTACATGTAGTGCTTTGTAACCTGCTTTTTTTTTTTGAGTTAACTATATGTCATGGAGAGCTTTCTTTTTTAATTTTATTTTTGTATTAAATACACATATAGAAGAAAATATAAAAATGTATATTTTAAAGTACAGTAATAAAATGAACTACACAGCTTTAAAACTGGAACATCGCTGAAAACTTTGAGGTCCCAGACGTTAGCCTCTCTGGCCCCTATCCTCCCCGGACCCCAGCTAACCACCCTCCTGACTTTAGTGCTATCCATTCTTTTGCCTTAGTTTATAGTGTTACCACTTAGGTATGTGTCCCTAGATACATGGTTTCATCTTAACTAGTTTTGAGCTTCATATACATGGAGTTATGCTATATGCATTGTACTGTCATTTGAATCTTTTGTTCAGCACCCTCTTCAAGAACTCATCTGTTGAATACGTTGATATGTGTGGCCCGAGTTGGTCATTTTCAAAACTGTAGCATTTTCCATTAGGAGTATATTATTGTACATTTATCCATTTTCCTGACAGTGGCTATTTCAACTGTTTCCCACTAGTGTCTGTTGGAAACAGTGCTGTAAGGAATATTTTTATACCTGGTGCACAAGTAAAAGAGTTTCTCTGGAGTAGGTAGCAGGAGACGAATTTGCTGAATAGTAGGATATGCAAATGATTGTCCCCATTTACATTAAACCAGCACCCTGTGAGAATTCCTGCTTCTCTGCCTCCTTGTCAGCACTTGTTATCCTCAGATAACTTTGCTCATCTGGTAGGTGTGTAATAGCATCTCATTGTGCATTCTGCTGGTTTCTAAGAGGCTGAGCAGCTTATGTTGTTTTTCGTGACCCTTCATATATAGATCTATCACTTATTTATGCATTTCCCTTCTGAAGGTTCTTGGCCTACCCCACACTTAAAGGAATATTATCAAGTGGAATTATGTCTTCTACCTTGAAGGAGCTTACATACCTGGTCAGGAGACAAGAATATTCAGATCAAAGCAAGATCACATCTGTGAAAGGGTCTTGACCAGAGCCTTTAGTCACTGGCCCTTCAGGATCACTTGTGGAATTTTCCACTTATGCCAAAATGTGGCCAACCCTGAGTTGTATCTTACAGACCATTTTTTCTAAAAGATTTAAGAGAAAGGTGATACCAGTGTGGACAGAGGAAGACTGGCTTGTTTTTATTTGTTTTGTTTATTTTGGATTCTAAATACCATACCTGAAAAAAATCAAGTAGCAGAATAATGGACAAAGAAGGAAGTCAAAATAATTACTTCCATCCCCCGTAGATAAAATCTATTAGCAGTTTGCTTTGTTTTTAAGTGGCATTTGGATGTTTAAGACCAAGACTGCTGGGAACTTCCCTGGCAGTCCAGTGGTTATGACTTCGCCTTCCAGTACAGGGTGTGTGTGTTCGATCCCTGGTCGGGGGAACTAAGATCCCACATGCCTCGCGGCCAAAAAAGCAAAACAGGAGCGATGTTGTAACAAATTCAATAAAGCTTTAAAAACGGTCCACATCCAGAAAACATCTTAAAAAAAAAAAAAAAAAAACAAGACTGCTTTAAATATCCAAAAAAATTTTTTTGTTTTGTTTAAAGATTGCCTGTTGTAAGAGAGGTGCCAATTGCTCAGGGTTATTCTTCTGAGAGGTCCACGAACAGAGGGAGGCCCCCCTTCCTCATCACCAACTTGGGTGGCCTCTATAGCATAAGGGACTGTTGTGTTCCAGAGCTAACAAACAAGAACGATTTACACATGAAGGAAAACAGAAGTAAGAATGTTTGCACCAAGGGCCAGAGGTTCCTTGGCTGCAAACTAGACTCCCAAGGAACCTTTCAGGAGGGACTGATCATTCTGGAGGGGAGCAAAATATTTTAAATGGTTTCTGCCAACATACCTGAAAGTAACAGTTATTTCTCGACTTTAACAATAAGAAGGTATTTGCAGTGGAGCTGGTACTAGCTACTTGCCAGAAGAAAGCTGTTCCCTCTGTGGGGTTAAGGTTGGGATGGCATAGGAACTACCTCCAAAGGAGAGAGGGATCTCCTTCCTGGGGAAAAGCACACCCCACAGGAGTTATGCAGGAATGGAGAACAGAGCAGAAGAGCACTCCATTAAGAAAACCCCCCATGATTTCCAGACTGGAAACTTCATAGTTAGGGAGCTTGTCCACACCTCCCACCACCGTGTCCCCAGCACCTACCCCAGTTACTGCCATAAAGTGGGCACTCAGTGAAGGAACGTTGAATGCATGTGTTTCCTGCAGGGTTTGGTTTCTAGTTACACTGAGTTCAAGACACATAGCCCTGCCTCTAGCTAGTCTGTCATCACAATTCCTGGCTCTTAACCATAATTTTGAAGTAGAAAATGCAAAGGAGCTTTCCAAGTGTTTCAGAACTCACCGCAAAGCAGGGAAACCAGAAATCAGACCTGCGGTGACTCTGAACTTCAGTCAAGTCTTGAATTCTTCAGTGAGCAGGACAAAACCCCAAAAGATCACAGATCCAGACACTCAAACTGCAAAGTTTCTTGATGTGCTTGCCTTGATGTTAAGAATCTCCCTGTTTCATTTTCTTCTTCAGATCTTTTCCTAATAACTACTGGGACAAGTTTGTAAAGAGAAAGGTATGCCTTGTTGGGGGGCGGGGCAGGGGGAGTACATTCCATGACCTCCAAAGAAATGTAGATTGTTTTGTTAAGTTCTCCACATACGAACATGAATAAATGTAATGGTGCTTTTATGATGGTATCTCGAGAAGAGTAAGTCACAGAAGGGGTTTTATATGAACGCATGTAGGTTTGGGGCTTAGTTCCTATACTCATCTGCCTTAATCAGCTTAAGAGAATCACTGTTTTCTACATACTAGGTTTTTTCTCTCCTCCTAAATGATAGCTAGAAAAGCAGTTTTCACTTAATTGTCTTTATCACTTCTGCTTTCTCTGGAGGTTATTTTTTTCTCTTTATTTTCCTTTTGCATTTTGACTCATGTCTTTATCAACCCCTTGGAAGAGCCCAGAGCGTAACACAGCTCTGACGGCACTGGGGCTGGAGAAAACATTGGTGGTGATGCACGGCCTGAGCTCACCCTGTCCTCCTCTCTGCTTTAGGTGATCAACAAGTATGGAGATCTCTACGGAGCAGAACGCATTGCTGAACTCCTGGGGTTGGACAAAAATGCCCTCGACTTTAGCCCAGTAGAAGAGGCCAAAGCAGAGGCAGCCTCCCTGGTGTCATGGTACAGAGCTTAGAAATTAAATCCCAAAGTCTGGCTGACTAGACCCCTTATCTTTCCAGTCCTCTTCCATGTGCTACAGGGAAAACTCACAATCATGTCTTTGCTGTCTTAGACTCTGGTCTCGCCTGAGTGTTTCTTCTAGGTTCTAAAATATGGGTGGGAGAGCAGTGCTTTAAAAAAAAAATCTAAAGACTTATCAGCCTTTATGCCTGATAGAGCTGAAAGAGAAAGACTAATTAAAATTTCAGGGTGTGTGATTCAGCCATTCTCATTCTCATGGTGAACACATACAACTTGATAAAGCTCAGAGCTGTATTTAGGTTATTAAACCCGAGAGAGAAAAAAATTCATTTTTCCCCCTTATTAAACACTTAACTAAATCTTGACATTTTTAAGTTTTGAAATGATTTGTTCCCCCTTTAGGCTAAGTTCCATCGACATGAAGTACCATATCTGGAAGCTGGGAGTTGTTTTTACTGACAATGTAAGTATGGCATCTGGGAAAGCAAAATTCTGTGCCCCAAGTCCAGGGATGTCATTAGATGCCACAAAGAAACAAGCTATGGAGGCGGCTCAGGAAGATGCAGGGAGTGCTGGGGGAAGACAGAGGGCCCTAGGGTGCTGGGGGGACACTTCTCTCTTGTGCAGTAGTATGAGGCAGATGGGGCTTGACTTGGCAATTCTTGGGCCAGCTCAAAGCACCCTGAATGCCTGAAAAGCTGTTCAATTTCTTCCATTTCCCCAGTCCTTTCTCTACCTCGCCTGGTACACAACCATGTCAGTCCTGGGCCACTACAACAACTTCTTCTTTGCTGCTCATCTGCTGGATATCGCGATGGGCTTCAAGACTCTGAGGACTATTCTGTCATCTGTCACTCACAATGGCAAACAGGTATGGGGGTTTATACTGCCGCAGAACGGGAGGGACCTAGATATGGTTAGGAAAAAACATAACCAGTGGGCTTCCCTGGTGGCACAGTCGTTGAGAACCCTCCTGCCAACTCAGGGGACACGGGTTCGAGCCCTGGCCAGGGAGGATCCCACATGCCGCGGAGCTACTAAGCCCGTGTGCCACAACTACTGAGCCTACACTCTGGAGCCTGCGAGCCACAGCTGCTGGGTCCACGTGCCACGACTCCTGAGGCCCATGCACCTACAGCCCGTGCTCTGCAACAAGAGAAGCCACCGCAATGAGAAGCCCGTGCATCACAATGAAGAGTAGCCCCCGCTTGCATCAGCTAGAGAAAGCCTGTGCACAGCCATGAAGACCCAATGCAGCCAAAAAAAAAAAAAAAAAAGAACCAATGACTTAGATATATATAGATCTATACATATACACACATATATACAGCTATTTGTGTATATAGGTAGACATATATAGCTATATATGTTATATACATGTATGTGTGCATTTCTGTATATACCTATATAGTCATTGCTTATATATCTATATAGTCATTGCTCTACATCCAGTCTCATCAATATCCAGTCTGTCTTCTACAGAATTGTCAGGGTCAATCCCTTGATTAAAGTCCTCTAATGGCTCCTCCTGTGAACAAATTCAAACTCCCTAGCATTTTATTCCTCATTAAGTGCAAATCCATGAATGAGACATGTTCCCTCACATCTCTAAATCTTTACAGGAGAAGGGAGAAAAGAAAGGAGTTAATATGTACCCAGCTTGGTACAGCCATTATGGGAGACAGTATGGCAGTTCCTCAAAAAATTAACTATAGAATTGCCATATGATCCAGCAGTTGCACTTCTGGGTATATATATCTGAAGGAGATGAAATCGGTATCTCAAAGAGATATCTATATTCCCATGTTCATAGCAGCATTATTCCCAATAGCCAAGATATGGAAACAACCTGTGTCCATCAGTGGATGAATGGATAAACAAAATTTGTTATGAACATACAGTAGAATATCATTCAGCCGTTAAAAAAAAGGAAATTCTGCCTTTTGCAACAATATAGATGAGCCTAGAGGGCATTCTGCTAAGAGAAATAAGCCAGACACAGAAAGACAAATACTGTATGGTGTCACTTATATGTGGAATCATAAAAAGGGCAAACTTCTAGAACCAGAGAGTAGAGCAGTAGTCACCAGGAGCTGGGTGTGTTGGGGGAATGGGGAGCATTGGTCAAAGAGTACAGACTTCCAGTTATTAAATAAATTAGTTCCGGGGATCTAATGTAAAGCATGGTGGTTATAGTTAAAAATGCTGTATTGTATGCTTGAAATTTGCTAAGAGAGTAGATCTTTTTTTTTTTTTTTTTTGCGGTACGCGGGCCTCTCACTGTTGTGGCCTCTCCCGTTGCGGAGCACAGGCTCCGGACGCGCAGGTTCAGCGGCCATGGCTCACAGGCCCAGCCGCTCCGTGGCATGTGGGATCTTCCCGGACCGGGGCACGAACCCCCTGCACCGGCAGGCAGACTCTCAACCACTGCGCCACCAGGGAAGCCCAAGAGTAGATCTTAAGTGTTCTCAGCAAACACACACACACACATACATATGCGGTAACTGTGTGAGGTGATGGATATGTTAATTAACTTGATTATGGTGATCATTTTATAATGTATGCATATATTAATTCATTACATTGTACACCTTAAAAAATAAAAATTCCAACCAGAAAGAAAGTCAGATTAACCTTTAATTGTTCTAAAATGAAAGGGTGCTAGATCATCAGGTATTATGATGGTTTATTTCTTCTAGGCTTCTGGTAGTGGCACCGGTTTCTCAGTTGACACTAAAAAGAATGGAGGAAAGTTAGAGATAGAAATTTGCTGCCACATACAAGAAGCTAAAGTTTGGGGAGGTAATAACAGAACCTGTGATATAGATGTTTGCTGAGAGAGTGGCAAATACTTCCTTATAGGTTCCTGGGAGAAAGGGCATTGTGTATTATTTTTCCATGTATGTCTTGGGAAGTTTTATCCTATAAATGTGGTGTTTCCCAAAACGGGATTTATGGAATGCCAGTTCTACAATTTGTTCTTTTAGAATTCTTTTCTTCCCCTTTACTCAGATAGAGAAAGTTCAAATTTTATCGATTTGGTTTAATGGCATTATACAAAACTGTACCTTAAATGAAAAGTTTAAACAATGAATTTCGTTTAATTAAAAAACAATTTTTATTATAGTTGATTTACAATGTTGTGTTAGTTTCAGGTGTACAGAAAATTGAATCAGTTATACATATACATATATCCACTCTTTTTTTAGATTCTTTTCCCATATAGGCCATTAGAGAGTATTAAGTAGAGTTCCCTGTGCCATACAGTAGGTTCTTATTAGTTATCTGTTTTATATATAGGAGTGTGTATATGTCAATCCCAATATCCCAATTTATCCCTCACCCCCTTATCCCCTGGTAAGCATAAGTTTGTTTTCTACATCTGTGACTCTACTTCTGTTTTGTAAATAAGTTCATTTGTCCCCATTTTTTTTAGATTCCACATACAAGCGATATCATATGACATTCGTCTTTCTGTGTCTGACTTACTTCACTTAGTATGACAGTCTCTAGGTCCATCCATGTTGCTGCAAATGGCATTATTGTTCTTTTTTATGGCCGAGTAATATTCTATTGTATATATATGTACCACATCTTCTTTATCCATTCCTCTGTTGATGGACATTTAGGCTGCTTCCATGTCCTTGCTATTGTAAATAGTGCTGCATATTGGGGTGCATGTATCTTTTTGAATTATGGTTTTCTCAGGGTATATGCCCAGTAGTGGGATTGCTGCATCATATGGTAATTCTATTTGTAGTTTTTTAAGGAACCTCCATACTGTTCTCCATAGTGGCTCTATCAATTTACATTCCCACCAACAGTGTAGGAGGGTTCCCTTTTCTCCACGCTCTCTCCAGCATTTATTAAACAATGAATGTCTTATATGGGCTTGCCGACTAAACTCTGGCAAGATTGTTAAAAAAAAAAATGTGCCCAGTTTGTGCCATGTGCTGGGTATTGCAATAGGCTCACAACCACCCTGTAAGGTAAGTGTTACACTCACTTGAGAGAGAAGAGCACTGAGGCTCAGAGAGGCTAAGTATTTCACCCAAGAGCACACAGCTGCTAAGTGGCAGAACTTAGATTCAAGCCCATTTGTTCCTTGGTGCAAAGCCCACATTCTTTCTCTTTTTCTAAACTGGCTGCTTTCCGTGAGGTCTGCTATCCAAGGTTCAAATCACTAAATTCATTGTTCAAGAAGCTGCTGAATATGTCTGTTCTGGTACTTATCATGCCCACTCCCTTTTGTGTAGCAGCTTGAGGGCAAAGAAAGATTTTATGATGTTGATCTTCACAGCTCCAGCCCAGCACCTAGTCCCTGGTATAGGCCTGATGAGCAGGTTCTGTGTAGTCCTCATTTATTGTGCCTCCGAAAGCCAAGAAACAAACAGGCTGTATGACCCTGGCAAAGGTCCAAGGCAGGTTTCTTCATTATGAAAAATGTCACTTTGCTCAACCATCATAATTCTTATAGTAGCTTCAAAGCTGTGACAATTATCCAGTTCATGGTTAGTTATGAAATATTGTGATGTAGGGATACCCATGAGCCCAAGGAATCTGTAGGGTTTTTTTTTAATTTTTAAAAAATTTTATTGAAGTATAGTTGATTTACAATGTTGTGTTGATTTCTTCTGTACTGAAAAGTGACTCAGTTACACATATATGTATATATATATATATATTTTAAAATTTTATTGAAGTATAGCTGATTTACAGTGTTATATTAATTTCTTGTAGTTTCTTTAGAAGCAGCATTAGAACTTATGGTTACCAAAGGGAGGTAGGGAGGGATAAATTAGGAGTTTGGGATTAACATATACACACTACTATATATAAAATAGGTAAACGACAAGGACCTACTGTATATAACACAGGGAATTAGACTCAATATTTTGTAACAACCTAAATGGGAAAAGAATTTGAAAAAGAATAGATACATGTATATGTATAACTGAATCACTATGCTGTACACCTGAAACTAACACAATATTGTAAATCAACTCTACTTCGATTAAATAAATAAGCAAATAAATAAAAGCAGCGTTAGAGTGAAAGCGACATCTTGAAGCCTTGGGTCACTGCTATCTCTGTGAAAAAACAAAGTAACCATCTTCAGAGCACCATCACTATTCTCATCCTTAAATCCCTGTGTAGTTTATATGCGCCCCGTGCAGTACCCCAGCTGTTAGTCTGCCCGGGCTGCCATAACAAAATACTGAACACTGGGGGCTTAGACAACAGACATTGATTTCCTCTCAGTTCTGGAGGCTGGAAGTCCAAGATCAAGGTGTGGGTAGCTTGGCGTGCAGCTGGCTGCCTCTTGCTGCTTTTTCACTTGATTATCCTTCGATGCATACGGCTACCTGGTATCTCTCGTTCTGAGTCCTAACCTCCTCCTCTTGTCAGAACACCAGTCAGATTGAAGCAGGGCCCACCCTCACGGCCTCATTTTAATTAAATCACCTCTTTAAAGGCCCTATCTCCAAGTGCAGTCACCTTCAGAGGTACTGGGGGTTAGGGCTTCAATATGTGAATTCCGGGGGAACACAGTTTGTTCCATAACAGTCCATCATTACTCTTTTCTCCCAGTAAGCCTGTTTCTCTCTGTGATCTTGCTTTCCTTCGGCACCTGCTGTATGACAGCCTTCGTTCCAGACCCCTCATCTTTCCCCTTTCCTCTGTTTTCTTGGAGTCTCCCACCAACCTTTCAAGGTGGAGAAGACCCACCTCCTCTTCCCTCTCTCTCTCTCTTTCCGCTCCCAGTTGGTCCTGACTGTCGGTCTCCTGGCCGTGGTGGTTTACCTCTATACCGTGGTGGCGTTCAACTTCTTCCGCAAGTTCTACAACAAAAGTGAAGACGACGATGAGCCCGACATGAAGTGTGATGACATGATGACGGTGAGAATTCCCTGTAGGGCCACCTGGTCACCTGGCGTGGCTGGGACAGAAGGGCTGTGGGCAGAGTGGTAGAGTGGAGACAGAGCAGGACAGAGATGAGAGTAGAACACTGATGTCTCATCCGAGAGGGAGGCAGGTCCTGGAAAGACAGAAGTGATGGAATAGACCACTTGTCGGGGCCCAGGTGGAAAGAGAAGCACACAGCTAAGCGGATCACCATCCATCCACATCTGTGTGTGGCCAAGACGTGAGTTACCTGTGTCTGTATCTCATGGAAGTCAAACTCTGATTCTTTGCCTCTGAGAGCTAGGAGCAAAGTCCCATGAATCTGATGCTCCGTTTATTTCAGCAAGCTAGTGGGGCTTGTTTCAGAACAGCCATGTCGTCTGAAAAATGTCACAGCAGCAGGATTGGGTCAGGGCGGGGCTGGGGCTCCGGCCAGGTCAGCCCCTGCGGGCATAGAAGGGCACAGCGCAGGGTGAGCCAGCATAGCTGCAGTAGCACCTCTAGACGTTTATCATGACCAGATTTCAGGAAAAGAATGTGTGTATCAGAGACAGGTGACAGTACACTGCCCCCCTGCCCCCACCTGTGATCGTTTCTCCAGAAAATAGATAAGGCTTTTTGGTTAAAAACTCTCCGTGTGCCTTCCTGGGGCAAGCAGCCCATGAGACAGCAACACTACAGGCAGAAGAGCAACCGTACGACCAGCGTGGGCTCTGTGCTGCCGCTGGCTTTTGATTTACCAGCCGTAAGACTGCCTCCACACTCCCATCCCGAAGCCATCACAGCCAGTCAGGAGGAGAGACAGAGGGCAGCCTGCTCTGTGAGCCCTGGCCCAGGAGCCTACCTGGAGTACACGGGCACTTGGGAGGAGATTCTGCGGGGAGCCCTGCCCTCCTGGGTGCGCGGAGGATGCCAAGTAGGGGAGGCCTTTTCCCGGAGGCTGTAGCCTGGTCCCAAGTCCAGGCTGGCACTTTAAAATTAAGTGAGAGAAAACTCATATCTGGCATATGCCATCCTCATCAGGGCAGAAAGTTCTTTTAACTTATACACACCTAGAGTGAATTCTCACGTGTGTGTCAGAGTTCAAAACTGTTTTTAAGAAAAGAGCAGGGCTTCCCTGGTGGCGCAGTGGTTGAGAGTCCGCCTGCCGATGCAGGGGAAACGGGTTCATGCCCCGGTCTGGGAAGATCCCACATGCCGCGGAGCGGCTGGGCCCGTGAGCCATGGCTGCTGAGCCTGCACATCCAGAGCCTGTGCTCCGCAACGGGAGAGGCCACAACAGTGAGAGGCCCACATACCGCAAAAAAAAAAAAAAAAGAAAAAAAAAAAAGAAAAGAGCAAAAAACACCTTTTCAAGGCTACGTGGAACAGCAATCTTTCCATCTTTATAGACACCAAGCTAACCAGAGGGTGTGGCGGACAGAGCAAGAATGTGTTATTGTGAAGAGTACCCTTCTCCTGCCTCAGGGCTGTCATGTTTTGATCTTATTACATGAATGATCTGACCATCTCTGTAAAAACAAACAAAACTCTTTGCCTTTGACCTGAATCGCCATCATGTTTCTTCTCTAGTGTTACCTGTTCCACATGTACGTGGGAGTGAGAGCTGGAGGTGGCATTGGCGATGAAATTGAAGACCCCGCTGGGGACCCGTACGAAATGTACCGCATCGTCTTTGACATTACATTCTTCTTCTTCGTCGTTGTCATCCTGCTGGCCATCATCCAAGGTATGCTTGCCAGTTATGTCGTCTGCATGGGGCTCAGTCAATCTGATTCTCTTTGCCTTTCTGCACCTGACTTAATTGTTTTCTGTAAAGAGGTTTACGCATTCGCTTACCTGTTCATTCAACAGACATCTCTTGAACGTCTACTACATATAAAGGCAAACATACACCCAGGCACTGATGCAGGAAACTTGCGCTCCTTACAGAGGACTCCCCTAGCCCACTCCTTCATGACCCACTCTGAATTGATCATTTCTGTCTCGTTCTGCTTCCTAAATATCCCCCTTGGCTAGTGTTGCCCCACATCCTCATGATTCCTGCCCTGATCATTTTCCTGCCAGGCAGTGGGGTGGGAAGGAGCAGAAAGAGGATCTGTGAGAGTGTGACATGTTTTTTCCTTCCTTGCGGGGAGAGGTACTGGTATTTTGGTTAGTAGCTTGTCAGGAATTAGAGAAAGAGGGTGATGAATTTAGTTTGAGTCATGCCGAGTTGAGGTACCTATGAGACATCGTGCAGGCGTTGAGGGCTAATAAGCAGTTAACTGTAATGGGTCTTTCAAGAGACAAGTCAGGAATGGAATAGGATAGAAATATTACATTCAATAAGGACACACAAGTCAAATATTAATGAATACAAAAATAAAAGAAATGGGGTCCATTGGTGGTGGTGATGGTCAAAGATACAAGTGTAGAGATTTCCCAGAAGGAAAAGCAAAGAAACTGAGGAGGAGCCCTGACTGATACATATCAGTGCCTCAGGGCCTAGAAGAGGAAGAGCCAATAAGGAAGACAGGGAACAGCCAAGCAAAATAGTAGGACAAGGAAGGAAGGACAAGAAGAAAGAGAGTCCAGGAGGAGTGAATAGTTAGCGTCAAATACTGCCGAGAGGCGTTGTAAGAGGAACCATGAGAAATGTTAGCCAGGACTCAGCATTTGAAAACACAGGTGTTTTTCCTAATTTTGATTTAATTGTATCATTCAGCTTTATAATTCATTTTTTAAACATCTTTATTGGAGTATAATTGCTTTACAATGGTGTGTTAGCTTCTGC
Organism: Hyperoodon ampullatus; assembly: GCF_949752795.1. NCBI lineage: Eukaryota > Metazoa > Chordata > Mammalia > Artiodactyla > Ziphiidae > Hyperoodon > Hyperoodon ampullatus. Next base: position 103,333,409 of record NC_136916.1, read on the forward strand.
TTTATAACAAAGTGACTCAGCTATACGTATACATATACCCCCATATCTCTTCCCTCTTGCATCTCCCTCCCTCCCACCCTCCCTATCCCACCCCTCTAGGTGGTCACAAAGCACCGAGCTGATCTCCCTGTGCTATGCGGCTGCTTCCCACTAGCTATCTGTTTCACATTTGGTAGTGTGTATATGTCCATGCCACTCTCTCACTTCGTCCCAGCTTACCCTGCCCCCTCCCCGTATCCTCAAGTCCATTCTCTAGTAGGTCTGTGTCTTTATTCCTGTCTTACCCCTAGGCTCTTCATGACATTTTTTTTCTTAAATACCATATATATGTGTTAGCATATGGTATTTGTCTTTCTCTTTCTGACTTACTTCACTCTGTATGACAGACTCTAGGTCCATCCACCTCACTACAAATAACTCAATTTCGTTTCTTTTTATGGCTGAGTAATATTCCACATTTTTTTTAACAAAACATAATGGCCTCTGCCATTCCGTCTATCATTTCTCTGCCCTGACTAAACAGATTATTTGAAGTGATTTGTTTGTCTTTGTATTTAAAATTCCAGGTCTTATTATTGATGCTTTTGGGGAGCTGAGAGACCAGCAGGAACAAGTACGGGAGGATATGGAGGTACCGTTCTACTAATCCCAACTTGATTTCCATTATCTCACAGCACATGGACTTTTTAAACAGTAGGTTCTACTCTTATTTAGGGCCAGCCCTAGGCAAAATTACCAACCATGATTGTTTTCCAAGCCTGTCCTCTTCTCTGGGCCCATCTACCAGCTCTGGGCATTTCTTCTGCTCCACCCTCTGTGCTCTGTACCCTACCACCACCACCCCCCACCACCTGCTGCCTCCGCCACGCCCCAGGCTTAGGAAGGAGCAAGTACCCTCCACTAGGTAGAAGCTAGGTATGTGACACTCTGGAGAAGACGACTAACAGCCTAAAGCATGAAAGAGAGAAATATTTTACAGTGTCTCTTAATTCAAGCAGAGATCCTCACCCGTTTGCTGCCTGCCTGTAATGTCACGCCTACTCATGCCTTTTCTCCCTGTTATTCTTCTTAGACTAAATGTTTCATCTGTGGGATCGGCAATGACTACTTTGACACGACCCCTCATGGTTTTGAAACACACACCTTACAGGAGCACAACTTAGCCAACTACTTGTGAGTATCCTTGGTCAGCAAAGGTGATGGGGCAGGAACAGTGAGTAAAATACAGTTACGTTATGTAGTTCACGCTCTGCCAATGCCTTTCCCTCCTTGGTCTCCGGAAAGTGGAGGCAGTTAGGAAAGAACTTGCAGGAGTCCCCATGAGCCCGTGTCTTTGTCCACATGCCCTGCCCCTCCCCTGTTCTGATTGATAGATGTGCACTGCAGACTGTTTCTGCTCCGAGCAAATGTCAGCCCCTCAACCTGGAATTAGATCCCATCCCTTCTCAATCAAGGTCATATTAACTCCAGCAAGTTTCCCCTCTGCTGAATTTTTCCTATCACTGTATAATATTTTTTAATCCTAACCAAAGAAAAAAGGCTGTGACCCCACTTTTCCTTCCAGCTGTTGACCTGCTTCTTCCTTCCCTTCCAGCAAAACTGGAAAAGTGGGCATGTTCAGGGTCTCCAATCTCTCTCGTCCCCGCCTCCAGTCAGGCCTTCCTCCCCACCAATTCATATTTGCTCTTGTCAAGGCAGCCAGTCACCTGCATGCTGCTGAATTCCAGGGCAACTGAGTGAGAGTAAATATTTTTACTTTTCCATAACATATCTGAGACACACAAAATTTCAATTCTATATTCTTATAAGATGATAAACTGGCCTACTAAGAATTATATGGTAAGAGTTTTGGTTACCATTTATTGTTTACCTTAGGATTTTCTAAAAAAACAATAAAACGGTAGCCAAAATTCTTCCTCACAAGTGACCTTAGCTCAAGGTTTGATGACAGTAAAAAGGACCTCTCCTCACAAAAAGGCTAATTTTGAGATAAATGTATATTATTATTAGAAGATGATGGTGTATGTTGTCATGCCACGTTTCCCCTATTCTGAAAGGTATAGGAGTCAGCATGATGCTGAACAATGTATTTAATCTTCTCTCCAGCTCACCTGAGTAAATGAACTTTGATTTTCTAACCAAAGAATCTAATATTGTCTTTTTCTCAGTTGTTAAACCTCTTTTCCTCGTTCCAGGTTCTTCCTGATGTATTTGATTAATAAAGATGAAACAGAGCACACAGGTCAGGTGAGAAATACCTTAATTGAGATAAAGCTTCCCCTTTCTACGTCAAGTCTCAGGAGAGCACAGGATATCTGAAATAGAGAGGTGACCCCATTTGTCTCTTCTGTGCGTTTTCCCACTGCTTCCTGCATTGTTCCACCATGTCTTTGTGACTTAAGAAGCCAAAATTCTAAGGCAACTCCCACCTATTCCAAAAGGCCCCCTTGGTTATCCTTCCCAGCAAACACTGACATTTTCTAAATCCTTATAGTTGCTGCTTCAGGGCAGAATAGCTGGAGGTGGGGAGAACGTTACAGAGAAGAAGACAATGCAAAGCTGAGTGGGTGGCTCCAACAAAGAGCAGGAGTGTCAGAGTAAAATGGTGCGAGAGACAGCCTAAGAAAGATAACGACCTCCTGCGTGGGTGACACAGGGATGCGGAGGTGTGGGTGTGACAGTGTGCGTGAAAGTATGTGTCAGAGGGATTCTGTGACTAAGTACGAAAAAGAAGTGTAAAGACAGAGAATAGGGGAGGAAAAGCTAGCTTACCAAATATGCAAACATCATTGGATTCGTAGGAAAACTCCACGGCTCAGACCCTTAGAGGCAGTTGGTACCCAGATCTGGCCTTGGCTCTCTGGGCACCTGCCTAAGCAGGCACTCAGTGCTTCCTCATCATATATTCTGCTTTCTACCAGTTACAAATGGCATGGAGTCAACCCACTGCTAAATCTTTAAGTATTTTTAGTGGCGATCATCAAGTTGGTTTCACTGTGGGGTTTTTGTTTGTTTTGGTGGTGGGGGGGTGGTCAGAAGAAGGGAGAAATGACTTCTTGCTCCCCAAACAGCCTGAGCTGGCAACAGTGCAAGAAAGAATGTACCAGTTGGGCCTCATATTTATCCACAACAGTATTCCCAAAGGGAGACATATAGAGGGAAAATAAATTGGGTTCCAGCTTACTGTGGTTTATAAAGAAGTCTCCTTTGTTCCCGTTATTTCAGGAATCTTATGTCTGGAAGATGTACCAAGAAAGGTGTTGGGATTTCTTCCCTGCTGGTGACTGCTTCCGGAAACAGTACGAAGATCAGCTTGGATAAATGGGAATGAAAGAAGCCTCCACCCTTCTGGACGGTCAATAAAATCCTTCTCTTAACAGTTCTGCAACACATTTGAAAAGTGACATTTCCTAAATGCCTCCCTTACAAGGAAGTGTTTGTTACACATCTGTGATATTCTGGAATTGATTTGGCTTTTTGTATCTAATGGACGTACACTGTGCGAGATAACCTGTCAAAAATGTTAAAAGAAAAGAGTATGGCACAGCTTCAAGGAAGCTCTAGTTGAAAGCCTTCAAGTTTCTCAGTTCTAACTAGTTCGTTGGGATGGCACCACTGAGGGAAGGGGCTGGAGAAGTAGGAAGTTTTGGATGCATAATACCTGGAATTTTAAACACTTGAATTCCACATGACGGTACTCCACTAGTGACTCATGGTCTGAGCTACAAAAAAAATCATTTTAAAACTGCAGTCTAATTTTTCCCATGGTACTTGCTAGTGAATGTATCCAGAATCAGCTTGAAAAGCTTTAAGCAGTTAAAGAAGTAGAAAAAAACAAACAAAAAAACAAACCGCCACTTTGTCGACACTGAAATATCAAGTAAGTGCCTTACAAAACCTCTTTAGATATAGCTATGCAAGTTTTTTACGTTTATGTTCGAGATGGACAGTTCCATTAATTAGTTGTGTTGATCTTCTGTCTTACTTTATGAAACTGCACTCAAAGGTTATTCATATGATTTTTTTTTTCAGTAACAGCTTGTCAACTGCTGTTATTAGAGAAAAAAAGTACTGTACTGAAATTCAGAAAAAAATCTTATGCCAAACTGAGTAACGCTTTATGGTCTCCCTTGTAATAGTGGAGCTGCTCTGTTTAGGTGAATCTCCTTAAATAAAATGAAGTGCCCACTGCAATAAAGTCATAATCACCAATTCATGGTTTGGCCTCTTGTAACGCATCCTTTCTGGATGATTTACAACCACCCTGTGATGCTGGGAAAAGGGACAGGAGACTAACAAACAGCCCACAGCTCCCCACACAAGAAAGAAAGGAAGAAAAAAAATCCACAGACCAGCGTTTGTTTATTTTGGCCAAATGCATGCCTGGTTGCTTAGCTCTCTTCATCAGCAGCACCTGCTATGCTGTAAAAATTGAGAGGAAGAAACTGGACACAAGGGCCATAACATCTGCCCTTAAGAAATCTATTCAATTACTAAGCCAGAGAACAAATGCAGCGAGCCTCTTACTGTCTCATTTCGGATTTGTTGAACATGGGGGAGGTAGGCGTCTACTGCTAAGCGTGGTGGCCACACGGGCTCGGGCTGTGCTTGTAAACCAGCTGTTCTGGAAGGACAGCCTTGGGCCTGCCTTCCCTTACAAGGCAACCGAAATTGGCTTCAGGCATTTTCTTTCTCTCTCTCTTTTTTTTTCCTTTCATCGTGTTTAGGAAATCATGCTGTCCAACCAATCTTCAAGCTCTTCCTCAGTAACATTTCTGGATATACTTGGTTGCTCAGATGCCACGTTCTTTCCTTCCAACGCAGACGGTTTTGCAGGATCTAAAAAAATAAAAGAAACGTTAACAACTTCACGTTAGTGCAAGAATCGAGGGTTAATGCTTCCCTGGGGTTTGATCCATGCTGGAAATCAGCCAAATTATTACTTTGCTCACGATAAGGGGAAACGTTCTATTCTCTTCCTACTCCCTAAGAAGATCCAATAATACCTAAACAAATTCATAAATGGAGTAGAGATTTGCTCTTCTATTTATTTGGATGCTGAATTTCACAGTTCACTCATTTTTTTTTTTTTTAAGACTAACAGCTTAGTTTCCTGGAAACTAAAGCCATTAAAGGGTCCTGAATGCAGTGTATGGACGGGGCAGTCACTAGGCCTCTCCCTGTCAGATGGCCCACCATCTAAGAGAACATGCACAAATGAGGAAGTCTTCTTTTGTTAAAACAACAACAACAACAACCAAGATCGAAATAGTAAGCAAGAAAGCACAAAGAACTGGTCAATAGGCCTGTTCAGACAGTCGATTAAAAGGTCTGCTGCTGCACAGCTGAGGCCACGAGTATCGAAATGCCTTTTACAGCACGAGTTCAATTTGCAGCCCCGGGTTTAAGATTGCAATCAGGCAGGTAGCAGCTTTGGAACAAATATCGAGTGAGAGCAACGTTGTCAGAAAGGTCAGCTCAGGGGGAAGCAGAGATGTGAGCACAGAAATAGATGTCAGTGGACAAGGCCAGATCGATGTCAGACACTGATGAAGATGTGTAGGGATGTGACAGAGGTGAGGCTATTCTCAGAAAAACACCAGAATCGAGAAGATGGATGGGGAATAAAATGAAAACCATACCTGTTTCTTCTTGGGCCACCTCCTCATCTTTCTCAGATTCCAGGTCCTGAGCTGTCTGGTCTGCTAAGATGTCACCTCCCTCTTTTACAGACGCATCTAAATTAAGCAGCAGATCTAGTTCTTCTTCCAAATCGTCTGCTGCCAACTGCGGTGGGGAAGCGGGGTTCTGAGAACCCTTGGAAGGGCCCGGTCCTAGGCTGTCTTTACCCAGGTACATGGGGCAGCCAGCGGCAGCAGATTTCAGCTCAGAGATGGACCCCTTTCCTCCAGGCCCCAAGGGCCCCTTTAACTGCATCCCTAGTCCCTTGCCATCATTATTTCTCTTTGGTTTCACCTGAGGAAGCTCTAAAGGAAGGGCAGTCTGAAAGAGAAGCACAATATGTGAGTTAATGTGAGTCCTGCCGTATTTGCTTAAGCAGAAATTAAAGCAAAGGAAGCCATCAGACTTTGTGGAGTAGGAAACTCAATTCAGACAGGAAGGTCACAAAGGGTCTCCATCCAGGTCCTGCCAGCACCTCTCTTACTGCTGCGGGGGTAAGTGTGGGAGACCTCCCTACCGTGCCCACCTCAGCCATGTGCCAACCTGCTCAGAGCCGAAATCAAAAGGACTGTGCATTCCTGTCACCAGCCTGAGAATGGACAGTCCTGTAGGTCTATGTGAATGTATACTTAAGCCTGCGACGAGGCAAACATTTGTAAAAAGTCACCGAGAAGTAATTAGCAAGTCGGATCTGTTCACTGTACTAAAATGTACAAATATAGGAGATGAAGGAACAAATTCACCAAGAAGAAAAGAATGACGGTTAGTAACATTATTTGAGTAAAAATTGCCAGACAGGAAAGAAAACATTCCATTTGATTATATTTGTAAAAACGCCCCAAACAGGCAAAACTAATCTTGAGTATGAGAAGTCAGGATAGTGGTTTTAGGGAAGTATTGCCTCGGGGGGTGGGGGGAGGTTCTGGGTGGTGGCAGCGTTCTGATTCTTGATCTGGATGCTGATTCCATGGTTGTAAAGACTTACGCATGCACTTCTCTATATGTTATAATTTAATAAAGTTAAACCCTCCCCCCAGGTGACTGTAATGTAGAGGAAGGCTGAGAACCACAGTTCTGGAGGGAGGCCTGTGGTGACCAGCCTGGCATCAGTGGGTAGGTTCAGGAGGGTCAGCTGCTATTGGAGGTGCTGTCCCCTTATTTGTACACTTAAGCATCCTGAGCAGATCCAGTTTGTTAATAACTCCTTAGGGCTTTGAAGACCGCATGGCTTTACACATGAACTTAGACATTCACCCAGCATTGTCAGTGTGCAGGGTGAAGATGGGATGTGGTCCCCTATTCTAATCCTGGAATCATTCAGTTGGTCTGCACTGGCTGTCTGGCGTTGTCTTTGTTTGTCTGTTAACTCCCCAGGTGAGTCTAACGTGCAAACGCAGTTGAGAATAGCCGCTCTACCTCATGGGAGGAGTGGGTATTTGAAAGCCTGGCTAGATAGTTGGAAGTTACTATTTACAAAAGTACAATTATTTTCTATCTTTCCTCTGAGGCCTGCCTCTGACAACATCATCCTTCACTTTCAAGTGCTCACAACACTTCCCGTTTCTCTCCTCAATCCTGGGGCTCCCATCACCTTCATCTCAGTGTTTCCCTGATGGGTTCTGTTAACCACTCCTCATTGTATGGGATCAAACCAAGTATGTCAGGACTTGGACCATCTCTGGACAGCCAGAAGAAGGGGAGCGCTCACCCAGTCACTAAGACAAGCCCCAATACCCCCAAACGCTCCTAAAGAAGTCCCAGGGTGATTCCCCATCAGAGGCAAATGCTATCCTCTCTACTTCTCTGCCCCTAAGTGTCCTCCAGCCCTGAATTCTACTTGCTGCCCTAAATTTGACGTAAGTGCCACAGAGACAACTGGGTGGATACCCACTGATGCCTGCCTATGCTCAGGCTTAGCATCACATTCAACTGCAGAACACAACTGATCACTTTAGTTGCTGGGATTCTACTGACAACTAGTACTGCCCAGGGTTTCAATTTTTAACAAAATCCAATCTAGCCACAATTAAATTTCAAAGTTCCTTCTGGTATAGCCCTTGGGCCCCTCCTCTCTTAGCCGATTCAATGGCTCCTCTCTTAGCTACCTTACAACTGATATCTCCCAAATTTATATTTCCAACCCTTGATTCTGAACTATAAATTTCCATATCCAATTGACTAATATTTTCACTTTGACATCTCAGAAACACAAACCCATAATGTCCAAGCCTCACCCCTCCCGATACTACTAGCTACCACTGAGTTGCCCAGGCTGGAAAACCTAGAAAATTCTTTCCCTGCTCCCTCTCCATTTCCAGTATTTCACCAAGTCCTGTTAATTTTACTTTTGTAATACACCTCTTGGTAAAGTCCAGTTCCCTGCCATCTCTACCATCATTAGCCCGGTCCAAGCTACAGTATTACTCACCTGAACCGTGCAGTGGCCTCCTAATTTGCCTTCCCTCATCCACTCTACTTTTGCATGGGTGTGCATGTGCAGATATACCCTAAACACAGACACCCCAATACAGTCCTCTCTCCATTCTGCAGCCAGAATGTTCTTTGTTACTGTTATTATTATTAGCACAGTTGTTAATGCAGATCTGATTGGGTCACTCTTCTTTAAATCCCAACTCAAATGTTCTTATACTTTGGATCTCAGCTTATCTGTCACTTCTTCAGGAAAGCCATTCCTAATCACACCAAAGTCCATCAGGTTCACTATTACATATTCTCACAGCATACTGTGCTTCCCCTTCACAGGACTTACAATTTGATAACTTGATTAATACGCATCTTTCCCAATAGATTAAGCTCCATGAGGGCAGGAACCATGCCTGTCTGTTCACCACTGTAACCTTAGTGCCTAACACAGAGCCTGGCACATAAACATTTTGAGTACAAGGCAGACTGCATACTTTTACATTGCATTCAATTCTATTACATTTGATCCTTTAAAATGTTTCAAATATAAAATGAAAAAAAAAAACCTTTAGAAAGTATTTCATTGTCCCTCAAAACTTTACGAAATTCTACCTGATACAAAATGCTCAGTTTGATGAAAGGAAAAGCTGAGTCTGAAACATCCTGCAGGGGGATATTTTTCATTCTTCTTCTTCTCCTGCCCTAATTCATACCAGCCTCAGGATGCTGTCATGGTTTTTACCTGGACCAATTCAGCAGCAACATTGAGTCGGAGTGAGAGAGGCAGTTCTTGAAGGGCTCGAACCAATGACTCACAGTCCACATAAAATGCTGAATTCTATATATAAAAAAAAGATAGATTGATCAAGATGATTACATATGACCTTTCAGAAATAGCACAAGACAATAGGTAGTAACTGTAAATAAATCATCTATTACTTTTAGCTGGGAGTAATCAGATCATAAATCACACTTGATATGGTTCTAATTTCTACCATCTCTGCATTAAGATAAGCAAAACCAAAAGCACCTTCTTGAGCCACAGCTCAGGCTGCCAGAGCAGCCGCAGGGTGGTGATCACCTCACATCAAGACTGCATGGAAACCTGGAACCTGTGGATGCTCTTGGAATTACTGAAAAAAATTCAAAGCACTTAATGAAATCTAACTGGACATCTCCCCCAGATTCAGATGGCTGGCCTTCAGGAGAGCAGGGAAGAGCTGTCTCAGCCGTCAGATGGGGAGGACAGTCACAGCCAAAGAAGCCCATGAGGTATACGCTTCTCTCTCTTCCAACCAGAAAGCAGAGGATGGAAACTTACCCTCCAGCTGGCAGCACTTTGTGTGAGGCCAACACGAAAAGTCCCTTGAACTCCCTTCCCAGGCATAGACGCAAAATCCCATCCAGGCAATGCCCTCACAAACTGACCATATCTGAGAAAACGTTCCAGGTTATCGCATGACCCCTAACAGCTGTTTCTAGGTGCCCTGGCCACCCAAGAGAAGGAAAAACTGAAAGGTGGCTGCCACATTAGAGGCAGACACCACGGACCACCTTGTCTACCAAGGACTATCACAGACCCAGGTAGAACCATGACTTATGCTGCCATCACTGATTTCAAGTTAGAGAAGAACACCCAGGGGTCATGGAGTCTAATCTCTATTCCACTGTAAGGATGTCTTGGGTAGATGGGTTTGTAACGACTGGAGGTGGGGAGTCATTCCTGGTGCTCTCAGTAGAGCGCCAGCACTAAATCCAGACCCACTCAAACCCCTGAGCCTTGCAACAGCAGTACACAGGGATCAAAAGAAGCAATATAGCTTTTCAACTGCCCTTCTGAAAGTTTCCGGAGATGGCTAGCTCTAAGGTAAGCAAGGTTGGCAGCAGCAGATGTGGCCCCTCACCCTGGAAGAAAAGGAACTTACATCTAAAAACATAGAGTATTTAGGGAGCAGGATGGAGGATAACAAAGCAGGAGAGTGGGAAATGCACTACATGTGCAGCCCTTGCCTCAGTCCTGCCCTCAGCACGTCAAGTGCTTGATCAAGACCAGCATGGCCAGTCTTTGTTTCGAAGTTTGGAGAAGACCTCTCAAACCACTAGAAAAGTGTGATCCTGAATGCTTAACCCACAAGTAAGTCACCACATTACAAACTGGAAATCTCACCCTTCCCACTGCCAAGGTGTCTGCAAAGACACCCAGGTAGACCCCCTGCTTTCAGCCTATAAAAGAGCAGAACTTTCCGTCCACGATGCCTGCCAACCATTCACCTGATGCTGTCTCAGCTCTCTAGAGAAGGCCCGCTGAGACGTGCTGGGGTCCAGCTAGAAGTGCCCAAACTTCCTCCTCCCTTTTGCATCATGTGTGACATGGCTACAAGGTATATCGTTAACAATGAAAAGTCTGTGAGATCCAGGGAATGGCCAGGCTGTGCTTATGTACCGAGTCCCAAGTGATGGACCTTCAGCTGCTGGAGTGTCTCCGTTCCCCACGTCTCCAATTCCCACCCACCATCCAAGGCCCAGGTGACAGGGCACCGCCTCCATAAGGACCTCAAGACACTTCAGCCCAGCACAGTGATTTCTCCTCATCTCCCTGCAGCAGTCCTAGAGCCTAGAACCTACCATCAAACAGCACCGCGTAAGAAGACTTCCCCTTTTTTGTCACCAGTTTGTCCCCTAAAGGGCTAAAGCTGAAGGCCTTAGATATAAAGGGAGCTGAAGTGAATTGCTTGTAATAGTAAAGTGTGAATTTGAAAATAGATTTAATTAGAATAACCACCATGAATTAGCTTTTTTGCTCCATGTTGTAAATAACTGGTGGGTCATCTCTGCCTGGAGAGCCCCATCCCCACATCCACCTGGCCACCCCTGACAGTCACTCACAGTTGGAGCACGCAGCCTGGCCACCCCAGCGCCTCCTCTCCTGCAGACTCAGAGGCTGGGGGTAGGAGGCCAGCCTTGACTGTTAGAACAAAGTCCCTCCAACCCCACTTCTGTGCACACAGACTCGGTGGTGAGAATCTATTCCTGAAGGTTCCTCCCTGTCCAGGAAGCCAATCAGACTCCAAGTCTCAGTGTCTGTGTAAAGGTACACCATTTGGTGAGGAACAAACCTACTAGAAACTCCACTTACAGCCTCTGATCAGACCATTGCACCTTCCTCAAGAGCTACAGTGCTCACTGTCCACATTCACTTGGGTACTCAGGGACCACGGGGATACTTTACAGTGGAAGTGCCCAGATCAAGCGATACTTTAGAGAAAGCTGGGGCGCTTTCCATGTACAGAGTGTCAGGCCTCATTCAGAACTGCGCTCTCAGGGGTGGGCCTGAGTGTCTGTTCCCTTAAGAGCCACGCACTCAGGAACCACGGCATGCCACCCAGTGCTCAGTGGTTGCTTGAGGAGGCTCTACTGACTAAACAAGTCACTAGTCAACACAACTGAAAAATGGAATGAAAAAAAAGCTTCAGATGATTTTCAAAAAATAATGGACCTATTTTTTTCACCCTCAGTTCTCCTCCCACCCATTCCCTCCTCACATGTCCCCACACTGTCCAAAGGACAGGTCTGAAAATGCCACTCATGGATTGAAGGGACCAACTCCCCTGCGGTAATGGGGCCAACACGGCTGAAGCAGGGACCCTGACTGCCAGGCCACCTTCCCCTCACCCTGCATGTGAGCCACAGAGACATGAAGGCAAGTCACAGGGACAGCACTGGGCCCTCTCCCATCAGGGTGCCCTTTGGGGCCTCCGCCAGGACCCACTGGCAAACTCTTGACTGCTTCATGTCACTGGCTGTGCTGGGGACAGAGGAGCACATGAGGAACAAATGATAGACAGACAGACAGGTAGATAGACAGATAGATTCTCCTCTTCTTTTTCTCTCTCAAGTAAGCAAAAATAAAGAGAACCGAGTGAGATGTGGGACACAAAACAGTGCCGGTGGCGAAGTGATGAATTCAGTTTGGGATGTGTCCTACTAATACCTCAACTCAAGATGCTCACAATCAAGCTTGCCTTCTCTTGCTCCATCAATCATCACTGCTCACCTCATCAGCATGCTGGGAAGCTTAGCGCCCCTGCAGATCTTTCTTGTCCTCATGTCTCACGTCTGGCCTGTGACACAATCTACCATGTCCTCCGCTGCAGGCCCATCTGCCAGTGAACCGTCTTCCCTCTCACGGCCCATGCTGTTGGCCCACGTCCCCTCCCGTTCACCTAGCGTAATATCCTCCTACCTGTTCTCCCAGCCTCCAGCCTCTGACCTCTTCAGTCCCTCCTTCCCAATATTGCGGAGGTCCAGTCTAGCCATTTCCATTGTCTTGCTAAACAAAACTTTTGTTAACAAGTAGCAGTAGTAATAAGAGCTAATTTTGAGTGTTTCCTCTGTGTCAGGAACTGCACAGAAGGACTTTTATTTATAATCTAATATAATCCTCATGACAACTCTGAGTTACATTTTATTATTAGTTCCATTTTACAGATGAGAACTAGGATTATACACTCAGGTTTGCATCTCTGAAGTCTATGCTCTGACCCACAGGCTAAACTGCCCCTAGATAAAAATGAAGACCAAACCACTGGTACTAAGTGGCCCAGACCCACCCTGGAAGCCGCCTCTTCTAAGAATCCACACTCCAGCTACACTCCAGCTATGCTCCCGACACTGAGCACAGCCTGGTCTTTCAGATCTCCTCATCATTCTCCTGTTGTTCCCCAGACAGAACCTACCAGAACCATACTCATCCACCAAGGCCCATTCAAATGATCTTTATCCCATGCTCCTACTCTCAATCACTTACAGCCCAAAGCAGTTTTCTCCCACAGTATTATGTTCATTCATTTATTATACCACTTATTTTATGTTGCATTCTTTTTCATTTATCATGTAAATATTTACCAACCATCTACTATGTGTCAGCCACTGTGCTAAGGTAAGGGGCCTAGGGCGATGAACAAGCATGGTCTTTGTCTCATTCATCTTCCAATAAGCTACATCTAATAAAATATCTAATAAAGAACATGTGTTTTGATAAATAAAGAACCTTAGAATTATTTGAAACTCTCAGGATAACAAAATGTTTTCTGATAGCCAACATGGTTCAAAGGAGTTGAAATATGAGTTGTTTGGCTTTCACTGAATTCCTCCATGATCTGCGTTCGTCTGTTTACAACTTGTCCTAGAATTCTAAACCATACTCAGGTACATGCCCAAACAGACCCTAGCAAAAACAAATATTTTTAATTCCCAAATTTTTCTATATTATAAAACATACTCTTTGTACAGTGACAGGAAGTCATTTTACAAGTCACTTCCCTCCCCTCTGTCTTTAAGTCAATGTTCATCCCAAACAACTGAACGTGATGCCAGCCCACCTGGGGGTGTGAGCCACCTACTGTGTGTGTACTGAGCTGACAGCGGAATGGGGAGGAAGGTCCCGCCCTTTATCCGTCAGGTCTGCTGCTCGGTCTCCTGTCTGAAGCTGTGGGCAGGCTGTCTGAACACTCTATCAGATAGTATGCTCCAGCCCTGGAGTCGGAAGCAAATGCCACGCCAGCACTTACTCATCCTCTGTGCATTTAAAAAAGGGTGAGAATACCTGCCATCTCTCGTACGGAAAGATTCCGTGAAATCCTGCCTGGAGAATCATCAAAGCTCCTTGGGAAGAAAATATGGCAGGAATACAAAGCAAATAAAGTGTGTGGGTGTTATGGATTCACTGAAAGACTTCTATGATACTTGTTCTTATTTTATAGCTTTATTCTCCTAATTATAGACAAAGAGTTATTTAAAACTATAAAGTTAAGGATTTTCTTACCTAACACCAAAAACAGTGTGGGAGAAAAAAATTAATTCTCAAGCCTAAGATGAATTTTCACAGAAAGGGAAAAGAAGGAAGGCCAAATGGCAAAGTAATCCACTCAAAATTGTGACTATAAACTTTCAGCCCTACAACCCAGTCTATATGAACTATAGTCATATATGAGCTATATAATTAGTTCACATAGATGGCCAGGTATAAAGGTCAACTCCAGCTCCAAGAGCCTGTATAATTGAAAACTTTCTGAGCAATTTAGGTAACTGAGGCTCAACTGTACATGAATTACTAGACTCTTCTCTACGTGAAGCCTCCATCTCAACAACAATGTGAAAGGTGCTGGTCTTCAGCCTTGAGAAGAGCCAATCCACATTCCAGACAGAGCTTCACCTTACCTGTTTGGGGCATGAAGCTTCACTATCCCACTCTTTCTCCTCAGCAAACCGGAATTGTGCGAAGGAGTCCCCTGAGAATAGAAAAAACATACAATTTTATGTCAAAGCTAAAAGGAGAACACTCAGTTCTCTCAGTTTCCCTTTGGGAGTAAAAGTGCTGTTTCTGAAGAGCTGACCATCCTAAACTCAGTGATATCATTCAATAGAAGGTCCTGGCTTCCGCATCTTTCCACATCATCTGTGCATAGTGGGTATTTGAAAATACTATTGGCAACTGTATTCCTTGCTTCATTCAACTCTCGATAAGCCACCATCCTACATGCTTCTTGAGAGACAACTGAACAGTCCAAGCCTGCAGACATGGCCATCTCCCCATATTTAGCATATTTTCATCTCATCTGCTTAATATATGCAAGGAAACTTACATTTATGATTTTGGGGGTGGGCATAGCAGAAAAGGAAGGAGAAAAACAGAACTGAAGGAAAGCAGTTCTCAACTGATCCACAATATGACAGACTTAAAATATCTCTTTGAGGCGAGGTTACCAATCTGAACCATCACTCTAAAAATCACCTGGTTAGAATGTCAGATACAAAATAAAACTCAAAGAATGTGCATTAGATTAGTTAATGTGAATCATGGTGCACTGCTCTGAGCTCCTGGAATAAAGGAAAATGAATCAAGATAAACAAGCTTGACAGATGATTCCGTACAGCGAGCTTTGACACAAAGCTTATTTTGTAAATACGTACTTATCTGGTTATTTGCATTAAGAATAGCCAATTTATAAATAATTACTTTTCCACTTAGCTTTCAGGATCCTCCAAAATGTGATCCTACCTCATTAACCCACATTTGCTTCCTATTTCTTGATTTCCTGATCCCGAGAGCCTCTTTTCACATTCCGAACATACTTCATTTTCTACCCTATCCTCATTTCTTTTTTAATCCTTCTCCCTTGTCTGGAAGGCCCACACACTTCTACCCATTCATATCCGATTTATACTTTAAGACTCAGGTACAGGCCCACTTTCTCCTCCTACGATATCTCTCAGGTTATTTAACCATAGAATCCATTCTTTACTTCTAACTTAAAAGAGGGGGAAAAGAAGTGAAGAATCCTGAATTAAAGAGACAAAGACAAAATCAGAATCTACACCATACCCACAGCATTTCCAAAACACATGGATCATAACATTTTAACACTTGACAAGATCAAATTCTAGGTAAAAAAGACCAAGAACATCACTCTTTATCATGAGAAAGGGTAAAATCACTACCATTAGTCATTGGCAAATCAACCTTGATCCCTCAAAAATTATGATATAAAGAACCTGAATAATATAATTAATAATGCCTTGTCTGTGCATGTGGATGTATAAGTGTATTGTGATTATATGTGGGTAGTTTATAAATATTTGTGCAATATTAACATTTTAAAAGGACAATAGAAAGGCTACAAAAAACCTTTAAAAAAATCCTAAAATGTAGCAGTCATACAAACCATATTTGCTGGTGATAAACATTTGTAGCACATATAGGTAAAGAGCCTGTCTCTTACATACAAAAAGAGCTTTTGCAAATCAACCAGAACAAAACCACCTAGTAGGAAAACAGGAAAAGGAGTGAGAATAAGAAAGGAAGTAAGGATCAAGGAGGAATAGGACAGCTTTACAAAGTCTGAGGCAAAGCAGTGAATCAGCTCAATCTCTGATTCTGACTAAAAGAAGCAAAAGTTAAAACTTTATGGAGGAAAATGACATTATCAATAACCTAGAATTATCTCTACTATATTTTATACACAGTATCCAAAATTCAGGTGTATCAGGAGATGAGACCAAGATGACAGAAATCTAAGAGAGAGGGGAAAAGAAACAAACAAAAACCCAATCAAAAAATGGGCAGAAGACCTAAATAGACATTTCTCCAAAGAAGACATACAGATGGCCAAAAAGCACATGAGAAGACGCTCAACATTGCTAATTATTAGAGAAATGCAAATCAAAACTACAATGAGGGGCTTCCCTGGTGGCGCAGTGGTTGAGAGTCTGCCTGCCGATGCAGGGGATACGGGTTTGTGCCCCGGTCCGGGAAGATCCCACATGCCGTGGAGCAGCTGGGCCCGTGAGCCATGGCCGCTGAGCCTGCGCGTCCGGAGCCTGTGCTCCGCGGTGGGAGAGGCCACAACAGTGAGAGACCCGCGTACCGCAAAAAAAAAACAAAAACAAAAACCTGCAATGAGGTATCACCTCACACCAGTCAGAATGGCCATCATCTAAATGTCTATAAACAATAAATGCTGGAGAGGGTGTGGAGAAAAGGAAACCCTCCCACCCTGTTGGTGGGAATGTAACTTGGTGCAGCCACTACAGAGAACAGTATGGAGGTTCCTTAAAAAACTAAGAATAGAATTACCATATAACCCAGCAATCCCACTACTGGGCATATACCCAGAGAAAACTGTAATTCAAAAAGACACATGGCGTCCCAATGTTCATTGCAGCACTATTTACAATAGCCAGGACATGGAAGTAACCTAAATGTCCATCAACAGAGGAATGGATAGAGAAGATGTGGCACATATATACAATGGAATATTAGCCATAAAAAGGAACAAAACTGGGTCATTTGTAGAGATGTGGATGCGCCTAGAGACTGTCATACAGAGCGAAGTCAGAAAGAAAAATAAATATCGTATATTAACGCATGTATGTGGAATCTAGAAAAATGGTATAGATGATCTTATTTGCAAAGCAGAAACAGAGACGCAGACTTAGAGAACAAACATGGATATCAAGGGTGGGGGTGGGATGAACTGGGAGATTGGGATTGACGTATATACACTATTGATCCCGTGTATAAAATAGATAACTAATGAGAATCTACCGTATAGCTGAGGGAACTCTACTCAATGCTCTGTGGTGATCTAAATGGGAAGGAAATCCAAAAAGAGGGGATATATGTATATGTATAGGTGATTCACTTTTCCTTACAGCAGAAACTAACACAACATTGTAAAGCAACTATACTCCAATAAAAATTAATTAAAAAAAAAACTAAAAATAGAGTTGCCATATGATCCAGCAATCCCACTCCTGGGCATATATCCAGAGAAAACCATAATTCAAAAAGATACATGCACCCCAATGTTCACTGCAGTGCTGTTTACAATAGCCAAGACACGGAGGCCCCTAAGGTCCAGTGACAGATGAATGGTTAAAGAAGATGTAGTACATATATACAATGGAATATTACTCAGCCATTAAAAAGAATGAAATATGCCATTTGCAGCAACATGGATGGACCTAGAGATTATCATACTAAATGAAGTCAGACAGAGAAAGAAATATTATATGATATTGCTTATATGCAGAATCTAAAAAAAAATGATACAAATGAACTTATTTACAAAACTCACAGACTTAGAAAACAAACTTATGGTTACCAAAGGGTTGAGGGTTGGGGGGAGGGATAAACTGGGAGTTTGGGATTGACATATAAACACTACTATATTAAAAATAGAGGGCTTCCCTGGTGGCGCAGTGGTTGAGAGTCCGCCTGCCGATGCAGGGGACAAGGGTTCGTGCCCCGGTCCGGGAAGATCCCACATGCTGTGGAGTGGCCGGGCCTGTGAGCCATGGCTGCTGAGCCTGCGCATCTGGAGCCTGTGCTCCGCAACGGGAGAGGCCACAACAGTGAGAGGCCCGCGTACCGCAAAAAAAAAAAAAAAAAAAAAAAAAAAAAGATAACTAACAAGGACCTACTATATAGCACAGGGAACTCTGCCCAGTATTCTGTAATAACTTAAATGGGAAAAGAATTTGAAAAAGGATATATATATATATATATATATATATATATATGTATATGTATAAGTGAATCACTTTGCTGTACATCTGAAAATAACACAACATTGTAAATCAACTATAGTCCAATATAAAATAAAAATAATTTTTAAAAAAGAGACAATAGAAAAAATCCAGTTATCAGACCCAAATCTTATGATTTGCAATGTAAAATTTTCAAAAATAGGAAAAAAACTATAAAATCACAATGACATCCATGAAGTCATTGTTTTTTCCTTTTCCATTATGGTTTATTACAGGATATTGAATATACTTCCCTGTGCTATACAGCAGGACCTTGTTGTTTATCTTTTTTGTATATATAATTTTTTGTATCTGCTAATCCCAAACTCCTAATTTATCCCTCCCCCACCCCCTTCCCCTTTGGTAACCATAAGTTTGTTTTCTTTTTGTTTGTTTTTATAAATTTATTTATTTATTTATTTTTGGCTGTGCTGGGTCTTCGTTGCTGTGCGCAGGCCTTCTCTAGTTGCAGCAAGTGGGGGCTACTCTTTGTTGTGGTGCACGGGCTTCTCATTGCAGTGGCTTTTTTTGTTGCGGAGCACGGGCTCTAGGCACACGGGCTTCAGTAGTTGTGGCACGTGGGCTCAGTAGTTGTGGCTTGTGGGCTCTAGAGCACAGGCTCAGTATTTGTGGCACATGGGCTTAGTTGATCCGCAGCATGTGGGATCTTCCCAGACCAGGGATCAAACCTGTGTCCCCTGCATTGGCAGGCAGATTCTTATCCACTGCGCCACCAGGGAAGTCCCCATAAGTTTGTTTTCTATGTCTGTGAATGTTTCTGTTTTATAAATGAATTCATCTGTATCATATTTTAGATTCCACATGAGTGATATCATATGGTAATTGTCTTTCTCTTTCTGACCATGAAGTCATTCTTGATTGATACAAAATAAAGTATTCACATAAAAAAAAAGAAAAGAAGAAAATGTTTGAGAAAAATAAGGTACTTTAAGCACATTTTGTTTATAGTAGTCAAACTCCAAAACAACACAATTTAAAAATCTTAATAAAGTACATAGAGGCTAATTTTGAAAAATAAGCTGGTTAAATGACTATTAAAGAAAGCCAACCTCTCTAATCCTCTCATTGAAGATGAAAATGTGTCCAGACTTGTCAAAATTATGACTCCTAGAATCAAGAGTACTTCTGGAAAACATGTTACCAAAATTCTCTTCTTATACTGAGACATGTACAGAACAATGGTGGTATTAGTAAACATGCTACTCCTATATCTTGTACATCAGACATCTGGACGTGCAGAAACAATCGGAGACTTCCATTAAATAAGACAGTGTGGTGCATTCACAATGCGTTCAATTCTGCTCCTGCTTTATTCTCTGGCTGAGAGAGTTCCTGTCTCTCACACTAACAGAATGAATCAGAATGAAGAAGTATAGAATGAAACCCAGTGAAGAACAGGGAAAGCCAACTATTGTTGACAATGGAACAAACATGGTGAAATGTGTCTTACAAGTCATAAGCATTCAAAGTTTTGGTCACACTCACCAGCTGTGTGTTCAGAAAGTAATTATAGCACAATGTAATGAACAGAACCAGAAAGCATAAAAGGAGTGTAACACTTTCCTCCTCCTCCTTCAGCCAAAGACTAATTTCATGATGTATAAGAGGCTGTGGAACTGCCTTGCTGTGTACTTATACCATATCCTCAAACAAGATGGAGAAGAGCTAGTGCCTATTACATAGACTGCTTGAACGACAGCAACAAAATCCCATAATATTCTACTTTGCAGATAAGAATACAAAAATAGCAGGCCTGCTAAATCCAATGATTATTTATTAAGAAGTAATTTATTCATTAGAATCTCCTAAAAAAAAAGGGGGGGGGAGGATTTGAACAAAACTGATGTACCTTGAGAGTTCACATTTTTCCTACATAATAAAAAGTCCCAGGCTTCCCTGGTGGCGCAGTGGTTGAGAGTCCGCCTGCCGATGCAAGGGACATGGGTTTGTGCCCCAGTCCGGGAAGATCCCACATGCCGCGGAGCGGCTGGGCCTGTGAGCCGTGGCCGCTGAGCCTGCGCATCCAGAGCCTGTGCTCTGCCACGGGAGGGGCCACAACAGTGAGAGGCCCGCGTACCGCAAAAAAAAAAAAAAAAAAGTCCCATGTCATTCTATTCCAACAAAGCTGAAGTTGGTGTACATGCGATGAAAGCTGAGATACAGGCGATACTGAAACAATTCTGTATATCTTGAAAGTCAACAACATTGCTCTACTGCCACATTTCTGGAGCCAAAATTAATGATGGAATTTTTTCAATCAACTCATTTCATAAAGCAGCAAAAATATTAGAAAGTTAGATATATGTGATCTTAAGTATGCTTCTGAAAATAATCAGAAAGAATGTTTCGAGCAGTGCACAATGCACATGAAAAGATGTTCAACATGGCTAATTATTAGAGAAATGCAAATCAAAACTACAATGAGATATCACCTGACACCAGTCAGACTGGCCATGATTAAAAAGTCTACAAATAATAAATGCTGGAGAGGGTGTGGAGAAAAGGTAACCCTCCTACACTGTTGGTGGGAATGTAACTTGGTACAGCCACTATGGAGAACAGTATGGAGGTTCCTTACAAAACTAAAAGTAGAATTGCCATATGATCCAGTAGTCCCCCTCCTCGGCATACATCTGGAGAAAACTCTAATTCAAAAAGATACATATACCTCAATGTTCACAGCAGCACTATGTACAATAGCCAAGACATGGAAGCAACCTAAATGTCCATTGACAGATAAATGGATAAAGAAGATGTGGGGGGTGTGTGTGTGTGTGTGTGTATACACACACACACACACACACACACATATATACAATGGAATATTACTCAGCCATAAAAAAGAATGAAATAATGTCATTTGCAGCAACATGGATGGACCTAGAGATGATCATACTAAGTGAAGTAAGTCAGACAGAGAAAGACAAATACCATATGATATCACTTATATGTGGACTCTTAAAAAATTGATACAAATAAACTTATTTACAAAACAGAAACAGGGCTTCCCTGGTGTGCAGTGGTTGAGAGTCCGCCTGCCGATGCAGGGGACACAGGTTCGTGCCCCAGTCCGGGAAGATACCACATGCCGCGGAGTGGCTGGGCCCGTGAGCCATGGCCGCTGAGCCTGTGTGCCCGGAGCCTGTGCTCCGCAATGGGAGAGACCACAACAGTGAGAGGCCCGTGTACCGCAAAAAAAAAAAAAAAAAAAAAAAAACAGAAACAGAATCAGACATAGTAAACAGACTTGTGGTTACCAAAGAGGAAAGGCTGGGGGAGGATAAATTAGGAGTTTGGGATTAGCAGATACAAACTATTATATATAAAATAAACAACAAGGTCCTATTGCATAGCACAGGGAACTATATTCAACATCTTGTAATAAACCATAATGGAAAAGAATATGGGGAAAAAAAGCAGTGCACAATGCTTCAGTTTGGGGGATTCCTTCAATGAAACTCATGATCATCAAACAAATCTCCAAGTCTAGCAGTTAATGAGGAGATAAGTCTTCACCTAGCCTATTACCCAGTCTTTTACTAGGTACTCTTAGAGAGGACAAATTTAATTGCGAGGGGCACCATTAACCTCGACTATTCTGGCAGAACTAGCCAAAGAGTATTAATGGCACCTACCTCAGCCAAGCTACCATCTATTTAGTATCACGATTGTGTAGGATGGTACAGTGACTGCAGGAACAATCTAACAGCAGACAGTGGTGAGAAATGAGAATGCCTGTATATTGTCAAAAGTAAATCTGGTCACTAATAACTTGTATAATAACATTTCAATAGTTTTGTTGAAATTTCAGATTTTTTTTTCATGTATTCCAGCACATCCATTCTATGACAGTGATATTTAGCTTTAGCTTCAGCTGAATATGATTCAACACTTGACATTCTGGCCAGAATGTATATTTAATCTGCCTCCAATAGTGAATTGCTAACATTCAATGAGGTCATTTTAAAAATACAATAGTTTATGTAATGTACAGTATGGTGACTATAGTTAATAATACTGTACTGCATAACTGAAAGTTGCTAAGAGAGTAGATCTGAAAAGTTCTTGAGCTACCCTGGTGGCACAGTGGTTAAGAATCCGCCTGCCAATGCAGGGGACACGGGTTTGATCACTGGCCTGGGAAGATCCCACATGCCGTGGAGCTACTGAGCCTGCACTCCACAACTACTGAGCCCACGTGCCACAACTACTGAAGCCCGCACGCCTAGAGCCTGTGCTCCGCCACAAGAGAAGCCACCGCAATGAGAAGCCCGCGTAGCACAATGAAGAGTAGCCCTGTAGCGCAACGAAGAGTAGCCCCCGCTCACCCCAATTAGAGAAAGCCTGCGCACAGCAATGAAGACCCAACACAGCCAAAAATAAAAACAAATAAACAAATTAAAAAAAAAAGATGTGTGCTTTATTAAAAAAAAAGTTCTCATCACAAGAAAAATAAAATTGTAACTATGTATGGTGATGGATATTAACTAGACTTATCATGGTGATCATTTTGCAATATATACAAATGTTGAATCATGATATTGTATACCTGAAAATAATGTTATATATCAACTATACCTAAAATTAAAAAAATAATGTCGTTTTATATGCACTGACAAATGGAAAGATGCCCATTATCTCAACTGTTACATGAAAAAAATCAAGTTTTAGTACAGTATGAATAAGATATATATATACACACACACATATATGCACACACACCTATACACATATACGTGTGTATATATCACAAAAATATTAATATATGCATAGAAATAAGTGGAGATCATTAGATACTTATTTTAAGAATGATTCTCTTTCAGAGGGCAGGATTGAAGGAGACTTCCTTTCTGCATAATACATCTTCCAGTTGAATTTTCCTTTGTAAACAACAAACACATGTTATTTTTGGAACTGAGCCAAACAGAAGTAAGGAAATCTAGAAACAAAGCTAAAACTTCTTAAGGGCAAAAACCATCTCAGAATGCCTTTAAGACAAAACATCCATAGATCTCAAAAGCTGGAACACCAGATGTCATTCATTCTAACCCTCACTTTATAGAACAGTAAAGAGCCTTTGGTCAGGAGAGACTCAATGGCCTGACCAGCCAGTTAATGGCTGGACACCAAGACCTCTTGGCTTCTAACATTCATTATTTTATCTATAACTAACAAAGCTCTTTCCACTATTTCCACTAGGCCTCTCAGCCATCTGAGTTCCCTAGGACAATACAGATACTCAATAAATATTTTATGACATCTGATATACTACTATTTGACATGCTGACAATGTCTGAAGATATGAAAATCCAAAAACAAAGAATTCCTCATTTTAGGAAAGGAATCATTTCAGGGATTCCTTTAAATAAGTACTTTAAAAAAATAAGAGTGTTTTTATAGCCCTCTAAGTATTCTAATAGGGATAGCGTCAGAGAAATAAAGGTGATACACCAACTGTCGCTGTGTGGATGATACCCAGGATTCTCACTCTGCCTAATTTCTCAAAACTAGTCTAACATAAGTCTCAGGATCAGTGACAAAGTGGACACTAAACTTGCTAGAATTCCACAATACCAACATACTATCAAAAAACTTACACTTTAGTCATAAATAAGACAGCTTTGAATTTTAGGCTTACTCCTTCAGCCACATCAACAAAAAAAAGCCTTCAGCCAAATAAAAGAACTTAACCATAAAGCTCTTCAGTGGAAGTTCAGGTGGGATGACAAGGAAGGATCTTTATCTGGGCAAAGAAACCTGCAAAGACTTTTGGTTTCAACAGTACAGATCACATGTATACAAAGAGTGAGTGTGAAAGATGGAAAATGTGCCCAAGCCTAAAAATACCCAGTTCCAATGATTTGGGAGTGGCAATTCCCATAACTGACACCTGTCCTAAGTATTTGGATCTTTTCCTTATAAAACTGGCCCAGACCATTGTGGTACGTCCTTTTGGAAACCAGCTCTAGAAAGCAAGAGGAATGTAGCACTATTTCTGGATGAGTACTTCATTTTAAGCTCCATTTTCCTGGCTCTTCTTCATCATGATCACCTTCCTTTAAATCCTCCACAGCCCTTAGAATATGCCCTTAACCAGGACACCATGTCTATGGGAAATCACAACTTTATAGGTTGACAGGTTCACAGTCTTCATAGAGAGACACTATGTCTCAATGGTCAACACCATGGCTGCTATAGAAAATGAAACATACCCTTTCTTCTCTCTGAATTTCTCTAGCTCATCTATGGGACATGGCATATTTGGAAGGTCCAGGTAGATCCTAAGCCCACAGGCTGACACAGATCAATCCAGAGACAATCTACAGTTCAGCCTACAGGATATAAAAAGTCCTTACTACCCCCCACTTTCTAGCTTCCACGGATGAGCCTTTCTAGATGCAGATGTCAAGCACTTCAATATTTACCCTAAAACAAAGCAACAGCTAACATTTTGGTCTTTGTGAGGAAGATCATACAAGCCATGATGAACTTAAAAAGTTAGGTTGAGCCAAAGGAACATGAGAGGTAAGAAAATTCTCTCCTGCTCAACAGTGACCTATAATTAGCTTTCTCACCAGGTGTGCGGCAGAAACATAAAATACAGAATTATATTTGCAGCCAGAACCTTCTGTTAAATCAAGGACCTCAATTAAGAACAAGTGGGAAGGAGGAAAAGATACAGAGATTTTCAATCGGAAAACTTACACTGCCCTCAAAACTGGAGAAAGACACAAAGAAACAAAGGATGGATCTCAAAATGAAAATATTCTAACAATTAACACCATTCAAGGCAAGTGAATGGTGCAAATTGAAGCAAAAAGTCCAACAGCCAACTAATTTTTGACAAGGGCACCAAGAACACACAATGGGGAAAGGACAGTCTCTTCAATAAATGGCGCTGGGAAAACTGGACAGCCACATGCAAAAAAATGAAACTGGACCCCTGTCTTATAACACTCAAAAAATTACCTCGAAAATGGATTAAAGACTTCAATGTAAGACCAGCAACCATAAAACTCCTAAAAGAAAACACAGAAGAAAAGCTCCTTGACATTGGTCTTGGCAAAGATTTTTTTTTTAAATTGGAGTATAGTTGATTTTTTTTTCATGGAAAGGCATTTTATTTTAAATATAGCAATGTGTACATGTCAATTCCAAACTCCCAATCTGTCCCTCCCTCCCATCTTTTCCCCTGGTTACCGTAAGTTTGTTCTCTAAGTCTGTGAGTCTGTTTCTGTCTGGCAAAGATTTTTTGGTTAAGACACCAAAAGCACAGGCAACAAAAGCAAGTGAGACTACATCAAACTAAAGAGCTTCTGCACAGCAAAGGAAACCATCAACAAAATGAAAAGGCAACCTACAGAATGGGAGAGATACTTGCAAACCATATATCTGATATGGGATTACTATCCAAAATATATATAGAACCCATACCACTCAATAGAAAAAAAGCAAATAACCCATTTAAAAATGGGCAAAGGACCTGAATAGACATTTTCCCAAAGACAACATACAAATGGCCAAAGGTACATGAAAAAGTGCTCAAAATCACTAATCATCAGGGAAATGCAAATCAAAACCACAATGAGATCACCTCACACCTGTTAGGATGCCTATTATCAAAAAGACAAGAGATAATAAATGTTGGTAAGGATTTGGAGAAAAGGGAACTCTTGTACACTGTTGGTGGGAATGTAAATTGGTACAGCCATTATGGAAAACAGTATGGTGGTTCCTTAAAAAATTTTAAATAGAACTACTATATGATCCAGCAAACCTTTTCCTGGCTGTAGGTATAGCCAAAGGAAATTAAATCAGGATCTCGAAGAGATATCTGCACACTCATGTTCATTGCAGCTTCATTCACAATAGCCAAGATACAGAATCAACCTAAACATCCTTAAACAGATGAATGGATACAGAAAATGTGGCGTGTGTGTGTGTGTGTGTATACAATGTAATATTAATCCATAAAAAAGAAGGAAATCCTGCCATTTGCAACAACATGGATGAACCTAGAAAGCATTATGCTAAGTGAAATAAGCCAGACAAATACAAATACTGCATGATCTCACTTACATGTAGAATCTAAAATAGAAAACTTACAGAAGCAGAGAGTAGAATGGTGGTTGCCAGGGGCTGGGGGAGATGGAAATGGGGAGATGTAGGTCAAAGGATACAAATTCTCAATTATATGAAGAATAAGTTCTGAGGATCTAATGTTCAGCATGGTAACCATAGTCAATAATACTGTACTGCATACTTGAAAGCTGCTGAAAGTAGATCTTAAGTGTTCTCACCATTTAAAAAAAAAAAGCTAACTAGGTGAGGTGATGAATGTGTTAATCACCTTGATTTGGTAATCATTCCACAATGCATATATATAGCAAAATCATTACACTGTATACTTTAAATATATACAATTATATTCATCAATTATTTTCAAGAAAGCTGGGGAAAAATCATAAAAATAAAAAGGAAAAAATCCTAAAATATTTATTAGAAAACACAGCTTTAAAATATTCTACTTGTACAAGGATCTACTATGTAGCACAGGGAAGTGTATTCAATATCTTAATTATCTATCTATAATGGAAAAGAATTTGAAAAATAATACATATATATGTATGCATGCATAACTGAATCACTTTGCTGTACACCTGAAACATTGTGAATCAACTATAGTTCAATAAATAAAATAAAATATTCCACTTGTTATTAATAAGCAAGTTTTAGAAATGCATCCTCAGGGAAACTTTAATATACAGGAGAAGATGCATGCAAACACCAGCCCTGCTTGTATTATAAAGCAGTATTTTCCTGAAGATTCTCTACTTTTAAACTGTTTTTTTTTTGCAACACATAATGACCTAATATAAATTCTTTAGAAACTTACTTTTGTTCTTTTTACACTTTATCTTTCCTGAGTAAAAATCGTGGTCCTCTACTAGGAAAATGAAAATGGCCTGAGATGTCTCGGAACTGATGAGAGGAATCGCAGCAGTGGGCATGCACTCCATGGGCCCTCCTTCTTTGCTCTGCAGCACCTCAGAGCAGCTACTTCTGCTTCACACCAAACGTGCAATAAATGGAAGAAGCAGCTGGAAGACAGTATGGCCACAGTGTTCCGTCGAAGATACCAAGTTCCTTCTCAAAATTTCTCAAACAGAAAAGAGTGGGAAGGAGGAACAACCATGATGCCAAGAATTTCAAATAGATTTCACCAGCCCCTAAAAATGGAGAACTGGGAAGAAGCTGCTGAATCCTACCACATCTCTGGAAGGCTCCTGCTCTGCATAGTCTGGTTACAGAACATTCAGATACTCACAGACCTTTCTCAGGACTTCAGTTCCTAGGGCAGTAGCACAAAACGGGTGGCTTAAAACAACAGAAATTTCTTCGCTCACAGGGGCTAAAAGTTGGAAGTCAAGGTGTTAGCAGAGCTACGCTCTCTCTGAAGGCTCTAGGGGAGGATGCTTGCTTGCCTCTTCCTAGCTTCTGGTGTTGCTGGCAACCCTTGGTGTTCCTTAGCTCGTAGCTACATCACTCCAATAACTGCATCTGTGGTCACATGGCCTTCTTCCTCATGTATCCTTCCTCTGTGTCCAAATTTCCCTCTTCTTTTTTTTTTTTTTTTAGAAATTAAGTAGATCAATTTATTTTTGTGTATTTCACAAGTATAATTTTGGAAGGGCTATTTAACAAATTTCAGCATTAACTGCCAACTCTATAGACATGTTCAACAAAAAAGGCACTTACTCTTGGCCCTTTTAACACAGGCAAGTGTCTTACTGCATCACAAATAAAAGATGCAGTAACAGATTTGAGGGTATATTAAAGAAATTAGATTTTTCTTTCAAATGCTGTTTAGTTGATAAATAACATAATACAAACATAATTAATGGCTGTCATGACCATCAGTGATTTCCAGAATAAAACACATAGGCCTACCTATTTTAAAAGGCAGAAACTAGTAAAACAGTATTAAAATCAGTGTTTTTATCCTTAGATTAACAATCCCAGAATGAGACTTCTTTGATCCCAATTTTACAAGGTGTGGTGTGATGTCAGGGGGAGAAGGGATATGGGGGAAGACTGGCAGTGCATGCTGAATTGCAGAGTTGGGACGGTGGCTCAAACTTGTCATTATCCAGATGAGGACAGTGTTTTAGAAAATTTTAAATGGGTCCTTAATTGTGTTATATTGGGAAGGGTATTAAAGGATTGATCATTCATCAGTCCTAAATACCATTTAATAGATGCCATCATGGGGCTTAAGAAATAAGCAGGGATGGAAGGGGGGAGAAGTGAAGTAAAATGACGTGAAAAAGGAAAATGAAAAATGGAAGAAATGTGTCTGAATGTTGGGGAATGTAAAAAGGCCACCACAGAAGCTGCTTAAGTTGTCACTCAGACATGCTCTTCCTATTGGATACCTGCCCCTGGATCACCAAACACCAAGTTTAGAGCACAATTCAAGTAGAGATCATATTTCAGCACTGATAAAACTTCACTAATTTGGATTGAAAAAGAATACATGTCTGATTTAGTAAAAAGTATCAATAAACATTCAGAGGTATAGTTTTGTTACATCAAGTAAAAACAGCAACAAATTCCAAGTGAAGTAACAAGTAGAGGGCTTGATGAATAGTTAAGACTTATTTTTAGGTGAGCAGCAAAGGAATATTGAATAACTTGTAAATAGACTGCACAAATGCTCCTTTCAGTTCCTCAGAACAATCCAACAGTCCTTACTATCCCTCTTCTTTTAAGGAAAAGACATTGGTCACTGGATTACGGCTCATGCTAATACAGTATCACCTTATCTAAACTTGATTATATTTGCCAAGACCTTATTCCCAAATAAGGTCCTATTCACCAGTACTGGGATTAGGACATGAACATATCTTTTGAGGGGACACAATTTAATCCATAAGACACACAAGTAGCTATGAAACAAGGCAAAAATATGACAACACAACAAGAAGTATAAAGTGCTTTTGTTCAGAAGCTCTAGGGGGGTTAAGAGAGGGCTTCATCGTATTTGAAAAATAGTATTTGAGAAGACAGTCCTGAGACAGAGGAGTATGATTTGTGCCAGGAGATACGCAGGAGAAAGGTGGGACATTCTAAGTTAAGGGAAGAAATGCTATGATGTTATCAGCCAGAGGCAGGAAGGAGTGAATAAGCAGAGAAGAATCCAATTTAGTGAAAGCATTAGCTCTAAGTGTGATATATAGAAAAGGTAGGTGGGAACCAGGTAGCAGGTGGTTGAATATCTAAATAAGGAGCCTGTACTTCACTCACTAGATGCTTGGGGGCCGTTGAGGGACTAACAGTGGTAGAAATAGCCTGCTTTTCTCACCCCTGCCTAGATAACACATAGAACGGGTTCACATAACATGACAGGGGACTTTTCAAAGTAGTTCTTTGGACAGTTCACATAACTCAGTTTGCAATTACTGGGGCCCAAACTGGGAATTTTCCCTACTGATTCAGCTAACATCTAATATCAGAACTAGAAACAGCTGGAGGGGCCCAAACACTTTTACTACCTGTCACCCAGCGGTCCCCAAGCTTTTTGGCATCAGGGACCGGTTTCGTGGAAGACAATTTTTCCACGGACTGGGGGAGGGGGAATGGTTTCGGGATGATTCAAGCGCATTACATTTATTGTGCACTTTATTTCTATTATTATTACATTGTAATATATAATGAAAGAATTATGCAACTCACCATAATGCAGAATCAGTGGGAGCCCTGAGCTTGTTTTCCTGCAACTGGATGGTCCCATCTGGGGGTGATGGGAGACAGTGACACCCAAGGAGTGTTGCTTCTGTCCTGTCTGCTCCGTAATCTCGTTTTGGTTGCTGTCCCTGCAGAAAACCCTGCTTCACAAAGATAGGATGCTGGAAATGGAAGCAGGCTTTTCAGTGCTTTTGTGGCAATCTCAGGATAGTCCACCTTGACTTTAATCCAGAACATATGGAAATTTGAAGTGGTCTCAAACATACTTTTAAGGCCACCGTCATTTGCGATCTCAAGCAGTTGATCCTCTTCTAGCGCAAAGTCGCTTCACCCGGCTTATTAACAAATGGGTCGCGGATCCATTCCTTCCCAGTTCAGGGGTCTTTTGTGGTTGGGAAGTAATGCTCAAACTCTTTTGAAAGCTGAGATAGGCGATCATGCACCAGCTGGGAGAAAGAAGGCCCTGGCTCAGTCTCTTTCAAAATCTCTGCTAATGTTTGAAACATGTCAAAAAATCCCAATGTTCACTCGTCGCCCCCATAATTCTGGTTTGGCTATGAATGAAGCCACTTTATCTGCCGACTTGAACATAGTTGTTATTCTCCCCTGAAGTGACAGATTGAGTTCGTTGAGCAGGTTGAATATGTCACATAAGTAAGCAAGTTTTGCAACCCATTCTGTGTCACTGAAATGTGCTGCCAGTGGTGACTGTTCTTCTAAAAGAAATCTCTAGAGTGGCTCTCGTAACTCAAAAACTTAGTCAAGTGATCTACCTTTAGAAAGCCATCTCGCTTCTGTGTACAAGAGAAGACGTGTATGTTCTGCGTCCATCTCCTCACAGAGCTGTGTGAACAGACGTGAATTCAGGGCATGTACTTTAATGTGTTTGATAATTTTAATCACAACCTGCAAAACACTGTTAAGTTCAGTCAACATTTTTCATCTAGCCAGCATTTCTCTATGGATGACGCAGTGCGTAGACTCACATTCAGAAGCGACCTCTTTGACCCGAGTAGTGAAACCAGAAAGCTGTCCAGTCATGGTAGCCACTCCATCTGTGCATATACTGACACAAAATGACCAATTCAGTTTTCCTGATATGTAATCATTCAAAGACTTGAATAGGTCTGCAGCTGTGGTGTTGGTTGGCAACAACAGTGCACATAATATATCCTCATGCACATCCTCCTGAAAAATATATCGCACAAAAACAAGCACTGTTGCCTTGTCATCGAGATCAGTAGACTTACCAACCTGGATTGTATGCCATGGTGACTCATTAATCCTCTCTAACAATTGTGCCTCAATATCCTCTGCTATTTCATCAATTTGTCTAGCTATGTTGCTAGCCGAAAGAGGAACACGTGCCACCTTTTGAACTGCAGCCTCTCCTAAAAGTTCATGACAAATGTCCTTAGCAGCAGGCAGGATCAACTCTTCACCAATAGTCAAGGGCTTCTTAGCTTTCGCAATGCAGTTAGCCACTAAGAATGATGCT
Organism: Hyperoodon ampullatus; assembly: GCF_949752795.1. Taxonomy (NCBI): domain Eukaryota; kingdom Metazoa; phylum Chordata; class Mammalia; order Artiodactyla; family Ziphiidae; genus Hyperoodon; species Hyperoodon ampullatus. The sequence continues at coordinate 103,364,871 of NC_136916.1, forward strand.
CTCAGTGTAGACACATTTGATGAAGTGGTGGCCTTCAATAATCGCTTCTGTTCTTCGTGTTCCTGTTTTTTTCTTTTGAAAAACTCCAAAGGCTTGTCGTTTAATGCAGGGTGCTTGGTTTCCACATGGCGAAGCAGTTTTGAGGGTTTCATGGCTTGGTTGGATAGCCGGTAGCCACATATTATACAAAGCGGGCTTGGAGAATGTGAATCACCTGTTGCAATGAGCCCGTAATTTAAGTAGGACTCTTGGTATTTTCTTTTTTTCTTTCTAACATCTTTATTGGAGTATAATTGCTTTACATTGTTGTGTTAGTTGCTGCTGTATAACAAAGTGAATCAGCTATACGTATACATATATCCCTATATCCCCTTCCTCTTGCATCTCCCTCCCACCCTCCCTATCCCACCCCTCTAGGTGGTCACAAAGCACTGAGCTGACATCCCTGTGCTATGCAGCTGCTTCCCACTAGCTATTCATTTTACATTTGGTAGTGTATATATGTCAGTGCTACTCTCTTACTTCGACCCAGCTTTAAATGCAGCTTTCTTTCTGTTGGCAGCCTTAGAGTCCTCTGCTGTCTCATCATTGGGTCTTTCCCCCTTTTCAGAGAAGCTCTCCTGCGACGTTTGTTTTTTTTACTCATTTGGGCTAGGGTGAGCTTGTGGGCTTACTAAAACTGTGACTGAGACAAGTGCGCAGTGTGGGAAAGAGGCACGGACGGAAGTGGTAAATAAAATAATGGGTGGGCCACGTGCGGACTAAAATAAGTGTCAGATTCTGACTTAAAGCCTGCCACCAGATGCAGCTGTACAATTGAAGTACATCAACTCATTTGCCACTATTAAGCCTGCCACCAGATGCAGCTTAATTGTAACTTGCCACTCACTGATAGGGTTTTGATATTACTCTGCAAGCAGTTGATTTATTATAGTCTCTGTGCAGTCAAACCTCTCTGCTAATGATAATCTGTATTTGCAGCCGCTCCCCAGCGCTAGCATCACTGCCGTAGCTCCACCTCAGATCATCAGGCATTCGATTCTCATAAGGAGTGTGCAACCTAGATACCTCGCATGCACAGTTCACAGTAGGGTTCACGCTCCTGTGATAATCTAATGAGCTGCTGATCTGACAGGAGGCAGAACTCAGGCGATAACGTGAGTGATGGGGAGCGGCCGTAAATACAGATGAAGCTTCACTGGCTGGCCCGCCACTCACCTCCTGTTGTGCCACCCAGTTCCTAACAGGTCATGGACTGGTACCAGTCTGTGGCCCAGGGGTTCGGGACCCCTGCCATAATCTATTTCACTCACCTGCTGAAATAGTTACCTCTTGAAAATGTGCCATTAATTCAAAAGTGTTTATACTTATTTGCTTCAGTAAAAGCCTTTTCTAGTGTTAGCTTGCAAGCTAGCACACAAAATTTAGTAAGATTTCTAACTCACAGGGGAACAATTCTTGTAGGTAGTTCCTCTCTCCAAAAGAGTATTCCCGGAGTATAAACCAGCTCATTCTTTTAGTTTACAAAGCTGAGGATCCTCAAATCATAGCTACATTATTTTTTACATACAGGGAGAAAGCATGTGCAAAGAAGTACATAGAAGATCTAGTTGACAGCAAGTCTGCTGAAATTCACAGGGAGAATGCCAAAGTCACAATTATTGCTTGTACTCTTGTCTAGCATCCTACATCTGTATTTAAGAACCTTCTTATTCCCCCCTTTTCTTCTAAGCCCTCTTCTAGGACTATGTAATTGTAACTGCTCTATGGAAAGGAGTCCTTGAAACCCTTCCCATTTAGGTCACCTCTCCCACGAAGCTACATTGTGTCTAAATGTTCTCAACTGTCTGAGATCACAGCAACTCTAGCACAGAAAAGTAGACGGAAAAACATTTTTTCTTATTTTAAATACAAGAAATGTGATTGCACAGCCAGATAATTACATGTCAATTACATGATGTCAATTACAACATCATTTTGGTGTCATACTTCTCTTCTACTACAATATAATTCCTTAAGGACTAAAACTTGACATTCAGCTATAAATGATATAAGACAGATCTTTTAAAGATAAAATGATAAAAGATATTAACTTTTAAATAAGCAACAGTCACCTATTGGAGCCATGTATCATTCTCTTGGCCACCAGATCTGAATCCCCTTCCTTATGAAACAGTCCTCTTCCTACTATCAAAGCAGAAAATGCCAGATACTCCCTTTTCACTTCTGTAAAACATGGGCACATAAACAAGGCCACACTGATCATTAATACTCATCCCAATATTTGAATCAAAAGCTAATGACAAGGATAAGGGACCATTATTCAGAATCCATTATTAGTATTGGGTGGTCCCAACTATAACCAGTCTCTAAAAGGACAGAGCAGTGCCCAGTGTCAGTGACACTGGTGTGGGTGGTACAAGCTGCAGTGTCCCTCTGCACAGCAGCAGCAGCAAGCCCTCACTCCATCAGTTCTGCAATGTAATTTGAAGCCCTGCTCCTGGCCCTCTAGCCCCCAGCCTGGTCATCAGGCCCTTCCAGAGAGGCTGTGAGCTGCCCAACACATTTGTAATAAATTCATTTTCTGCTTGAATTAGCCTAAGTCAGCTACTGTTGCTTACAACTAAGACCCTGATTGATACAGTATCTTGGTCTACTTTACGTATTTTTGGCATTATATAATCTCATTAACTATAAGTTTCCTCAAAGCACAGATGGGATTCTAGGTAAGGAAATAGGTTTGGGGGGGAAAAATATATATATATATATACACATATATATGTATATATATACACACATACATATACATATATATATATATATAATGTTAACTCTTTGCAATGAATAGATTTTCATTGATTCTAAAAGAATGAAAAACAGTATGGCTGTAAAGGAAAAACTCAGCTTTTTCCTTTCTATGTAGGGAAAAATCCAGTTCTTTCCTACTGCATCTTTCTTTACCTTCAGAAAGAACAGTTCACTGTTAATCACCAAATGTGTGGAGGTTTTTCCCCACACCAAGCAATTCTCTGCAACGCCAGCTAGGTGTCCTACAACTGAAAACAATTCTGACACTATCTACCCATAGATAGCATCAGATTCCACAGGTTAATGGCTCAGTCCCACAAGACTATCCCCGCTAACCACACACACACACACACACACACACAAACATTCAGACACCAGTCCAGCTGCAAGCCCAGGTTGTCACCTGTGCTTCTGACCAACCCACTATAGATTGGAGATTCAACTAATTTGCTACTACAGCTCCTAGAACTCAGGGAAACATTACTTTCATTTACCAGTTTATTATAAAAGGATATGATAAAGGATACAAATCAACAACCAGATGGAAGAGATACACAGGGAAAAGTATGGAGAAAGGGCTTGGAGCTTCCATGCTTCAAGAGCACCACCTTCCCTGCATCTCCAAGTGTTTACAAACCTGGAAGCTCCCTGAACCCCGTTTTGGGGGATGTTATGGAGGCTTCATTACATAGGCATGGTTGATTAAATCACTGACCATTGGCAACTGACTCAACCTTCACTCCCCCTCCCCTTCCCAGAGGTCAGGAGGGTGGGACTGAAAGTTCCAACCCTCTAATAACAGGGTTGGTTCTCCTGGCAACCAGCCTCCATCCTTAGGTGGGGTCCAAGAGTCATCTTGTTGACATTAACAAAAGAAAACCTTTGGCTCTCAGTTGCTTAGGAAATTCCAGGAGTTTAGGAGCTCTGTGCCAGAAACAGGGAGGAAGATCAAATATATATTTCTTATTATAAATCACAATATCACAATGGTATATATATAAAAGAACATGAACTTTGGGTCAGAAAGAACTACTCTTCATTGCTGACTTGCTGTGAAATCTTGGGGAAGTTCTTTAAACTCTCTGGGCCTCAGTTTTCTCATTGGAAAAAATGAGCATGATAACACTCATTCTGTAGGGCTATTTCCAGGATAAGAGATAATACATCTAAAACACGAACTCCAGAATCTGACACATATTTGATGCTAAACAAACTTTTATACTCCTACCCTCAACGATCTGCCCATCCTCTCAATGTCAAATCCAAACTCATCTCCAGGAATTCTTTGTTCCCAACTAGGGAAAAGGAAAGTAAAATTCACTCCAGTCTAACCAAAGCACTGCTGTTCGGTGTACTAGTTAGAATACTGTCTTCCCTACATTTCTAATATACTGTCTTTCTCCTATTTCTAGATTTTCTGATTACCTCCTACACATGAATTACTGTCCTTATATCTATGAAGGCATATATTTATATTACGTTGACAAATTCGATTTTATTAATGCAACTGTCCTAACAAAACGAAAACGATTAAGGTCAACTCAAAGCCACTCAGCTATCTAAGAGTAGGTGCTAGTTTCCTTTTACTTCTTGACCAGAGCTGGAGTCAAACGCACGTGTGTTTGTTCTCCTGCATATGTAAGATGGGTGGGACTGGCAAAGGGCAGCGAAGGCAAACACTGAAGAGGAAATGGAACTCTCACCCACAGGAGGTAGAAGCCCTCCATGCCAATGTATTCCAGAGAACATTAGAGACACCTGAGGAGCTTTAGCAATCCTCTGATTCAAAATTAGAAATGATAAAGGAGAAGTTACAATGGACACCACAGAAATACAAGGCATCATAAGAGGCTACTACAAGCAACTCTATGCCAATAAAAGGGACAACCTGGAAGAAATGGACAAATTCTTAGAAAGGTATAACCTTCCAAAACTGAACCAGGAAGAAACAGAAAATATGAACAGACCAATCACAAGTATTGAAATTGCAACTGTCAGTAAAAATCTTCCCCCAAAAAGTCCAGGACCAGATGGCTTCACAGGTGAATTCTATCAAACATTTAGAGAAGCACTAACACCCATCCTTCTCAAACTCTTCCAAAAAACTGCAGAGGAAGGAACACTCCCAAATGCATTCTAAGAGGCCACCATCACCCTGATACCAAAACCAGACAAAGATACTACAAAAAAAAGGAAATTACAGACCAATATCACTGATGATTATAGATGCAAAAATCCTTAACAAAATACTAGCAAACAGAATCCAACAACACATTAAAAGGATCATACACCATGATCAAGTGGAATTTATCCCAGGGATGCAAGGATTCTTCAATATACGCAAATCAATCAATGTGATACACCATATTAATAAATTGAAGAATGAAAACCATATGATCTTCTCAATAGTTGCAGAAAAAGCTTCTGACAAAATTCAACACCGATTTATGATAAAAACTCTCCGGAAAGTGGCCACAGAGGGAACCTACCTTAACATAATAAAGGCCATATACAACAAACCCACAGCAAACATCATTCTCAGTGGTGAAAAACTGAAAGCATTTCCCCTAAGATCAGGAAGAAGACAAGGATGTCCACTCTCACCACTCTTATTCAACATAGATTTGGAAGTCCTGGCCATGGCAATCAGAGAAGAAAAAGAAACAAAAGGAATGCAAATTGGAATACAAGAAGTAAAACTGTCACTATTTGCAGATGACATGATAGTATACAGATAATCCTAAAGATGACAACAGAAAACTTCTGGTGCTAATCAACGAATTTGATAAAGTTGCAGGATACAAAATTAATGCACAGAAATCTCTTGCATTCCTATACACTAACAACAAAAGATCAGAAAGAGAAATTAAGGAAACAATCACATTCACCAATGCAACAAAAAGAACAAACCACCTAGGAATAAACCCACCTAAGGAGGTAAAAGAACTGTGTGCAGAAAACTATAAGACACTGATGAAAAAAATAAAAGATCACACAAACAGATGGAGAGATATACCATGTTCTTGTATTGGAAGAATCAACATTGTGAAAATGACTATACTACCAAAAGTAATCTACAGATTCAATGTAATCCCTATCAAACCACCAATGGCATTTTTCACAGAACTAGAACAAAAAATTTCACAATTTGTATGGAAACACAAAAGACCCCGAATAGCCAAAGCAATATTAAGAAAGAAAAACGGAGCTGGAGGAATCAGACTCCCTGACTTCAGACTATACTACAGAGCTACAATAATAAAAACAATATGGTATTGGCACAAAAACAGAAATATAGATCAAAGGAACAGAATAGAAGCCCAGAGATAAACCCACGCACATATGGTCAACTTATCTATGACAAAGGAGGCAAGACTATATAGTGGAGAAAAGACAGGCTGTTCAGTAAGTGGTGCTGGGAAAACTGGACACCTACACGTAAAAGAATGAAATTAGAACACTTCGTAACACCATACACAAAAATAAACTCAAAATGGATTAAAGGAGAGACCTTCAAGATGGCGGAAGAGTAAGATGTGGAGATCACCTTCCTCCGCACAAATACATCAGAAATACATCTACATGTGGAACAACTCCTACAGAACACCTACTGAATGCTGGCAGAAGACCTCAGACTTCCCAAAAGGCAAGAAACCCCAAGTACCTGGGTAGGGAAAAGAAAAAAGAAAAAACAGAGACAAAAGAATGGGGACAGGACCTGCACCTCTGGGAGGGAGCTGTGAAGGAGGAAAAGTTTCCACACACTAAGAAGCCCCTTCACTGGCAGAGACGGGGCATGGGTGGGGTGGGGACACTTCAGAGCCACGGAGGAGAGCACAGCAATAGGGGTGCAGAGGGCAAAGCAGAGAGATTCCTGCACAGAGGATCGGTTCCAACCAACACTCATCAGCCTGAGAGTCTTGTCTGCTCACCTGCCAGGATGGGTGGGGGCTGGGAGCTGAGGCTTGGGTTTCAGAGGTCAGATCCCAGGGAGAGGAGTGGGGTTGGCTCCGTGAACACAGCCTGAAGGGGGCGAGTGCACCACAGCTAGCTGAGAGGGAGTCCAGGAAAAAGTCTGGACTTGCCTAAGAGGCAAGAAACCATTGTTTTGGAGTGCGCGAGGAGAGGGGATTCAGAGCACCACCTAAATGAGCTCCAGAGACGGGCGTGACCCATGGCTATCAGCACAGACACCATAGAAGGGCATGAGATGCTAAGACTGCTGCAGCAGCCACCAAGAAGCCTGTGTGCAAGCACAGGTCACTGTCCACACCTCCCCTCCCAGGAACCTGTGCAGCCCGCAACTGCCAGGGTCCTAGTGATCCAGGGCCAACTTCCCCAGGAGAACACACAGCGCGCCTCAGGCTGTTTCAACATCATGTTGGCCTCTGACACCACAGGCTCGCACAGCATTCCATACCCCTCCCTCCCCCCTGCCCGGCCAGAGTGAGCCAGAGCTCCCTAATCGGCTGCTACTTTAACCCCGTCCTGTCTGTGCGGGAACAGACACCCTCAGGCAAAGGAGGGGCCAAATCCGAAGCTGAACCCCAAGAGCTGTGAGAACAAAGAAGAGAAAGGGAAATCTCTCCCAGCAGCCTCAGGAGCAGAGGATTAAATCTCCACAATCAACTTGATGTACCTGCATCTGTGGGATACCTGAATAGACAATGAATCATCCCAAAATTGAGGCAGTGGACTTTAGGAGCAAAGATATATATATATATTTTTCCTTTTTCTCTTTTTGTGAGTGTGTATCTGTATGCTTCTGCATGTGATTTTGTCTGTATAACTTTGCTTTTACCATTTCTCCTGGATTCTCTGTGTTGTTTTTTTGGGGTTTTTTAGTATAGTTTTCAGCATTTGTTATCATTGGTGCGTTTGTTTTTTGGTTTGGTTGCTCTCTTCTTTCTTTTTTTTCCCTTTTTTTATTACTTTTTAATTTTATTTTTAATAATTATTTTTTATTTTAATAACTATTTTATTTTATTTTATTTTATTCTTTCTTTTTTTCTCCCTTTTCTTCTGAGCCGTGTGGCTGACAGGGTCTTGGTGCTCCGGCCAGGTGTAAGGCCTGTGCCTCTGAGATGGGAGAGCCAAGTTCAGGACATGAGTCCACCAGAGTCTTCCCGGCTCCACGTAATATCAAATGGCAAAACCTCTCCCAGAGATTTCCATCTCAACGCCAAGACCCAGCTCCACTCAACGATCAGCAAGCTACACTGCCGGACACCCTGTGCCAAACAACCAGCAAGACAGGAACACAGCCCCATCCATTAGCAGAGAGGCTGCCTAAAATCATAATAAGGTCAAGGACACCCCAAAACACACCACCGGACACGGTCCTGCCCACCAGAAAGACAAGATCCAGCCTCATCCACCAGAAAACAGGCACCAGTCCCCTCCACCAAGAAGCCTATGCAGCCCATTGAACCAACCTTACCCACTGGGGGCAGACACAAAAAACAACAGGAACTAGAACCTGCAGCCTGCGAAAAGGAGACCCCAAACATAGTAAGTTATGCAAAATGAGAAGACAGAGAAACACACAGCAGATGATGGAGCAAGGTAAAAACCCACCAGACCAAACAAAAGCAGAGGAATCAGGCAGTCTACCTGAAAAAGAATTCAGAGTAATGATAGTAAAGATGATCCAAAATCTTGGAAAAAGAAGGGAGAAAATACAAGAAACATTTAACAAGGATATAGAAGAACTAAAGAGCAAGCAAACAATGATGAACAACACAATAAATGAAATTAAAAATTTTCTAGAAGGAATCAATAGGAGAATAACTGAGGCAGAAGAGCGGATAAATGACCTAGAAGATAAAATAGTGGAAATAACTACCACAGAGCAGAATAAAGAAAAAAGAATGAAAAGAATTGAGGATAGTCTCAGAGACCTCTGGGACAACATTAAACTCACCAACATTCAAATTATAGGGGTCCCAGAAGAAGAAGAGAAAAAGAAAGGGACTGAGAAAATATTTGAAGAGATTATAGTTGAAAACTTCCCTAACATAGGAAAGGAAATAGTCAATCAAGTCCAGGAAGCGCAGAGAGTCCCATACAGGATAAATCCAAGGAGAAACACACCAATACACATATTAATCAAACTATCAAACATTAAATACAAAGAAAAAGTATTAAAAGCAGCAAGGGAAAAACAAATAACACACAAGGTAATCCCCATAAGGTTAACAGCTGATCTTTCAGCAGAAACTCTGCAAGCCAGAAGGGAGTGGCAGGACATATTTAAAGTGATGAAAGGGAAAAACCTACAACCAAGATTACTCTACCCAGCAAGGATCTCAATCATTTGATGGAGAAATCAAAAGCTTTACAGACAAGCAAAAGCGAAGAGAATTCAGCACCACCAAACCAGCTTTACAACAAATGCTAAAGGAACTTCTCTAGGTAGAAAAAACAAGAGAAATAAAAGACCTACAATAACAAACCCAAAACAATTAAGAAAATGGTAATAGGAACATACATATGGATAATTACCTTAAATGTAAATGGACTAAATGCTCCAACGAAAAGACACAGACTGGTTGAATGGATACAAAAACAAGACCCATATATATGCTGTCAAAAAGAGACACACTTCAGGGCTTCCCTGGTGGCGCAGTGGTTAAGAGTCCACCTGCCGATGCAGGGGACACGGGTTCGCGCCCCGGTCCGGGAAGATCCCACATGCCGTGGAGTGGCTGGGCCCGTGAGCCGTGGCCACTGAGCCTGCGCGTCCAGAGCCTGTGCTCCGCAACGGGAGAGGCCACAACAGTGAGAGGCCCGCGTACTGCAAAAAAAAAAAAGAGACACACTTCAGACCTAGGGACACATACAGACTGAAAGTGAGGGGATGGAAAAACATATTCTATGCAAATGGAAATCAAAAGAAAGCTGGAGTAGCAATTCTCCTATCAGACAAAATAGATTTTAAAATAAAGACTATTACAAGAGACAAAGAAGGCCACTACATGATGATCAAGGGATCAATCCAAGAAGAAGATATAACAACTGTAAATATTTATGCACCCAACATAGGAGCACGTCAATACATAACGCAAATGCTAACACCATAAAAGGGGAAATGGACAGTAACACAATCATAGTAGGGGACTTTAACACCCCACTTTCACCCATGGACAGACCATTCAAAATGAAAATTAATAAGGAAACACAAGCTTCAAATGATACATCAAACAAGATGGACTTAATTGATATTTATAGGACATTCCATCCAAAAACAACAGAATACACATTTTTCTCAAGTGCTCATGGAACATTCTCCAGGATAGATCATATCTTGTGACACAAATCAAGCCTTGGTAAATTTAAGAAAATTGAAATCATATCAAGTATCTTTTCTGACCACAACGCTATGAGACTACATATCAATTACAGAAAAAAATCTGTAAAAAATACAAATACCGGGAGGCTAAACAATACACTACTTAATAACCAAGAGATCACTGAAGAAATCAAAGAGGAAATCAAAAAATATCTAGAAACAAATGACAATGAAGACACGACGACCCAAAACCTATGGGATGCAGCAAAAGCAGTTCTAAGAGGGAAGTTTATAGCAATACAATCCTACCTCAAGAAACATCTCAAATAAAAAACCTAACCTTACACCTAAAGCAATTAGAGAAAGAAGAATAAAATACCCCTGAAGTTAGCAGAAGGAGAAAAATCATAAAGATCAGAGCAGAAATAAATGAAAAAGAAATGAAGGAAACAATAGCAAACATCAATAAACCTAAAAGCTGGTTCTTTAAGAAGATAAACAAAATTGATAAACCATTAGCCAGACTCATCAAGAGAAAAGGGAGAACACTGAAATCAATAGAATTAGAAATGAAAAAGGAGAAGTAACAACGGACACTGCAGAAATACAAAGGATCATGAGAGATTACTACAAGCAACAATGTGCCAATAAAATGGACAACCTGGAAGAAATGGACAAATTCTTAGAAAAGCACAACATTCCGAGTCTGAACCAGGAAGAAATAGAAAATATAAACAGACCAATCACAAGCACTGAAGTTGAGACTGTGATAAAAAATCTTCCAACAAACAAAAGCCCAGGACCAGATGACTTCAAAGGTGAATTCTATCAAACATTTAGAGAAGAGCTAACACCTAACCTTCTCAAACTCTTCCAAAATATAGCAGAGGGAGGAACACTCCCAAACTCATTCAACGAGGCCACCATCACCCTGATACCAAAACCAAAGATGCGCCCAAAAAAGAAAACTACAGGCCAATATGACTGATGAACATAGATGCAAAAATCCTCAACAAAATACTAGCAAACAGAATCCAACAGCACACTGAAAGGATCATACACCATGATCAAGTGGGGTTTATCACAGGAATGTAAGGATTTTTCAATGTATGCAAATTAATCAATGTGATACACCATATTAACAAATTGAAGGAGAAAAACCATAAGATCATCTCAATAGATGCAGAAAAACGCTTTTGACAAAATTCAACACCCATTTATGATAAAAACCCTCCTGAAAGTAGGCATAGAGGGAACTTACCTCAACATAATATGGTCATATATGACAAAGGCACAGCCAACATCGTTCTCAATGGTGATAAACTGAAACCATTTCCACTAAGATCAGGAACAGGACAAGGTTGCCCACTTTCACCACTATTATTCAACATAGTTTTGGAAGTTTTAGCCACAACAATCAGAGAAGAAAAAGAAATAAAAGGAATCCAAATCGGAAAAGAAGTAAACCTGTCACTGTTTGCAGATGACATGATAGCATACACAGAGAATCCTAAAGATGCTACCAGAAAACTACTAGAGCTAATCAATGAATTTGGTAAAGTAGCAGGATACAAAATTAATGCACAGAAGTCTCTTGCATTCCTATACACTAATGATGAAAAATATGAAAGAGAAATTAAGGAAATACTCCCATTTACCATTGCAACAAAAAGAATAAAATATCTAGGAGTAAACCTACCTAAGGAGACAAAAGACCTGTATGCAGAAAATTATAAGACACTGATGAAACAAATTAAAGATGATACAAATAGATGGAGAGACAGATCATGTTCTTGTATTGGAAGAATCAACATTGTGAAAATGACTATACTTCCCAAAGCAATCTACAGATTCAGTGCACTCCTTATCAAACTACCAATGGCATTTTTCACAGAACTAGAACAAGATATTTCACAATTTGTATGGAAACACAAAAGACCCTGAATAGCCAAAGCAATATTGAGAAAGAAAAACGGAGCTGGAGGAATCAGGCTCCCTGAATTCAGACTATAGTACAAAGCTACAGTAATCAAGACAATATGGTACTGGCACAAAAACAGATATATAGATCAATGGAACAGGAGAGAAAGCCCAGAGATAAACCCAAGCACATATGGTCACCTTATTTTTGATAAAGGAGGCCAGAATATACAATGGAGAAAAGACAGCCTTTTCAATAAGTGGTGCTGAGAAAACCAGACAGCTACACGTAAAAGAATGAAATTAGAACACTTCCTAATACCATACACAAAAATAAAGTCAAAATGGATTAAAGACCTAAATGTAAGGCCAGACACTATAAAACTCTTAGAGGAAAACATAGGCAGAACACTCTATGACATAAATCACAACAAGATCCTTTTTGATCCATCTCCTAGAGAAATGGAAATAAAAACAAAAATAAACAAATAGGACTGAATGAAACTTAAAAGCTTTTGCACAGCAAAGGAAACCATAAACAAGACGAAAAGACAACCTCAGAATAGGTGAAAATATTTGCAAATAAGCAAATGACAAAGGATTAATCTCCAAAATTTACAAGCAGCTCTTGCAGCTCAATATCAAAAAAAAAAAACAACCCAATCCAAAAATGGGCAGAAGACCTAAATAGACATTTCTCCACAGATGATACACAGATTGCCAACAAACACATGGAAGAATGCTCAACATCACTAATCATTAGAGAAATGCAAATCAAAACTATAATGAGGTATCACCTCACACCAGTCAGAATGGCCATCATTAAAAAATCTACAAACAATAAATGCTGGAGAGGGTATGGAGAAAAAGGAACCCTCTTGCACTGTTGGTGGGAATGTAAATTGATACAACCACTATGGAGAACAGTATGGAGGTTCCTTCAAAAACTAAAAATAGAACTACCATACAACCCAGCAATCCCACTACTGGGCATATACCCTGAGAAAACCATAATTCAAAAAGAGTCATGTACCACAATGTTCATTGCAGCTCTATTTACAATAGCCAGGACACAGAAGCAACTTAACTGTCCATCGACAGATGAATGGATAAAGAAGATGTGGCACATATATACAATGGAATATTACTCAGCCATAAAAAGAAACGAAATTGAGTTATTTGTAGTGAGGTGGATGGACCTAGAGACTGTCATACAGAGTGAAAGCCAGAAAGCGAAAAACAAATACTGTATGCTAACACATATATGTGGAATCTAAAAATAAATTAATTAAATGGTTATGAAGAACCTAGGGGCAGGACAGGAATAAAGACACAGATGCAGAGAATGGACTCGAGGACACAGGGAGGGGGGAGGGTAAGCTGGGATGAAGTGAGAGAGTGGCATGGACACATATACACTACCAAATGTAAAATAGATAGCCAGTGGGAAGCAGCCACATAGCACAGGGAGATCAGCTCGGTGCTTTGTGACCACCTAGAGGGGTGGGATTGGGAGGGTGGGAGGGAGACACAAGAGGGAGGAGATATGGTGATAAATGTGTATGTGTAGCTGATTCACTATGTTATAAAACAGAAATTAACACACCACTGTAAAGCAATTATACTCCAATAAAGATGTTAAAAACAAACAAACAGCCCAATCAAATAATGGGCAGAAGACCTAAATAGACATTTCTCCAAAGAAGACATACAGATGGCCAAGAAGCACATGAAAAGCTGCTCAACATCACTAATTATTAAGAAATGCCAATCAAAACTACAGTGAGGTATAACCTCACACCGGTCAGAATGGGCATCATCAGAAAATCGACAAACAACAAATACTGGAGAGGGTGTGGAGAAAAGGGAACCCTCTTGCACTGTTGGTGGGAATGTAAATTGATACAGCCACTACGGAGAACACTATAGAGGTTCCTTAAAGAACTAAAAATAGAATTACCATATGACACAGCAATCCCACTCCTGGAGCTTATACCCTGAGAAAACCATAATTCAAAAAGACACATGCACCCCAATGTTCACTGCAGCACTATTTAGAATAGCCAGGTCATGGAAGCAACCTAAATGCCCATCAACAGACGAATGGATAAACAAGATGTGGTACATATATACAATGGAATATTACTCAGCCATAAAAAGGAATGAAATTGGGTCATTTGTAGAGACATGGATGGACCTAGAGACTGTCATACAGAGTGAAGTAATTCAGAAAGAGAAAAGAAATATTGTATATTAACGCATATATGTGGAATCTAGAAAAATGGCACAGATGAACCAGTTTGCAAGGCAGAAATAGAGACACAGATGTAGAGAACAAACATATGGACACCAAGTGGGGAAAGCAGATGGCGGGGGCAGCTGGGGGGGTAGGTGTGATGAATTGGGAGATTGGGATTGACATGTATACACTAGTATGTGTAAAATAGATAACTAATAAGAACTTGCTGGGCTTCCCTGGTGGCGCAGTGGTTGAGAGTCTGCCTGCCAATGCAGGGGACACGGGTTCGTGCTCCAGTCCGGGAAGATCCCACATGCCGCGGAGTGGCTGGGACCGTGAGCCATGGCCGCTAAGCCTGTGCATCCGGAGCCTGTGCTCCACAACGGGAGAGGCCACAACAGTGAGAGGCCCGCATACCGCAAAAAAAAAAAAAAAAAAAAAAAAAGAACTTGCTGTATTAAAAAAAATAATAAAATTAAAAAGAAAAATGAGGCCCACATTGGTTAACTGACTTTCCAAAGCAACCAGTTTTTAATATTAGAACAGAGATTAGGACCAAGTTCTTCTAGTTGATGGTCCACAGCTTTTCCCACCAAACTATGAGTGAAAAGAAAAATGATGATGTATTTGGAATGTCTTCCCCATCAGCATCTGGACCACCTCTGGCCTAGTATTACAGTATTCCAGGTATCACCAGGCTATACCCCTGCTCACCCAACTCCAGTTCCCTGCTGACACCTACGAGGCACTAGATTAGCTGGTCTCTACTTACAACTGAGTCTTCAAATGGTGGAACTGGAGGCCATCCACTTTCCTACTCACTCAGACACTGCATTGTCTCAACGGCAGCCATCTGAGGCTGGCTATTAAAACAGGCTCTGGGAATGTTAAGGGGTATCTCATAGCAAAGAAAGCCTGAGGTACTAAGGTTATTTTGCTTCCAAACTGGTTTATGCTTTTTGAGTGAGACATTGGTTCTTAAAGGATATTGCCAACCCTCTGCTCCATGTTTTTCACACATTAAAAAAAAATCTTTTTTTTGCTAAGTCAGTCCATCCAGAACGAATGAAATGTAACCTTGCTTTAGGCCCGCATATTCTAAATGTCCTCAGAATTTATAAATGTCCTCTAAATGTCCTCATAAGTAGTCACCCTGGAAGCACAGATTTCGTGTTGCCATGTGGTTTTCACTCCCCTCACCTCTCCATTCCGACAACCGTATACAAGTCAAAATTCAGCAGTGTGTAAGAATCAAACAGAGAGCAAAGGCTGTTTCCCTCAAGTCCTAATAATCCTTGAAAATAATAAAGCACTAGAAATATCCTTGCTGTACTGTCCTAAACCACTAAATTCCCAACACCAAAATAAACTCTACAGAGCGAAGATTTAAAGATTTTAAAAAGGTGAAAGTGCTAGAAAAAAACGTGGGTAAAACTTATTATATTTTTATAACCTCAGGGGTGAAGACGACCTTTATAAACACAATACAAACTGTCTATGACTCCATCAACTGTAAAGCATCTGTATAGCCAAAAGCCATCAAGTCAGAAGACAAATCGCAACATAAGAGAAATATTTGCAACACAACAGATAAAAGACTATTCATCTACTACAATGTACACTTTACAAATCAATGTTTAAGAAATTTTTGTGGTAAAACAGATATAGCATAAAAAACAATGGAAATGGTAAATTTTAAGTGTACAGTTCAGTGGTATTAAGTACATTCACATTGTTACACAACTATGGCCACCATCCACGTCCAGAACTTTTTTCTCCTCCCACATGGAAACTCTGTACCCATTAAACAATGAGCCCCATTCCCGCCTCCCCCAGCCCCTGGCAACCACCATTCTACTTTTTGTCTCTATGAATTTGACTCCTCTGAGCATCTCATGTACATGGACTCGTATATGTCCTTTTTTGCGACTGGCTTATTTCACTCATCATGTCCTCAAGGTTCCTCCATGTTGTAGTATGTGTCAGAATTTCCTTCCTTTCCAAGGTCGAATAATATTCCATTGTATGTATATAGCACATGTTTTATCCCTTCATCCATCAAAGGTCATTTAGGCTGTTCCCATATATTGGCTATTGTGTACAAATCAATTTTTTTGAAAGACAAAGAATCCAGTTAATGGACAAAACTCCAGAAGGCCCGAGTCCTAGCTCAGGCAGAGAACTGCTGCTGGGGAAGAGAAGCCAGCTGAGATGGGAGCAGTCACGTAGGTCTAGAGCGACAAAGTTGGAGATCTGAAGTGTGACCAATGTCCCTCGCATGATGCTTGCTGAGTTCTGAAGATGCTGCAGACTAACGTGTTTTTGTACATTCTTAATATCCCCTGCAGCAGCCTCCCACCACTATGAGCTGCCTGCCTGGGCTGTCCCTCAAATGATCTCCCTAAGCACTAGTTATTTTTTCCGTGCTTGAGTCAGTCAGTCATCTGGTCAAAAACTTGCGTAAGTTCTCAGTGGCCAGCTTCTACCCTTATTTGTCCCTTAAGCCCTATTATTTTAGTGTGTGATTTTGCAAAATCCCAGGTTTCTCAGGAAGGCATAAAGCAGAAACATCTTTACTTCCACACCCGGGCACAAAGAAGACATTTTGTGCCTTCTACTTTAGAGAGAGGAAGAAAGCTAGGTAACAGGCTGGCAATTCAGAGAAAAAGAAAAAGGTAAAATGTGCAGGGTGAGGAGTTAGTAAGAGCTCTCATGTAAATAAACTATTTGCCCATTTGTGATTATAAAATGATTTTACAGTAAATCAATGCACTAACAGTAATGTGAATGAATAATGATATGCTACTAGTTCAAGGTTTGAACAAGAAAGCAGGAATCTTTTCTTCCCATTAACAATAGCACTCGCCGGAAGACACAGAATTGTCATCTACAAAGGTGAGAGCTTCTTAATTGCAGGCACTGTCGGCACACTGTTCCTTGGAATTAGCAATTTAGCTTTATAAGTGAAAGAATTTTGGTTAGATGCTAAAAAGTGTCAGTTATATTCCTACCTCCATCAAGCTACCAGTTAAAAATAATCTAAGTATTTTTTTCAAATGTTTAAAATCAAAACAATTTTAGAATGACTGAATTACTATAACAGGTATATAAAATTATAAACACCACAACTTTGCATTTATTTAGGACTTCTTTTTTTTTAAGCATTAAAAGCATGTGCTTAGTAAGCAAGGTACTGCTTGTTAAAATGAGTCTCTTTCAGGGGTCCCCTTGGTCTCTGTGGGAGATACACCTTCCTTCTCTTTCTCTGAGATCTGTCAACGGGGAGCTCCAGAGAGCGTTAAAAACAAACAAGGTGGGAAGTTGTGAGCTGGCTAGGAACTTTGCCGGATGACTACTGAGTTGTCTGTTTAGAAATCACCTGCAGGAAAGATCAGAAGAAAAACAAAAATAATACAAAGCAAAAACATGTACCACATACATACCCGGTATCTGCAAGGCTTTGTGCCTGGTGCTCTAAGAACCAGGCAAAAAGTGGATGGAAGTTACTGGGACCTGAAGATCGTGCCACCCATATTGGTGCCTATTTACTTGTCCCATGGCTGAAATGATGCTGGACAGAGGCTTCCTCTCTCAAAGACACTAGTGGAATTTCTGCTCTAGGATTTTAAAGTGACCGAATGCACCTCATAAATGCTCGACTCACCAAAGGGAGACTTACTCATTCTGCTAGGAGGAGATCTGTCTAGTAGACACAATGGTGAGGTTCGAATAACAGGAACATTCTACAGGTGGACCAACGCATTGACTCCTATAAGCACAGACCTAAAAAGAAATCAGTTTTCCGAAGTCTAGCCAAGAGAAGGCAGCTCTACTGAAGAGGCAGGGGACACACCAGTACCATGGCGAGTGCCGACTAGTTACCACTTCAACTTTCCATTTGCCCACTTCTGGGCAGATATCAAGATCGTAAATATTCTTTATCAAAGTGCCTTAAGCTCTTTGGAAGAAAAGCAACCTTAAACAAATGAATCACTGTGACTCAACGCTGAACTAGGGGAGAGAAGCTAAAGCAGTGAGAACAGTTTCAAAAACTAAACTGCACTGAATCCAATTCATTAAAATCCTCTCTCAAAAATATTTATAGATGTTAAATCAATGCTCCTAATTCCTCTGGGGACAAACTCCAGCACCCTCACTTTTCCTCACCACTCTCAGCATCAAAACCACTTCTGTGCCAATGCCATATTAGGGGTCAAGCAAAATACATGGTGAAAGCTTGCTCCACCGACCAGATACCACCATAAAGGCAGCAGATAAGAGCCAGTGCTGGACACCTCGTGAAGAACAGGAGAGGGACACAGGAACGACATGCCCAACAAAATCAACAGTGTCACTAGCTGTCATTTTCATCTGTGCTTTGTGTTTCCTTTTCTCTTTGATGAAGTACATTTAAAAAATCAAATATTTCACATGGCCCTTCACAGGGCACTACACACCTTTCATTCAAAGTGACTGTTAGAAATAACGCAATGCCTGGAAAAAGAGGTATACGTTTTATCCAGTATAACAAGACCAAATGAGAGAATAACTCTTTGTTAAAAGCATACGTTGCATTTGAAATCTAAGGCACTCCCAGGGCCAAGGTTTTAAAATAATCTCTGAGCCATAAACTGAGACAGTTAAAGAGCTATACACAATAGATAATAATACAGAGCTCGGAAAATAAAAGCATATATTATTTAAACATTGAAAACCATTGTGTATTCATCTAACTGGCAATATGAAAAGATGGAAGTCTAGTTTGTTCTAAATTACACAGAAAAATGAAATAGCAATTAAGAACCATCTTAGTAAACTTCCCATTCCTTAGAGGCTGACAACTAGCTAGTGACTTACATAGTTCCCTTGCTTTTTCTCAGTTATATACTGGGGGGGGGGGGGAGGGGGGGAGAGAGAGAGAGAGAGAGAGAGAGAGAGATGAAATGCAAGTCAGTTAGTTATTTTTATATTGGATCTTCCAATAACTATATTTGAAGACAGGAAAAGGAAGGAACTCCAGGCTTCAAGAAGGATTTGTGTCACCTATATATTCCCTGCATGATGTAAATTATCTGTGGATCTTTGGAAGCAGCACAAAGTAATGGAAATCAAAGAGACATATGCCTAAAACACATCTCCACAACTCATCAGCTCTGTGAGCTCAGTAAGCTTAATTAATCTCTCTTAACCTTCTCAACTGTAAAATAAGATTTAATCCTATCGACTTCATAGAGCTACTGTCAAGTTGAAGTGAAAGAACACAGAATGTCTTTCAGAAGAGGCACCATCAACATTAGTGCTCCCTACGTGCTCTCCTTGTTCACCACTTACCATGCTAACAGACCATAGCTGGAAGGTATCCTACATAATATGGTAGTTTTTGCTTAATATTTTAAAATTATCAATTATGGAACAGTAGCCATTAAAATTCGGTTTTCAAAAAAAAATTTTTAATATAAGAAATGTAAAATATTCATAGGAAAGGTTATTTAATATGGGTATCCAAATGAGATTCCTCACAAAATTATCATCTATAATGTTAGGGACAATTCTTGGTAAAAGGGCAAAACTACAATATAAAACATTTCCCAGTATGGATTTCCATTAACATGTAAACTAACTCCTCTCAAAGAGGGCACCTTAGTTGATGTTCTGCCCATTTGAAATGCTTTGCTCTTCTGATCTTAGCTCTCCTGTGTTCTCTTTTTAAGGGAGAAGCTTGTCTTTCACTGCTAATTGATCAAATCAATCATCGCACCCAGACTGGTGACACAAGACACTCATATGTACTACATTGATGCATTGATGGCAAAGGGAAAAAACTGAGTCCCTAGAGGCCAGTGACTAGAACCCATATTTGGCAAGAACTTTCTAAAATTCTTTAGTAAAAATTAATATAACACTCATATAGCCTGCATATATTATTTAGAGATTATTGTGTAAAAGACATAAGAGAAAAAATAATATAAAGAGGCTTTAACTTAAACACAGCAGCTATGCCTACATTTAAACAAAGGCTGAAACCAAACATTCAGCTTTTAAACTGACTGGTTTTAAAGAGAATAGAAATATACACACAGGTGCCAAATAATACTGATTCCCAAACAGTCAACACTACAATTGCTCAATTAATGAAGAAGGGAGAAGAGACAACCAAAACATCATTAATTTGGGACCGTACAGCACATTACAGAACATAAGGGACTTTGAGCAGATTTACATTCAAAATTATGTTTTGCTTAATCTAATATTAAGATTGCCTTGCAGTATTTCTTAAGCCTCGTGGTAGGATGACTAGCAATACACCAAGTGGCAAGTGCAATGGGCCTGGGATGAGATCTAAGGCAGTACTCTCTCACGTACAAATCACCCTAAGTTTATACGTTTCCCCTAAAACCGAAAAGCAGCCCACGGAGTCATAACAGAAGGACCAAGAATATAATTAGTCATAGCATCTTGAGTGCTTCTCCCATAAAATCAGAAACAAGACAAGAATGTCCTCTCCCACTACTCTGAGAACAAAAAGGAGACTTGAACGCATGAGAAGCTATCCCCTGCTCTTGCTAAGGACATCTCAGCGTCATCAAAGGGTACCAGATGGAAACTGGGACCTACAGACACTGCTGAAGAGCACTGGAAATGGTAAGTATGTGAGGAGATATAAAAGACCATTTTTCTTCTCTCTTAATTTCTTAAAAAAACAACTGATGCTTAAAGCAAAATAACATTATAAGGTAGGGGTCATTACCCTATGTAGCAGTAAACAACAGCACAAAGAGTGAGGAGGAGGTGAATGGAATTATACTTACATTTGAGGAGTGGGAAGAGTGAAATGTCAGTTCTCCTTAAGTTAATGTATCAATATAATGAAATCCCCCCAGGATAGCAATGAGCTCTTTCACGGCAGTTTTATAGTCATTCTTTACAAAGCTCGAATGTAAAAATAGACATACAAGGATAGCTAGGAGCACACTGAAATGGAAGAGCCATGAAAAATATTAAAACACATTAAAAAGCCTCTTTCATTAAAACAGTATCTAGCACACGCACATAGAGATGCCAATGGAACAGAAAGTCCAGAAATAGACCCATTTCTACCATATGAGGGAGATGTATCTCAAACCACAGAGGCAAAGACAGCCCTTTTAATAAACAGGACTGGTACAAATGGACAGTTATTGGAAAAAGATAAAATTAGATCCATGCCTCAAACCATACAGAAGAATAAACTCCACATGCATC
Organism: Hyperoodon ampullatus; assembly: GCF_949752795.1. NCBI lineage: Eukaryota > Metazoa > Chordata > Mammalia > Artiodactyla > Ziphiidae > Hyperoodon > Hyperoodon ampullatus. Next base: position 103,386,371 of record NC_136916.1, read on the forward strand.
AGAGATCTAAATGTAAAATATGAAACTCAGCAAGTACTAGAAGAGACTATAGGTGAATTCCTCTTTAATGTGAGTAAAGAGAAAGGCTTTCTTGCTATGATTTAAAATCCAGATGCAAAAAAAAAAAAGATTGATAATTTGACTACGTAAAAACTTTTGCATAAGCAAAACTGAAAGAGAAACTGGGAGAAAACATTTGCAACATACTACAGAGATAAAGGGTTAATACCTCTAATATACAAAGAGCTTTTTTTTTTAATTTTTAAAATTTTATTGAAGTATATAGTTGATTTACAACAAAGAGCTTTTTAAAATGGAGGAAGAACATGAATAAAAATCCTACAGAAAAACAGGAAAAGACAATTCATAAAAAGATATAAAAATGGCCCTTAAAATATGAAAAGACATTCAGCTTGACCCACGATAAGAGAAGTGCAAATGTGAACCATAATAAGATCCTATTTTCCAGCCATCGTATTGGCAAAGTTGGAAATAAACTCTGTTGGCAAATTATGGGGAAAGAGACACATTTTGCATTGTGGGAATGCAGAATGGAGGAGAACTGGCATTATCTTATAACTGCATATGCATTTTCCCTTTGATCCTGTAATCCCACTTCGAGGAATGTACCCTGAAGATAACCCTCAACAGTGTGAGGATGTATTTACACGTGATTATTCATTATTTATAACTGAAAAAGATTAAAAACCACCTAAATGTCCAAGAACAGGAGAAGAGCTGAATAAACTATTTTATATACACACAACAGAGTACTAAGCAGCTAGTTAAAAAAGCAAAGCAAAGATCTCTATGAACTGACAGGCATGAAGTAATTTCCAGGAAATACAGTTGAATATAAAATAAGCAAAGTGCAAAAAGAATCCATATACCTTGTTACTTTGAAAAAAATCACATCTTTATTGAGATATAACTCACATTGCCATACAACTCACCCATTTAAAGGGCACAATGGCTTTTAGTACCTTTAGAGTTGTGCAACCACTACCATGATTTTAGAATATTTTCATCATCCCAGGAAGAACCACTGTTGGCTCCTCACTGCTGGAAGAACCGGCAGTCACTCCTCATTTACCCCCAGACTCTCTAGCCCTAGGCAAACATGTATCTACTTTCAGTCTCTTCAATGTGCATATTATGGACCCAGTGTGTGAGAAGGAAGGGTAAATGAAGAAAGCATATATATGCCCATCCATATAAAATGAAACATAAGAAGGATAAACTAGAAAACAATGATGGAAGTTATCCACAAGGGGTGGGGGAAGCAGGGTGGAAGAGATATAGAAGGGAGTGATACTTCTCTGGATGTACCTTGTAAAGTCTTAACCTTTGGAAGCTGAGCAATGTTATACGTACAACTGAATCAGTATGGTTGGGTACGAGAGGAAACACCTAAAACAGGAAATAAAAAAATACTCCTTTGTATTTCAAATGCATATCATAACCACGCTGAAGGAGCAGGGAAGGGAGAAATAACTAACTCAAGATATTTATTTAAAAAAAAAAAAGAAATTTGGGACTTCCCTGCTGGTCCAGTGCTTAAGACTCCATGCTCCCAATGCAGAGGGCATGGGTTGGATCCCTTGCCAGAGAACTAAGATCCCTCACGCCATACGACTTGGTCAAAAAACAAAACAAAACAAAACAAGAAATTTATAAACACCATACTTGACTATATACTCTTTTTTTTTTTTAACATCTTTGTTGGAGTATAATTGCTTTACAATGGTGTGTTAGTTTCTGCTGTATAATAAAGTGAATCAGCTATACATATACATGTATCCCCACATGCCCTCCCTCTTGCGTCTCCCTCCCACCCTCCCTATCCCACCCCTCTAGGTGGTCACAAAGCACCGAGCTGATCTCCCTCTGCTATGAGGCTGCTTCCCACTAGCTATCTATTTTACATTTGGTAGTATATATAGACTGTATACTCTTAATTGTGGGGTAAAACAGCAAATAAATCCCCATCTCTTTCTAGAGGTTTTGGGTTTTGTAGTGGAAAATGAGAGAAGCGGTTTGGAAATTATACTAGTATGCTAGATGAATTATAAGATTGAGCAAATAAGTAAATGGGTTGATATTGCTAAGTGCCAGAGTTCTCACTGTGAAAGAAGGAACATACAAATATGAAGGGAAAGGCAAGAAGGAATCTTGTGGGGATAGATTAGAATTGGAAGTACTGGTATGAATTCATGACTACAAAAGAAAAAAAAGTGTATGTAAGAGAATGGACTTGAGTATATGGGGAGGGGGAAGGGGAAGCTGGGACAAAGTGAGAGTGGCATGGACATATATACACTACCAAACGTAAAATAGATAGCTAGTGGGAAGCAGCTGCATAGCACAAGGAGATCAGCTCGGTGCTTTGTGACCACCTAGAGGGGTGGGATAGGGAGGGAGGGAGACGCAAGAGGGAGGAGATATGAGGACAAATGTATATGTATAACTGATTCACTCTGTTATAAAGCAGAAACTAACACACCATTGTAAAGCAGTTATACTCTACTAAGATGTTTAAAAAAAAGTACACGTAGAGATATATTCATGCATATGTGTGTGTGTATTCCTGTGCACATGCATATATATATTCGTATTTTCCCTACCTCTGACCACCTAGCAAAGGCACCTCAGGAGCAATGCACACACGCAGCACTGTATCTTGGTCTTTAGAACCATCAGCACTGAAAGGAACCAGGGCCCCTGAGATAAATGGCCAATTCCAGGATTGGGACTGGGCAGGTACAAGATGAGTTTGAAACATCTTGAATGACAGAAAGTAAGAAAGTACCCCCAAAACTGATGGGGCATGTCACAAGCATACAGCAGCCAGCTAAAAGGGGCTTCCAAATGGCAAAATCCAAGATAATCTGAGGTGTGCTATAAGTATAAAACACACACCAGATTTCAAATGTTTAGTACTCTCCCATCAAAATATATATGTGTGGTGTGTGTGTGTGTAATATCTCAGTAATTTTTACATTGATTAAATGTTCAAATGATAATATTTTGGATATATCTAATTTTAAAAAATATATTATTAACCTTAATTGCATTTGTTTCTTTCTAGTTTTTATAATGTGGCTACTAAAAAATTTTAAATTGCATATGAGGCTCCCATTACTGAACAGCGCTGCCATCCATTAAGAGATTTTTTTAAAACAGATCTTTTTTTTTTTTAAATGAGCTAAACTATAGTGTCTAGAGCTACATTTGGGTAATAATACTTTTTGAAAACACAGGAAGTCATTACTACAAACCAGGATGGTGGTTATAAACAGAGGGAAGGACTGGGCTATGATGGGGCTGTGGTGTAAGGAGGACCCCTGGGGTACAAAGTTTTATTGGGTTGGCCAAAAAGTTCGAATGATATTTCTTGACCCAGGTGGTGATCACAAAGGTATTTGTCTTGTGCTTAAGCTATAAATTTATTTTGTGCAGTCTTCTGTACCTGTTTTATTCTATAATAAAATTATGCAACAAAAACAAAAATAAGATATTTCACTTTAGGCTTTCTTATGTAAAAGCAGATTCTTATATGTATCTAAGAAAAGCAAAGCAGAAACGATTGGCAGGTCTGGAAAAGATTAATCAACTTACAAAAACTTCTTGAAGTTTCCTTTAAATGACCATAAAATTTAAGCTAATTTAGCTCCCATTATGTACTGATGTTATAAATCTAGCAACCTTCTCCTAAATCTTGCTTATTAAATAATTTAGACAACACAAATTGAACACTGCTAAAATTTGTGTCAAAGAAAAACAGAGCATTTTATAAAATTTAATGAAGCATGTTATCGCTTCCCAGTCTTTTAAATTAAAGCATGCTTTTTTATAATTAAACTTACATGGTTTCAAATGACTAAACAGAATTTCCTCAATGTGGAGAAAACTGATCTACCTTTTTTTAATGGAGGTTAATGCTGTTGACTTCTCATCAAACATGAATAGCACATGCCTCTGCTTTTGTTTGTGTTTTTAAGAAAAAGATCTGCATTAGTAGCTTGCTGACAAATTTTCTGAGAAAGTAGAAAATAAATTCCAGACTCTACTCCAAACTTCAATAATGTCTGAAAACATTGGATAATGGTCATATTATATACCAAAGGCAAATACAGTAATGTAATTCTAACATTAGAAAGACAAAATTGGTGTTTCTCAAAAAGTAGGTGTGTAACTTTCGTGTATTTCAGAATCATCCAAGGAGCTTGTTTAAGGTAGAAATGCTCAGGTCCTACCCAAAAGCAACTAAATTGGAATCTACAGGGTGGAGTTAACATCCATAAAATTGTTCCCAAATCTCAGTGGATTATCAAGTGCCCTTGGGCAGAAAACAAAAAGGGTATGGGAATGGACCATATGAATGCTGAGCCCTACTTGGCGAACACCTCAGCGATCTGTGGCTCAGAATAAGACCACAGAAGGAAAAGATGGGCAAGCAAAAGGCATTTTCTATGTGTGGGATGCTCCTTCCAAATATGGGAGACTCAATCTATACATATTCTTCAACCGATCATTTTACTGAGCACATTTACATATTTTGTCTCATTCCCTCAACTATTACAAAGTACAAATAAGAACAATTCCAAGCAACCTCTAAGGAGCTTCCCATCTAACAGGAGAATTGGATTTATAATGAAGGTAAGTATCCCTTCCACAGAATACATTTAAACTTCCATTTCCTATTCTCGGATTACAATCTCCTGTCTCTTTGGCATCTTCTCAATATGCATGCTCTTTAAGAGCCCTTCCTAACCTCTTATTTCTTCCCTGTCCATCTCCTACCCCAGAATTAATTGACCACATGTGCTTGCTCTCATCAGCACTCCTTATTCCCTTCTACACTGGTCCAGCAAAACCCTAACCTTGGATTCATGACTTACCTGCTTCTCTAGGCAACAGGGCACTACAGATTAACTATGACATGAATATTTGTCCTATTTTTTTTTTTTTTTTTTTTTTTTTGCGGTACACGGGCCTCTCACTGTTGTGGCCTCTCCCGTTGCGGAGCACAGGCTCCGGACGCGCAGGCTCAGCGGCCATGGCTCACGGGCCCAGCCGCTCCGCGGCATGTGGGATCCTCCCGGACCGGGGCACGAACCCGTGTCCCCTGCATCGGCAGGCGGACTCTCAACCACTGCACCACCAGGGAAGCCCCACCCCTGTTCTTAACAGTCATAGTCTTAAAATCTGGCTCTTGAAAGACTAATCAGAAGAATCTCACTGAGTTAGCTGATCTGATAGCCCCTATCTTCTTCTGTCACCCTCCTTACCATGTTCTGCCCTTATAAAGTTATTACTGAATACCTAAAAGCTTAGAGAATGACAACTACGTTTTATAAGCTCTGAGGTAGCCCCCACTCCTTACCAGTTCTCCTTGTCTTGGTGAATATGGATTCCATTTCCACATGTCGATTTCCTTCCCCTATTTATCACTCTCTACACCAGCTCTTTTTTCAAATTAAAAAAAAAAACCCTACAGCATCTTACTTTGTACGTACACTTCTTTTGAAGCTGTTAGTTATCATTTCAAGAAATAGGCTAACATCAGCACTCTCCTTCTTGTCACCTCATTAAGCCTCTGGGGCTCTCACAGCTTAATGAAGGGTAAACTTGTCCAGTCAGACAGGATCTCCATTACAGAAAATGTGGCTTTGGATATCAGTGTGCCCTGAGAAGTTTCTTATGTTTAGGTAGCACGAATTCCTCTGGCATCAGAATTCATCTTCAAATGTGGTCAAAATCTCTTGAAGGCATAACCAGCTTCTGCAAGTAACTTGACGACCTCTTAACCACCAATGAACAGTTGACTTATTTTAGGACATTTAAAGAAAAACTGTTGGCTCTTACATTTCGTATCTCATCAATGACAAAAAATAACAAAAAGCAGCAGCAGAAGCTCCCCTGCATGCCAGGCACTGTTCTACACTCTCCACACATTACTCACATAACTTTCACAGCTACCACATGCGGTAAGTACTATTATCACCCCATTTTACAGATGGGGAAACTCAGGAAGAGAAGATTATATGACTCGCTCAAGGTCCGACACGAGCAATCCTGGTGGCCCTGGGATTTGTAATGGCTACAGAGTCCTCCACTCCTACCACCCTGCTGCCTCTGTAGTGCAGTCCTCATGCAGGACTGACAGGTCTGATTTTCAAAAACAAACACAAAACATGGAAAAACAAAGAAAACAAGTATCTCACCAACTTGAAAAATACGGCCCTGCCCACAAGTTATTACTATTATTATTCAAATACTCTCAACCCATAGAGCAACTCCTAATAGACACAGACTAACCTCTGCAGTACAGTACCTATATACCTAATGTACATGAAACAGTGCCCATCCTTCAGGAGCTCGCACACTAATTAGGGAGGAAAACAGGCACGTTCCAGGCGACAGACACAAAGAGTGACAATTAGTATTTCAGAAGAGAGCCTGCTGTAAACTGATAGAAACAGTTTGGCAGGACAGGTGAGATGTCATCCGGAATTGAGTGGATCTCAGACAGGCTGCAGTGAGAAGGGGCATTCGTGGCAGACGGAACTTACCAGAAGTCACAGGCATGAGGGAACCATGTTGGTGGTAGAAGTGGTTCCCTCTCGTTGGCCAGGAGGGTTCTTTAGGAAAATGGAAACCAAGAGAGTTGGAAAGGTAAGTTGGGACCAGACTGCATTGCCTAACAATGGTGGGAGAAGATATTTAAACTACAGCCCCCAGAGTGGCAGCAGAAATGGTGAGAAAGCAATGACATAGTGAGGACTGAGAGAAAGATTCATTTGTCTTCCTATCCTGAAAATACAGGTACAAGAATCATACTCAAAATGTTAAGCACATCCACAAATCTCCATAAATGTTAAGAAAAAAGAACAAAAGAAGAACTCAGGGCACACGCTGACCGACATGGCTTTATCATCCGGGGCCGCCTCTTTCAGGTCTGTTATCAGCTTCCACAGCACAAATGTTTGTATGTGAGCAGGGGCGGCAAGGAGGGAGGAGGGAAAGGCTAGGGAGAGAGAGACTGGGGAGAAATGGTTAGCAGCAAGCCTGTAAGTCATCTTCACCCTTTGCGGGCTGGGAGGGACTGGGGTGTGGAAATGCCCTAGGAAAGAAAGAGGGCAGTTAACCTGGTCAGGTCTTCTTGTAAGCAACTAGTGTCAGAGCTCTTAACAAAAAAGATCTAACGATGTTTATTAGCAACAGAGTCCTTATGTATGGAATCATTTTAGCAGGATATAACTAATCAGTCTAGGATCACTTATGGTTAACAAATCTGGAATCTTTGAATTTATGGAGTATACTCCCTTGGAAAATATGTCACATAAGTTTTGTCACCATCAGAGTACAAAACAGAAATGCTTCCCAATGGAAACAGTGTACTAACACACCACAGGCATTGCTTAGAGACGTGGTACCTTAAATGCGGACCAGAGGATCCTCATACAGCCAGAGAGGACCTGGGGAGTCGGTGGCCAGGGGGGCAGTGCTGGTCCTCATCATGCTTTGCTGTGCCTCAGGACCACCTGTATCCTTAAAACATTATTAGTAAAGCCTAATGGGAGGTAAGATCTGATTCTTGTGAATCTGATTTGACAATCGAATCTTCTGTGTTATCCCAGAGGCCTTCTCTTCTGAACAGCTTATTTCATGAAATGTTGTTTTCTGCTTTACTTTTGATACTTAAATGTTCCTCCTTTTTTTTGTCCTGTGACCATATCCTAAGGACATTCACAATTCCCTGTACAAAGCTCAAAGTTTCGTTAGGAATAAATGAGTGAATGAATGAATGTTAAATTTACATCTGCTTTACGGGTATTCTAATCAGTATCATATATATGTTTAATAAATATCAATTTAAAATAAATCTTACACTTTCTGAGTTAACCTAAGAACACATATTTTATGATACAAATTTTATACAATAATTAGCAAGTTTTTTACAAGAATAAGGCAAACTACATTAAAAAGGGATATGCTGAAAAGAAGGGGATATAAGCTTGGTAATTACCATGCTTTTGTTCCATTTCAATGAAACATCCTTATTAGGCAGAAAAAAAGAATTAGTAATGTAAGATTTAGTCAAACATTGTTTTACCAATTGAAGGAATGAGTACTTGGGAATTCATTCTATCCCTGAAATATGTGTTTAACTCCCATAATGTTAATGATCATTACATGTAACCTTACAATAACAGTCAAGCAGATGCATTAATGAAGAGTAATCACAGTTACTTCACCTAGGCATACTAAGTGATATTCTGTGACTACCACATTGTAAGAGCCTGCGATGTTACAAATGCACAAATGTGGAGCAAAGATCAACAAACTTTTTTGGCAAAGGGACAAATAGTAAATATTTTAGGCTTTATGGGTTACCTAGTCTCTGCTGCAACTACTACCTCACTGTTACAGTGCAAAAGCACTCTTAGGCAATAAGCAAATAAATGAGTGTGGCTGTGTTCCAATAAAACTTTATTTACAAAAGCCGGCAATGGGCCAGATTTGGGCCTCAGGTGGTACTCTGTGCACCTGTTATGAAGGGTATCTTCATCTCCACCTAACCACTTACTGAATCCAGAGGACTGGGGGTACAGTCTGGCCCCTGTCCTCTCAAAAGTAACAAAGCTGCTCAATAATATAAAGCAGCACATACTGAGCCTAAAACAAGTTGAAATAAGGTAGGATTTAGACAGATGGAAAGAGGTGAAGCAAAGGGTGCTTCTATTTGGGGGAAAACAGCTGAGTGAATATGCAGAAAAGTTTAAAAATGATCATGGAAGTATGACACAAATTTTGAGAGGAAGGCAGGACAGGTAAAAGAGTTCGGATCAGAGGGCCAGCTCTACCTAAAGTACGAGATGAGGTCATTTTCAAACCCGTAGAGACCTGTACGTGATTATTAGGTAGTCAGTGAGAGGCTGTTAGATTTAACACGACTCTCAAGAGCAGCGCTGTCCAGAAGAACTTTCTGCAATGATGGAAACGTTTTATAGCTGCACTGTCCAGGATCCAGTCAGCAGAGTCGGATGGATCTCCTGAGAATCTTCCACTACATTAAATCATACCTCATACTATGGGTTTTTTTTGTTTTTTGTTTGTTTGTTTGTTTTTTGCGGTACGCGGGCCTCTCACTGTTGTGGCCTCTCCCGTTGCAGAGCACAGGCTCCGGACGCGCAGGCTCAGCGGCCATGGCTCACGGGCCCAGCCGCTCCGCGGCATGTGGGATCTTCCCGGACCGGGGCACGAACCCGTGTCCCCTGCATCGGCAGGCAGACCCTCAACCACTGCGCCACCAGGGAAGCCCATACCTCATACTATGTTTTTCATAGCACGTCATTTTAAATGTTTTACTATGATTCTATTATTTTAATGAATATGCTCCTGGAATTTTTCAAAGCATTTTGAAACATTAAAATTTCATTATAAAAAACATTAAACATTATACAGGTGTAAGCATTCAGAACACACTCCTAATTCTCTTGTAGAACATTCCACTGTTATCATGGGTCCAGAATTATTGGCATTGTTTGAAGAAGGAGGTAGGCAATAAATAATTGAAACAATTTGTTTCTACTCTGAATTAAATAGAGAAAACATGTAATTCTATATTTTAAAAGCTATAAGTTATGTTTGAAACATAAATTATATAACTGTGATTAAATGTCTTTTTTAAACTCCTTATCACAAACACCCCTATGGTAATAAAAACCTTGTTTTAAAAAAAAATTTAATTGTTCATGTCAAATTAGAACTGGGGCTTCCCTGGTGGTGCAGTGGTTGAGAGTCCGTCTGCCGATTCAGGGGACACGGGTTCATGCCCTGATCTGGGAAGATCCCACATGCTGCGGAGCGGCTGGGCCCGTGAGCTGTGGCCGCTGAGCCTGCACATCCGGAGCCTGTGCTCCGCAACGGGAGAGGCCGCAACAGTGAGAGGCCCACGTACTGCAAAAAAAAAAAAAAAAAATTAGAACTGAAACTCATCCTTCATTAAACTCAAAGTCAACTATGTAACTTTTACTTATCTTCTGGTTTATAAAGCAACTCAGTGATGACTTCACACAAGCCCCTTGGACCTTTCTCCTGATGATTCCCTAAAACAATTACCAAAAAAAGTACCACTCCATCCCACCTAACAATATAATTTT